>NC_045605.1:63951870-64251974 GCF_009762305.2 Zalophus californianus | reverse complement strand
TAAAATTAGCAGAAAGAACACAGAAGTTTGGGTTCCTTTCCCAACTAGCCAAATGATATTGAACAAACAGCATATTCTCTTTGGATCTTGGTTTTCTTGTTTGTATAATGAAAAACGCTGATATTCATTCTTTCATTTTTAGAAATATTTATTGAGTGCATGCCATGTTCAGACACTATATATGCGTGCCAGGCAGTGAGGAGCAGGGACAAGGGTGAACAAGAAAGACTAAGTCCTGTCCTAGGACTGTGTCCAAGACAGACAGTAAACAGGGACACAGGCCATATGTATCACTCAACACCGTCTAGCTTGAGTGGATGTTCTCTCCTTACCTAGTGTGTCTCTCTCCCCATTTTTGCCAGAAGGGAGTACTGCTTTGATGATCAATTTGTTCTGTCCTTCCCATGCAAACAGTCTTTGGCAATTCTTACTCCCAGGGTGGCATGGAATGACTCCCTCTGCTATTCCTTGGCCAGGCTGTAGAAACCAAATCAGGCTGTGGGGTGTTCAAAGGAGGGATTTGTGAGCAAGGTAATTTTATATGTGAGGTTTTCTGTCCTTCCAGACTTTCACATGATGTTTCATTTAGTCCACGTTTCTCCGGGACTTAAAGAGAGGTTGCAGGCTGATGACTGGTTTATTTTGTTTGACTCATGCTGTTTTCTCATGTTTTTAAAATGTAATTAGTTGCCAACGTTTCAGAGTTTTAAGTAAAAAGTTGGATTTCTGGCGTTTTGGAAAACTAAGGTTTGGCAACACTGGACCCACATTCTTTTAGGTGGAGTACTTCACTGTTTATACCGCTGGCCCCTGTAGGCATTTGAATTTGCAACCCCTGGCTTAAATATGTTCTGCCATCCTCTATCCCCTTCCCCAGGTCAGAGGAGATAGGAAGGAGAGGGAAGGGCTAAGGGGGTAGTGAAAAGCAGCCAGAGGAAGGGGATAGAAGACACGTCATTTGACACACACACACACACCCCCCCCCCCCCCCCCCCCCCCCCCCCCGCCGCCCCAGTCCTCAAATCAGAGACTCCATTGCTTGGCTGTGCCTTTAATTTAACCTTTACCGTCATAGAGTCACTTCAATTGCTCTTCTAAGACAGAAATGAAATATTTATATATACTCATCCCGAGTAGTGCCCACTGGCGTTGGAAAGCCGTGCCACCTCCTTGAATCCCCAGAGTTGTTATTCAAAGTCTAATGCAGCAGTTTGGAAAGTGCCATCTGTAGACCTAGGATGGGTAGGTGGCAGGGGGGACGGGGGTGGTCCCTGAGACTCTTTCACAAGTGTCCGCAGGGTTACAAGTATCCACAGCATCACAAGCGTCCACAGGGTCAAAACCATTTTTATATGAATAGTAAGATGTTATCTGCCCTTTTCACTGGGTCGGCATTCAGCCTGGTGGTGCCAAAGCAAAAACCAGAGATGGTGTGTAAAAAGCCAAAGGTGCTGATATAAGTCGTTGTATTCTTCACTGCCAGGCATTTGCAGGAAAAGAGAAAGGATGGGAAGGGAAGGAAAAAGCCTGTCTCACTTCGGAGTGTCCATGACGAAGCAGTAAATGTTTCACTACATTTCAGTCCTTGAACACACATGTTTTTAATATTCCATGTGAAGAAACTGGAAGAATGCATAAAGCACTTCTACTTATCAAAGTGAGGAATACACTTGTGCTGTAGTGTGAGCTGCAAGCTGAACTAGCCTGGTTCTGTTGTTGTGGAGTTGTTATTGTTTTTTGTACGACACCAGTTTTACTTGAAAGAACAACTGACAGACTGTGGTTATTCAGCCTTGGGAATTTGGCAGGTATTTTCTCAAAAACGAAGCGAGCCTGTCATTTCAAGGAAAAAAACCTGGTAGTATTTGTTGCCAATGATAAAATTAGAGTTCCCAGCAAAAATTAAAATTCTGGTAAAGGTATAGCTGAGTTTGACATCTTTATTTGAGTCTGACATCTTCCTCGTAAAGAATTTTTCAATGAGATTCGAGGTGATGTGAAAGAGTGTGATGTTTTGTTATTGTCTAATGAAACACCAATGTTTGGAGCATCTGCATAAGTCATTGAACCAGTATTTTCCAAATGGCAAATGCTTGGTGTTATAAAATGATGCCTGGGTAAAAGAGCAGTTCACAGTGCAAGATAGGCTAATGGATTTTAATGTAACGGTGAGAAATGTTCACTGATGTAGTTTCAGACTCCACATTACAACTAACCTTTAAGAAGCTACCAGTTGTAGAATCAAAGAATGTCCATAATTACCTGATAAGACTGTTAAAAATAGTCTTACCTTTTCTAACTGTACAGCCCCGTGAGGCTGGATTTTCTTCATATACCGTGAACAAAACGACATAGAGGGGATTGACTGCAGAAGCAGGTATGGGATTCCAGCGGTCTCCTATTAAGACAAACATTAATGAGGTTTGCAAAAAGGAAAAATGATGTCATTCTTCTTACGGAATTTATTTTTTGAAAAAAGTTAATTTTTTCCTAAAAAGTATGTTATTCGAGTTGACATGTAGTAGGTTTATTGTTTTTGAATGAATTAATAGTTTTAAGTTATCTCAGTTTTCATTTATAATACAGTAAATAGCAGTAGGTAGAACCCACATAAATAAAATATGTCTGGGGTCCTGAATAATTAAAAAATGTAAAGGAGTTCGAGACCAAAGAGTTTGATATTCTCATAGTCTAATGAAATAAACTCAGCTACACTTGAACCTTCGAAGACAGACTAGCCTTACCTCCACGGGGCTACTATGCTGCCCTCTGGGAAGTAAGTGCTCTTAGAGCCCCAGACTGAATCAGAGGTGAAAGTACATCCATTATTTTATTTAGTGACATTTTGCTGGGCCCCCAAGCAGTGGGGCCTCTCCTAGCCCTGTCACTCTTTGTCCTGAATGGGTTTGGCTCTCAAAGACTACAGCCTGAAATGAAAGTTCAATCAAATCTGCAATAATTACAGAGCTCCAGATTTGAATTAAATGATTTTTGTTTTCTTTCTTAAGTACAAATATAAAACCAGGTACACTTCTTTTGCTCTTATACAAGTATAAAACTGAATACAGTTTACAGGTTATAAAAAAAGCAAAACAATCAAATTAACAATATTGATTTCATTTGCAGATGATGTGTCGCTAAACTGCATTGCTAGTACAACTTGAATGTGGTGTTCCCCGTGTGGCTGGGTTTGGCCAACGTCTGCCGCAATGATGATGGCTTAATTTCCCCACCTCCTTCCTCTGTTCCAAGTACCATGAAGCAGTCATCACCACGTGCCACACTGTTCTTAAGCCTTCACGTGGCAAGAATGCATCACTTACATATTAAGGCTGCCCCTTTTCTCTTCTCATTAGCCTGAGACAAACTAATACTGCATGGTGTGAATTAGCTCCTGAACTCTTAGCACGGCCTCTAAAATCTCATGGTGGTGGATAAGAATATTGATACATTAAAACCTTCTTATTGGAATGAATACTAATTAAAAAAAATTGGGGGGAACTCCTGAAAATCTGTGTGTGGACCTCAGCTTGAGAAATATTTCAGTAGTAAGGATGTGAGTCTGATTTTGAATCTGAATTTGAACTTTGCTATTTACCATCTGTCTTTGTACAATTACCCGGCCTCTCGGAGCCTCGGTTTCCCCAGCCTGTCCCTCATGGCTTTATTTAATTTGTAAAGTATCGTAATGCCTATATCTCCAAGAGTAGTTGTGAGGACTGAGATAAAGCTTAGGAAGCACCTGGCATACACTTGGCTTTTAATACATTTACTTCTCTTTTCCAAAATGAAATCTTGGCTCAAGCTTGTCCACTAATAAAGAGAAGCACAGGTAGACATTTTTGAAGGCAAACAAACCCTGTAAGAAACACACAGCCTAGCCGACCTCTGCAGGCTTTGCTTTCTAGGGCGGAGATGCTGGAGTCTCTCTCTCTCTCTGGGCTCAAGTGAGGTTGTGAGGCTGAGGCCTGCGGGCTGCAGGGCGCGAGCCTCCGGTGCTCTGAGTCCTCCCCGGCCTGTCCAGGAACATCCCCCACCCAAAAGAAATGAATCCCTCTGCTTTGTGCTTCACTTCAGGGAGTGGAGCTTGCTCACTCTACGCGCTGCTTCACACCTGAGGATATCACTGGAAGAGCCCCGGGCCCAGACAGGGGCATGGGCGCCGATACGGGCATGAGCTTTATGGGGCTGCCACTGGTTGACGAGAAACACACGAGTGGTCAGATAGAGGCCATGGTACAGACCTGCTCAGTGTGCCTACAGGACCTGGACAATGTGGGGGCCCGGTTCCTACCCGGTCAGCATTCGCTCTGTTAAAGACTGCTTCCAGGGCTTGGTGTAGGAGCTGAGGCAGGTGGCCAAGGTTCTTGGGACTATCCCAGATGGTAAGTACAAAAGTACCACCCCTTCCCCTCCTTCCACATAACCGGTCTCTTCCTGTTTCATAGGAACCGAATTTCAGGTGTAGAAAGAACCAGAATTCAAATGCCCAAGGGAGACTCATTGCTGAACGCAATTCTTTGGGGAATCTGTGAGACAAACCAATCCTCCTGATGCCTACTATATCTATTTTGTAAGCTGGGACTTTGCATGTTTTGGGATTTCCTTGAGTTTCTCCAAACTGAGAAACCTGGGAAGGTGTTGATTCAAGGTTTGGCTGATTCCCCAGATGGAGAGGACACTGTCCAGATTCACTAAACTTCCCAGGCAGAGGGAGAGTTGCTATCCCCCTAGGATTGGTCGGGAACTGACTTTGAACAGACTCACACAGACTAGTGAACCATTCACTGTTTAATTTATTTTTATGAGATTTTATTTATTTATTTGACAGAGAGAGACACAGCGAGAGAGGGACACAAGCAGGGGGAGTGGGAGAGGGAGAAGCAGGCTTCCCGCTGAGCAGGGAGCCCGATGCGGGGCTCGATCCCAGGACCCTGGGATCATGACCTGAGCTGGAGGCAGACGCTTAACGACTGAGCCACCCAGGTGCCCTGGAGCTTGTGTCTTGCTCTGAATATCAGGTTTCCTAGGGAACAATCTCATTGAGGACTGTGAGTCCTTGGAGGCGTGAACCAGGTCTCTTCAGCTCAGCATTCTAGCACGGGCCTGTAACGGAGGTGCAGTTTCTGTTGAAGGAACTTGGAGGATCAGAAGGTCTAACAAGTTAAGAGCGTTTAGAAATATCATCTCTGTTTGTTTTGCTGTCTGCAGTATTATTAAAGTGATTTGTAGCCCAAGGCTAGGTGCTTTGAAGCATTATAGCAGCACAGTTGTCTTTAGCTATGAATTTGGGGCCCTCTAAACCTTTGGGCAAGCTGTGTGACCTCCCTGGGCTCTTTGGTGAGTTTGGTGCACAGAAAAGATGATCTAGTTTGATTTTTAAAATTAATGTCTGATTTTTAAATTTAAATTTAGTCCTTCCTTAAAACTTCTAAATTTTAACTTACACGTCTTACTCTATTTATAAATGTAGCAAATTTTAACAATCACTTTTAAAGGGGTTTTTATTAATATTTGAACATATTTACAAACCTAGCTAATATTTGCTTTTATAAATTAAACATATTTTATTTTCTTTTTAAGTATTTCAGTTGCCTAGCAAATAAATGTTCCCAATTAAAGGACACTTGGAAATCTAAGTTAAATTTATAAACATGGTGAATCTTAAATATGTCTTAAAAATTTCCAACATTGTTGGGTGAATATCTAGACTATATAAAGACCTTCTCCAACTCAACAATAAAAAACAACCTAATTTAGAAATAGGCAAAGGACTTGAATAGACATTTCTCCAAACAAGATATACAAATGGCTAGTAAGCACACAAAAAGATGCTCAATATCACTAATCTTTAGGGAAATACAAATCAAAACCACAACAAGATATCATCTCACATCCGTTAGGATGGCTACTGTTAAGAAAAAAAGAACAGAAAATACAAGTGTTGGCAAGAATGTGGAGAAATTGGAATCCTGTACACTGTTGGTGGTGTTGATATAAAATGGTACAGCCTCTGTGGAAAACAGTACAGCCATTCCTCAAAAAATTAAAAAATAAAATTATCATATGATCTAGCAATTCTACTTCTGGGTATATCCAGGGAGAATTAAAGAATTAAGAGCAGGGACTCGAAGAGATATTTGTACACCTATGTCCCTAGCCACATTATTTGCATGGCCAAAGGTGGAAGCAATCCAAGTGTCCATTGACAGATGAATGGATAAACAAAATGTGGTATATACATACAGTGGAATATTTTTTAGCCTTAATAAGGGAGAAAATTCTGACACATGCTACAACGTGAATGAACCTTGAAAACACTATGCTAAATAAAATAAGCCAGTTACAAAAAGACAAATAGTCTATGATTCTGTTCGCATGAAGTACCTAGAGTAGTCAAAATCATAGAGACAGAAAGTAGCCTGGTGGCTGGCAGGGGCTGGGGGGTAACAAGGGGGTGGGGATGGAGAGTTGTTGTATAATGGTATAGAGTTTCAGTCTTGCCCACCTTTTAATTGGGGTTTTGTTGTTGTTGAGTTGTAGGAGTTTTTTAAAATATATTATGGGTACTAGACCCTTATCAGCTATATGATTTATAAATATTTTCTCCCATTCCATGGGTTGTCTTTTTATTCTATTAATAGCGTTCTTTGATGTGCAAAAGTTTTTAATTTTGCTGAGTCCAATTTGTCTATTTTTGCTTCCATTGCCTGTGCTTTTGGTGTCCTAGCCATGAAATTACTGCCAAATTCATTGTCGTGAAGCTTTCCCCCTGTATTTTCTAAGTGTTTTATAGTTTAACTCTTATGTTTAAGTCTTTGATCTCATTTAGGTTTTTTAACATGAACTAATTATGCATGTGTCAAGGCTTTGTATGGCTCTAAAGTCAGTAAACCAAGTCATACTAATGACAGTTATTAGAATCATTGTGTTTATTCACCAAGTTATTCCAAGTAAAATGGAAAATAAAAACCTAAGCTTTGGTGTTAATATGTCTGGGCATCAGAGTGTGAGTTCTAATCTGCCTGCCACTTACTAGTTGTGCATCTTGGGCAAGTTGTCTCGCCTAGAATACGGGGATGGTGATAGTAGTAATTACCTTATAGGATTGTTAGGAAGATTAAATGCTCATGTATATGTAGAACATTCTGTACTGCTCATAGGAGATAGTAAGAAGCCGAGAAACATGAGAAAATACTATTATTTGGAACTTTTAAAACTGAAGTGGAAAAAAAATTGGTCAGACGTGAATATGCCTGATTTGCAACAAGAGAGGCAATTTCTTAAATATGTGGCACCTTATATTCTCTAGTATATCCTATGGTCTGGCCAGGCCATTGTTACCTTCCACATTTGCATTTATGGGTGAAGAGTAGAATCAGCTTCCATGACTACTTGGAGGTTTTAGGACTCTATGCTGTGCGGGTGTTAGTTGGTTTGTCTGTGTATGTCTGTCTTCTTCACAGGTATTTGACTTCTGTGTACCAGGCTCTTTGGCATTTAGGGTACAGAGATGAAAAGACAGGGCCCTTGCCTTCAAGGAACTCCTGTTCTGTTGAAGGGCAGATAACCAGACAGATGATAATAATATGGTGTGGTATGGATGTGAAGAGAAGATTGTAAAGTTCAGGCAAAGAAGCAATACCTCTAGGAGGTTCTCCATGGACCAGGACTGGTGGATATCCGTTGCTTACTCAATGTTTTTGGAAGAACTGAAAGAATGGTACCCAAATGAGCTGTCTCATGAAAAGGAGAGCTATCGTCTATCTCTGGTAAGTCTAGTGAGAGACCCAAGACCTGAACTTGATTTCTGGTCCACAATTTGAGAAGCCAGGCTTTGGGAGTCTGGTTCTTTGGAAAGAGCTTTTAGCACTGCCACTTTATCCAGCAGAGTAGGGGCCCAGACTTGCTAAAAGGCTTATCCTATTTCTGCCAGTCTGGTGTTTTCAAAAGTAAAATATGGGAGCAGCTAGAGAGGAGATGGATAGAAGCTGAAGAAGCTAGCCTCAGTGCCTCTAGCCAGATGGGCCAACAGTGCATGGTGGTAAGTCCACTTCCATATATCTAGGCCTGCTGGTTGCTGGGCAAAGCCGAGCATTACTGTGTAGAATAGGCTGGGTGCCTGGGCTCGGGGGCTGTCCAGCTGGTTTTCAACTCTGATCCCTCAGGGGAGCCTCCCCAGGCCTGCACTTCTGCGCTGGTACCTGGCACGAGGGGAGGCATCTGATTTAACTGGACTGGGTCTTTCATCTTTACCACCTCCCAGCCCAACACAGAACCTGACACAGGATGGGGGTTTCAGTGAATATTTATCGAACAAATGATTGAATCAGTGAAATCGCAGAGATCTCCCATGGTTCTTACATGGGAGGCAGACTGTTCTACTTGTGACGCTGCCCTTTCTATTTCTGTTTGCAAGGGGCAAACATATTTATCAAGCACCTGCTGGTTGGCAGACACTGTACTGGGTGCTTGTGCCTGTATCATCTTTTTTAAAATCTTACAACAACCCTATAATTAGGTATTATTCCCATTTTACAGATGAAAACCCTGGGTATTGTGAATATGTCATGTCTCCGGTCTAAAACAACTGTTAAGTGCCAGGTCAGGTCAAACCTGTCTTCAAAGCTCGCGATCAGCACTGTGAGCACTCTGCTCAGAGGAAGATTTCATCTGGAATCACTGAATGGATGGGGAGACTACATGGAGAATCTTTGAGGAAAGAACCAGCACTGCAGCCCGAGTCCTCAGGTGCACATCTTTAATGCGGCCACAGCCTCGTGGAGATTTTTCCCCAGCAACTCTGTCGCACTAGGAAATGTGTCTGTGTTAGGTCTCCGCCTCTGAGGAGACCAGCTGGGCAAGGTCTTCAAAAGCCAGTGATGGGGATCAGAGTGAAGGCAGCCGTGTGCTGAGCACACAATGGCTTAGCCATGCAGCGGGACCACTGGAACTGCGGGCTCGGTGCAGAAAGGCTGGATATGGGAAATGGGTGTACTCAGCCAACCAGAGCCAATATACGTGGGATTATTTGCTTTTCAGCCTAATTGAAAATGGTCCCAGGTCAAACTCTATTGGAGAAGTTGGCCACTGAGTGGCAAAGTGATACTTTAATGTAGCAAGCTCTGAAGGGACCTGGCTGCCTGAAACTGACATTTACTATGTGCTGCATTTGTCTTCAAAATTCTCAGGACTCCCCTAGCTCTAGTTGTTGTTTTACTTCCTCAGGTAAATAAAAGGGTCATTATTTTTCCTTTTCAAATCTACTGAAAGACAAATCCTAGCTGACAGACCTTGATTCTGATATTAAAGTTTTAGAATCTACTTGTTTAGTAGATACTGTTCCTGTTATCGATGTGAGTGATGTGCAAGATGTGGGCAGAACCCTGGTCTGGAAGTCACGGCCCTTGGAGCTCAGTCTGGACTCCAGCACTAATTGACTGGGCAATCCCAGGTCTTCTCTGGCTTTCAGGGCTGGACTTGAAGAGCTCTAAGAACACCAAACAACCACCATGGCCTCATGCTTCCTGAAGCTAATGATGGGTGACAGCATGTCTCTTGTAAACTACAGATGCTGAAAGGGGGAGCAATCTCTGTCCCTCAGTGGGCAGGCCTTGGGACTTTGGGAAGATCCAAAGTGAGGGAACTGATGCAAGATGCTACAACCTCAGAGTCAGAGAAAGAAATGATGATCTTAATGAGAGCTCAGGTGGAGGGGCTCTAATGGCCTGAGGCGAGGGTGGGAGGCAGGGGGGTGGGTGAGATCTCAGCTATAGGAGCCTGGAAGGCAAGGTGACTGCTATTTGCTCAGTCCAGGTGCTGAACGGTGTGTCCAACCATTGTGGGGTCTGTCGTGGGCAGTGACTCAAGTCTCCTAGGTAGAAGACTAGCAGTTGAGCTGGACTGAGCTGGGTGTGCAGCAGGTGCAGAAGCTGGAGCTCCCAAGCCTTATCAGCCCAATGGCTTTTTAGTTCATGAACAGTTTCCTCACCTTAATTGGCTCTCTAGGGCCCCGGGGGTAGCACTGGCACCTCAGAATGGTACCTGTTACTGGGAGAACAAATCCCCTGGTACGGGGAAGGAGGCAGGCTGCGTTCTGGGGGATGTGCTAGCTGCTGCCAGCACTGCTCGGAAGGATATAGCTAGAGTAGATTTGCTGAGGCTTCCCTCAGTTCAAGGTAGCCGTGATTGATGGACAGGGTCTTGGAGGGGCCCCTTGTCTACTGGAACTCTCTCATTCAAGGGGGACCAGTCATGGTTGACTGCTGTGGAGGCTAGAGAGCAGGAAAGGGCCTTGGAGATTATCTCTAATCCCTTACTACATAAAGGGAGCATCAGGATTCCAGAAAGCCTTCTGAGAGGCTGCTGAATGCCATAGTTATTACAGAGCCTGAAAAAAAATTCAGCTCCTTTGCCTGCCAACCCGGGGCTTGCCTGGACTTGAGGGCCAGTAGGAACTGCAGACCTAGAGTAGGCTGCTGCCCTTGGTTCTCCCATTGTCTCTCTGTCCAGACCCAGTTGGAAATGGGGACAGTGGTTTTGCATGGAGTATGTCAGTGCAGTCCTTGGATTGACTCTTGACATTTGAAGTGAAAGAAATGGAGGTGCCAGTCTATCAGATGAGATGAGCCTAGTTCCATCCTACCTGTGCCCCCTGCATTCGGCTATGGGCTCTTTCTCGGCCCCGAAAGCTTGTTTCGCAGTCTGGTGGTCCTATGAACATGAGCTCTGAAAGCTGTGGACCACCATCTCCTGCCTCAGCCTATCCCTTAGCTTTCATGCCCATGTTCTGACTCCGGCTCAGATGGGCCACCTGGCCCTGCCCCACACTCTCTGGATCCCCTTGCCTAACCTCACTTTACCTCTTGCCTCTGTGCGTTATGCTCCCAAATCCTCTAGCTTCAACCCTGATCACTCTTTTCTGTTGTGGGTCTGCAGCTCTAGCTACCTAAGAGGCCCTCAATTGCTTACGGTTCAGAACAGACACTTAGCGTGGCCTTCAAGGCTCTTCCTGATCTGACTCCAAACTAACTTTAGAGCTTCATCTTAACGTCCTACCCCAAATGGGAGGTTGGCTCAAGCATGACCCAGTTATCAGAACTTGAGCACACAGGGATGGAGGTAGGCTTGGGAATAAGCAGGATCCCCATTACCAGGATTGAACCCCCAAGGGTGAGGCTAGAACAATTGAAGTAGCCGTTGCTTTAGGCCAGGGACCAGCAAACTTTGTCTGTAAAGGGCTAGATAGTAAATATTTTTGGCTTTGTAGGTCCTACAGGCACTGTTACCACTACTCAGTGCCACCACTGCAGCACAGATAATTCGGGAATTGATGGGCATGACTGTGTTCCAGTAAAACTTTATTTATAAAAACGGGCAAGCTGTGGTTATTTGACCCCTGGTTTAGGCTCGGCCTGGGGAAATTGGATGGATTTGAACCTGTGAGTGGCATCAAGTTGGAATATCTGTGTAGGAGCCAGACAGGGCCAGACTCTGGAAGGGAACTGCAGGGAGGGAATAGTATTAGGCTGAGGCATATGGAGGCAAGGCAGGAGGAAAAGGAAGGAGTTAATTTTGGCCGCAATCTAGGATTGTTCGAAGGAGGGAAGTGGGAACTCTGGAAGGGAAATTTGGGGACACATTGTGAAGGGTCATGACCAATTTCAGCTATTCTGTAGGCAGTGGGGAGACACTGGATATTTTTGGTCAGTGGAATACAATCAGATCTGTATTTTTGGAAAGTTATTCGGGCTTAGTGAGAAGAATGACTGGAGGAGACAAGACTGGACGCAGAAAGCCCTGCTGGGCGGCCCCTGCAGTTGTCCTGGCCATTGCTTCCAGCTTACTGGTCCTTGAGCCAGTGCCAGTCTGAATGCCTAAGAATCACTGGGGTAACTTGCCAAAAATATAGATTCTTGGTCCCACACCCACACCTGAGAGATTTGGATTTGGTAGATTCAGGATTTCTAACAGACCCTCCAGATTGGTGAATCACTGGTCCAGCAAAGCAGGATGCAGCCTGACCTAAAGAGGCTATGGATGCCAGAGAAAGTAGGGCACATGTGAGACGAGGTTTGGCAACCACTCTCCCACCCTCTCCCCACTCTTACCTCTGGTTCTGACAGCCCCTCCATTTGACTTTCTTTCCATTGCTACCCTTGTTTGGGATCCCACTACTGCTAAACAGGACAAACCTTCTCCCTGACTCCCCGGGAGTCCCCTGTGCATCAAGATAATCATAAAGCCCAGCTCTGTCCCTCTCCAGAGCCTCTGCTTTTAGGATAAAGGTCAAGCTCCTTAGCTTAGCATTCAGGGCCCTTCAGGGAGCTTACTCTCCTGCCAGTCTTTCCAAGCGCATTCCCTGCCATTCCCCACCCATGCTTTTGCAATTTTCCTGTGCTCTGTGCTTTTACAATTCTCCTGTACTTGTAGTTTTGCCTGCTCCTAATGTCTTCCCTCCAACTCGACCCTTCTTTTCCTTCCCTTTTCTCTCCTTGCTTGTGTTCAACTGTATCTCCCCAGGGTGGGGGCGGGGAGGGTAGAGTTAGCTGCCAAGGGACACCTCCAGGACCTTTGTGCATCATAAATGTGTTTCTTCCCCATCCGAAGTCCTAATCCTCCACTTGTGACGGACAATTGGTCACTATGGCAACTGATTGTGACGTCACAGAATAAGGACTTCAGGTGAAGTGGCAGGAGCAGGTGAGTGTGTAGGAGATAGATTTTAATGTCTGTCGAAGGTCTCCCCCCCACACACCCTCCTTCTGTGCCGGGGGCACGGAGGGCTATCTCGGGCTCCTGCTGATTTTTAAAATGATGCAGTGAGAGCGTGTGCCTGGCATCTGCGTGCTGCAGCAGTGTGGGGCTGACAGAGTGTGTCAACTTGAGCTCTGGGTGTGCAGGCACCGCTGCTGCGTGAGCCTGTTATTCCGTTCTGGATTGCTATTTTGATACCCAGATTGCATCATTCTTCCTACGTATAAACAGGGGGTCCCCAGGGCCCTGCAGCTACTCACTTCTCCACCAACACTGTTGTTGTGATGAGCTCTATTTAAATGAGCTACCGGATCGGGGCAGATTCCAGCCATACATGAGCACTGTCATTTTGGGGAACATGGAGGGCTGAAGGATTTTTGGATCGAGTCCTAAAAGGCTGAGAGTGATGGCCTCCTGAGCCGTGCAGAGGGCGGCAGAGCTAGTTCCTGAAAGTTGAAAATCTCGTTTTCTTCCTTCTGAGCTTCTATTCCAAGGCACCCAGAGGATTAGGAAGGAGATGCAGCTAGGAAGAGAGTCGCCTCTTTGAGGTCTCCCTCTTGCTGTTCAGTTTGGGAAATTGCTGCAGAGCCTTCGAGATAAACAGGAACAGGAGGAGTCAACCAACCTTTTCTTGCAGGAGCGTCTCAGGTGAGCTGGAGAAATGCAGCCCTGGCTGAGGATGCATCAGAGAAAGGAGAGGACCCAGGGTGCTCCCCTTACCCCATCCAGGACCCAGTTCCCCAAGGGTTAGGCCCTGCAGCCCAGTTGGCTGCAGCACGCAGGGTGGGTGTGCCCGGGCACTTGGTGAGCGCGGTCCTCTGGGACCTGTGGTGGTCTCACCTGTCGCTCTTCTGACTTCTCTCCCAGGTGTTGCTCTCATCACAGGGCAGCAGGGCCACGGGTAAGCCTGCTGGCAGCCAGGGGCAGGAGCAGCAGTCCCTGTAGGATCGAAGTCTGTCTTTCTAGCAGGGACTAGGCATCTCGGGAATGGGTGCAATGTGTTTCTAGACGGGGGTGCTGCTTTGAGTTACGGGCTAGAGGAAGGCTGCAGGGGCTTGTGTGGTGGGGGACTTAGCTGGTGCCTAGTACCCTGGGCTACCCTTGGGTGGGAGGGCAGGAATGGGTAGTGAGGATGGCCAACATGCCAGAGGCTACCACCAGAGGGTTTTTTTTTTTTTTTTCTCCCTGCCTAGTGACTGACAGAGGCATGAGGAGGTAGAATGTCTTACTCGTGGTTACAGAGGTAGGTAATCAGGGACTGCTCAGTGGTTCGAGGTAGTACCTATATTTTATAAGGGCTCCGTGGCTTTCAGCTAAGTCCCTCCCTCTCTCTGAGCCTCCATGTCACCATCTGTATGGTGAGGGATCTGGCTACATGCAAAAAGCTAGGTCTGTCCAGCTTTGGTTCTACAGGTGAGACCTGGCAGGGAGCGTGTCAGGCTGCTTCCGAGGATGCCACTGCCCTGTGGGTGTCAGAGCTTGGGCCCCAGCTGTAAAGTTCCTTGGAGTCATGGACAGGAGCTGTAGAATGAAGGACTTCTTAACCCTTGGTTGGCTGTGTAGCACCGGGCTCAGGCTTCTGTGTCTGGGGTTTATGGGTCCCTACCTGGTGGGCTGAGCTGACCCAATGCTAGCTTTCTTAAACCTCCTTGGGATTTCTCTCCCAGCCTAGGCCCCTGGTCCCCAGGTTGCCTTGGCGCTGCTTTCCATGTCTAAGGGTGGACTACCCAGTCTTGACCCCCCCTCCTTTGCTGCCCCACTAAGTCCTGAGCTCAGCACACTCTAGGCCCCAGCAGCAGTGGTTGTAGTGCCAAAGCTCAGGCAGCCTCCCAAGCCCTTAGACTGTGGGTCCTTCAGTGGAGCTGGGAGTTAGGGGAGGCAGGATGTGTCCTCCAACTCACCACCAATCCCCAGGGTACCCAGGTATCAGGACACCCTGCTGTCTGTCAGGAATCTGCCCTCTTCCCTTCCCTGCCATAGGGGAGATACATCACAGCTGCATTCAGTATGTTTCCTAACTTTGAGGAGCCTCTTTAAAACTGGGTGATCCAGGCCTTCTCAGCTGCATGGTACGGGGAAAGAGCTATCAGGCTCAGGTACAGGGGCAGGGGATGCTCTAAGGTGCTGGTTCTCAAACATGGTTGTATATTGTAATCACCTGGGGAATTTTAACAACTACTTATGCCTGGATTCCACCTCCTAAAACTTCAATTTAATTGATATGGACTGGAGATCAGGATGTTTAAAGTGCCCCGTTGGATTCAAATATGTAACAAAGTTTGAGAATCACTGGTTCTATAATATGAAACTATCCCCAGATTTAGTACCAGGTGGAAAAATCTTCTTCACCTACCTTTCCTCAAAGATCATATTTCTTAAAACTTGAAGCACAGATGGGGCTGGCTCCCAGCTCCTTCCTTCTGGATCCCATAATCCAAAGTTAGAGTCTGATCATTATTGTGGAATATTTTACTTATAATAAAATTATCAAATTAATTAATTTGTTTACACTTGAATTAGAGAGCTATAGCATAATGGAAAGGGCTGGATTTTAGAACTAGAGAGACTTGGATTCCAGTCATAGCTCTGCCCCTGTTTTGTATGATCTTTGCCAGGTGGCAACTTCTTAGAGCCTCAGTCTCCCCAGCTATGAAATGGGGATAATGCCTGCTTCTCAGAGGTGATTTGACGATTGAATGAAATAACACACATAGAGGTCTGGTGCAGGGACTGGTGGTAAGAGAATCATCTGCCCCACACCTCCCAGGGACCAGAGTGCTCACTCTTATGACAGGCAGACTGAATACCCTGGGCTTTCAGAGCTTCTCTCTCAGTCCCCTAGGTCCCCAGGAGAACTCTGGTGCCTGTGACTCCTTCATTTGGGAGGCAGAAGCCCCACTTCCTATAGGGATGGTTGTG
Organism: Zalophus californianus; assembly: GCF_009762305.2. Taxonomy (NCBI): domain Eukaryota; kingdom Metazoa; phylum Chordata; class Mammalia; order Carnivora; family Otariidae; genus Zalophus; species Zalophus californianus. The sequence continues at coordinate 64,236,299 of NC_045605.1, read as the reverse complement.
TGTGGCCTTTGGATCCTGGCTCTACATTGCTCAGAATTGATATTCTTGTGTATGAAATAAAAGCGTAAGGCTATCATTTGAATAATCCAAACAGAGAAAGGGAAGTGTATATAAATATTTTATGTAATATGTGATTTAAATATGTATTAATAACTAAGTATTAAATATGAAGCATTAAATATCATAAGCAGATGTTTGGTTATTTTATATATACATCTGCAGCCCTACGGGTTCACGTATTCCAGTTGTCCCAAATAAAACTTTGGGGGCACTTGGGTGGCTCAGTCAGCTGAGTTGACTCTTGATCTCAGCTCAGGTCTTAATCTCAGGGTTGTGAGTTCAAGCCCCGCATTGGGCTCCACACTGGGTATGGAGCCTAATAAAAAATAAAAAATTTAAAAATTAAAAAAAACCCACTGTTTTTGGTATTCATGTTGAAGAATGGGGAACCCTCTTGAAACAAAAGCTCAAAGTTAACACAGCTTGTTGGGGGTTAGGGACATTCTGACGGAAGATAAGCATTTCTGGACAAAGATGCTGTGACCCGGGGCACCTGGACGGTGCAGCTGGTTAAGCTTCCAACTCTCGGTTTCAGCTCAGGTCGTGATCTCAGGGTTGTGAGCCTGAGCCCCGTGTCAGGCTCCGTGCTGAGCACAGAGGCTGCTTGAGAGTCTCTCTCCTCCCTCTGCCCCTCCCACTTATGTGTGCACCCCCCAACATAAATAAATCTTAAAAAAAAAAGAGGTTGTGACCCAAAGAGAGCCCATGTCCTCTGTGTCCACTCTGGGCCCCACAGCCTCCCTGGGACCTGCTCGTATTATCACTGCCATGGTGCTCCAGCTCTGCTGTTCGCCGCAGCTGCCCCTCTTCAGTGGGATGAGCTTTGAGATGTATGCCTCTCCTAAGCCATAAACCTGTCCCCTGACTGGCTCACAAAGGTGATAGGCAGGTCACTGTTTGGCTCTCTGCCCCATCCAGTCTTGCCCAGGGGAATACTTCTGATACTTGGGTGCAGGAAGCAGAGGAAGAGGGTTGGATAATTCACAATTCCCTGCTATTCCCATTCCCTTAATTTTAAGGATGTAGAAAGTAAAGTTCAGGGGGAAAGGGGTCACTTACCTGAGGTTACACAGATAATGCCAGCCCTGGGCCTGGAAGCCACATCTCCCAGTTCACAGCCTTTCCCAAGCACCACAGCCCTGCTCTGGATTGGACCTGATTCTTTATTACACTGGCTGGCTTTTTTTCTCATCACCCTGAAAGCTTCCAGATGACTTTTTACCACTTTCAGTGGCTGTGAGTGCAAGGAATACGCACAGGATACCCAAACCCAAAAGGAGTATAATTGTCCAATCTGCTAAAAATCATGCAGTATCCTTTAGTGCCAATTGTGGATTATTTTTGTATGCAGACATATGAACAGATAGTTAAAATGCAATGTGATATTTGTCATACTAGAAGGATGTTCAGGGTGCTGTGGGAACCCAGAAGAGGGAATAATTAACTCATCCTGAGGGAAATCAACCCTGCTTCTCTGAGGTAGAACATTCAAACAGGTTTGAAAGGATGAATAGGAGTTTATCTGAAAAGGAGGGGAGAGGGAATAGAGTTAGGCAGAGGTTTGATATTCAGAAGACAGCAGAGATAGTTGCCCTGGCAAGGACACAGGGTGTGCGGCAGGTGAAGTGGAAGATGAGACTAGAGAGAGGTAAGTCCAGCTTGGGAGGGGCCGTGAGCACCAAGATGAGGACTTTGGCATTTAAGGCCAGGGGCAGTGGAGGATTTGCTATGAGGCCTTGTCTGATGTCTTCAGTTATTTCTCTTTTTTCATGATGCTCATGGAGACTGATGTTTGGGCATCTGCTGCCAGTGGCTTGTGGGAATCATTTTCAACAAATAGAGCAGCATTTCTGAATCCAGGGTAGATGAGGAGGGTCTCCCCGGGACGAGCCAAGGGGAAGGGAGGGACGGTCACCTGATTCCCCAGGGAAGAGCATTTTTCTTCACCTCTGGCCACTGTTCTTGATAGGCAAGAGACTATCTAGGAGATGGCTCTGTGAAGGCTGGGGAGAGTTTCTTCAGTGGGGAGGTTAAAGGAGGGGTAGGGGAGAAAGAGTATTGAATTATTACTTTGCATGATGTTGTAGATTTTGATTTTTGCAGGATAGATCAGTTAGCTTTTGCTGCATTATGAGACACTCAAGAATTAGTGGTTAACAAAAACTGTATTTTATTGATGATTCTATAGGTCAGCAATTTGGACTGGGACTCTCCGGGTGGTTCTTCAGGGCTTGGCTAGGCTGGGCTGGGCTTGGCTAACCTCGGTTGTGTTCACTCCTGTGTCTGTGTTCGGCTGGCGAGTCAGTTGGGTCTAACTGGTTTATGAGTGAGCCCCTGAGACAACCAAGGCATTGGTCTGGCTGGTCTCTCATCTTACAGCAGATCTAACCTGGGGTTGTCCATGTGGACAATCTTAGAGTTCTGAGAGCAGAGCAGAATCATACAAAGCCACTTGAGGTCTAGGCTTGGAACTTGTGCAGTCTCACTTCTGCTGTGCTCTGTTGGCCAGAGCAGGTCACGAAGGCTGCCTAGCTTCCAAGGGTGGAGGATAGACTCCACCTTTTAATGGTTAGGATTGGACGAGCATGGATGCAGGGGCGGAAGAACTTATGGCCATATTTTCGCTCGACCTCTCCGACTCTGACTTTGATCACCCGGGAGAGTTGATAATTGAGGTCCTGGCCTTGCCCTGAATGGGATACGAGAAGTCTTTTTAATTCAGTCAACATTTGTGGAGGATCAGGTGCATTCTCAAGTATTACAGAATTTAAACCTCAAGGCAACTCTTCTTTTCCCTTCCGATTTTACATCTGAAGAAACTGGAGCACAGAGGAGCTAAGTGAGATTAACTGACTTGCCCAACCAAGGTCACTGGTTGATAAACCTGGTATTTAGACTTTGGTTGGTCTGACTGCAACTGCCATTGTATCATTTTGATGATATGGGGCCGAGAAGATTGTGGTGGTCGTGCTGCATTCGCTACCATAGCCACTGCTTTCCAGGTGGCCCTCATGCCTGGGTACAGGCACCTGGCCCTACTCAGGAGCCTCATCTCCTTGCATGCAGTGGGTTTCATGCTCTTGAGGTGGCCCAGAGAGCACTCTTGTCTCCATGATGCTTATATAGTCCCGGTACCCCCTATGCTGAGGAAAGTGTTGGAGACAGTTACATTTCTCTAGGGAAAGGGGGGGTAGGACAAGATGTTCATGTTCACAGGTGAGAGATACACATGTGCAGTGCATGCAACATGGCTGGATGGAGAAGGCCCAGCGAAAACTCTCTGAGCCCCATGGGGCAGACGGATTGGTATTGACAGTAGTAAGAGAAAAATACCTCCTAGATGAGCAGGCAGGGAGACCTTGCTTTCTCTGGGGAGAGCTTGCTCGAAGCTCTAGCTGTGAGATCCTTAAAGTTGTTCTGCTGTGTGGGAACCTTAGTGGCTGGATCTATGCCCTGGGCTAAACTGAAACCCTGGAACTTAGGCAGTAACAGGAGCTGGGCTCTCAGAGCTGGGGAATGAGGAGTGGGAGCAGCAGGAAGGCACCCAGGTTCTCAGAACCAGAACAGGGCTGGGCCTGTGATAGAATAGCTTGTGAGGAGGGCAGGAAAGTAGGACTAGTGAGGAGGTCTGTAGGGCTGGCCCCTACTGGGATGGTCATGTCCAGAGTACCCAGATGGTAAGTGCAGGCCATGACGTCAAATGTAGTTCATTTTGGCATAAGTGGTATTGGCACATACCTTGGTGTTGTGTGTTAAAAAGCCCTGTGTCTAGGCCTTATGTATAATCTGCCATATTGCTCTGACTCTACTTTTTTGCCCCTCTTCCAGAACTCATCTCCTGTCCTGGATGTAAGCGAGTATACCTTACCAGGGATGTAACTGAACATTTTTTTCTGCAGTGTGTTTCTACTGGGTGATCCAAGATGGCCAGGGTAAGTCCAGACAAGTAAAGAAATAGCTGATCCTTTTCAGAAATCTTTGGGGCCCCTGTTCATAAATTCACCTGTTCACCCATCACTTCATTTGACTTGTTACTCCTCCATCAGTTTGCCTAATCATCCATCCATCCACCCATCGATTCACCCATCCAAAGACCCATCCATCTACCCCTCCATCCATCCACCCCTCCATCCATCCACCCTTCCTTCCTTCCTTCCTTCCTTCCTTCCTTCCTTCCTTCCTTCCTTCCTTCCTTCCTTCTTTCCTTCTATTCACAGAGTATCAAAATATTTGAGTTGGGGAAAGTAAAATGGGGGTATTTTTTCTCTTTCTTATAGCTCTTACTGGAAAATATTAGTACTGAGCTTTTATTTCCTTTTTCTCTCCCCCTGAGTTGAAACTTAAACACCAGCTTAACGAAATGGGTTCATCAATTTTGCCTGTATTTAGCAACTAATAGCTTCTTCCTGAGTTTCTAAAATTTCACATCACTTACTGACTAGCACCTCCTATTCCTCTCCCCTTTGGGGTGCCCTTGCCACTGCATTTGATCCATTTGGCCAATCTACTTACTTGATCCTGTATCTAATTCTTATTGAATGTCTGGTACATGCCGGGCCCTGTGCTAGGTGCTAGGGAGATGGACACCCATGTTCTTAACTCTCAAGGAATTCATAGTTTAATTAGTAAAACTTGTATTTCTCTTCTTTTTTTTCCCCCCAGTGTGGGCTTGTCAGATGCCAGTACGAGGGCACTGTCAGAATCCACGTCATTTTGATGGCCTGTCTTATTTAGGCCCAGACAGGCCAACTTTTTCCAAATCTCCTTTTTTACTCATGTTTTTACATCAGCCCTGCAAGATATTTGCTGACCGAATGAATGAACATCTGGACTAGGAGAGGACCAGGTTCTCTTGGGCGCAGCAAGCCCCAGCTGTGGAAGCACGGCTCTGAGAGTTGGTCTGTACTTGTTCTTTCTTGGCCATATGTGATCATCTCTCTGTACTCCCACAACTGTGGCTGCCCCCTTTTTGCAGGCACACGGAATTTTCTGTTTTGCCTGTGCTCTCCCATCTCACTCTCTCGTCTGCCTGGCAGACTTCCACTTGTCATGCCCTATCCAATCAGAAGTTACCTCCTCATGAAATTAGTTCCTGGCACCTCCGAGGCTGAGCCCCTGGGAAACCCCACTTTGCTCCCTTAGCACTTGCTGTGGCCTTTTATCACAGCATCTCCCACTGACCATGACCGGCTGCCACTCCATGTGGGCTGTATGTGCCTGGGGAGCCCCCCTTTGCCTTACTTACTCGGGTGTCCTCATCTGCAGCATGGGACCTGGGGGGAATAGCCCCTGAGGCCACTCTTGTTTTAGCCACAGAGGATGCTTTGCTTCACAAGCCGCCATGCGGCTCTCCAGAATTGACTGCCCTCCAGGGAACAGCCCCTCCCAGCCCCTCACAGAGGCCGCCCCCCCACCCTTGCCCTGGAGGAGGATCAGGTCAGTAACCGCAGACCTCTGTGCTTGCAGAACTGCTCCGAGTGCAAGGAGAAGAGGGTGGCGCACATCCTGTGCACCTACTGCAACCGCTGGCTGTGCAGCTCGTGCACCGAGGAGCACCGGCACGGCCCTGCCCCCGGGGGCCCGCTCTTTTCTCGGGCCCACAAGGGACCGCCAGGTAGCTCTCCCTGCAGTCTTTGCTGGCTCACGCGCCCCGAAGCAGCGCCCGGACTGCAAACTTCTGGAGAGTGGCTCTTTCTCACCTTGTTTCCCTACTAGGGGTGCGGGTAGGGGTGGCCTCCCAGCCTTTCCCAGAGGACAAGTTCATGCTGGGCTCTCCCTTGGAGGTGGGGGAGGGGGGGTGTGAACAAGATGTGCAGGGAGGAGTAGTCATAAATTATCATGGGAGCTAGCTGAGTTCCCTACTTTCACCTCCATTTAGAGCAGTCATGCCTCACTTCTGTTTAGTGACTTGCCTAATTAAACAGCCCAGATCAGGGCTTATCCATTTGTCCATCCAGTGCCTCTTGTAAATGACAGTCTTCTTGACCGTCTTTGCCCGGGGTCTTTGAACTGTGGGGGCGGTTTAACCTTTGTGACCCCCACAGGAACCAGAGTTAATGATCCATGTGATCTGGCCTGGAGCCCCCCCACTCCGATTCCACCCCCCACCAGCATCCTGGTGAATGAAGAGGTTTAAGTTGAATTTTAGAGGATTCATCACTCTGTAGGAGATCTGTGTGCTGCTGCAGCAGCAAGCACCTTCCTCAGCTGTAGGCAGGCAGTGGGGTGTGTGGGGCTGGGCGATGTGTGAGTTCTGCACAGCTGGGCAAATCCTGCCAGGCTCAGCTCGCATTCTTCCTTGGGCTTCTAAAACCTCACTGGCCCAGAGAGAGGCCTCTCCTGTCTGCACCGCCTTCCTTCCGACTCTGGGTCTCCCCTGTGTCCATTGAGGGTGAGGGCGGCTCAGTGGAGCTTACCTGAGAGTCTTCCCCAGCAAGAGAAGCCCACTTTCTCTATCTTCTCTGGCAGGAGTGAGTGGTGGTTCTGGAGACTTCGCCTTGTACTGTCCTCTACACACACAGGAAGTGCTCAAGCTATTCTGCGAGACCTGTGATGTGCTCACGTGCCATAGCTGCCTCATGGTGGATCACAAAGAACACAGGTGTGGCTGCCTGGCTGCCCAAAGGGGGCTCAGGAGGGCTCTGGGCTCCGCTTTGCTAGCGCTGGGCTCCCAGTGTGTCATGTCAAAATGTTCTCCCTGCTTATGCCAGTCTGGGGCCCTGAGGCTGAAGTTTTTCCTCTGTTCCCGCTGTGGGCCTTCTCTGGAGAAGGCTCGAAGGGCCAAGACTCAGCACTTTCCCCAGATGTAATGCTAGCTTCTGTGCGCCTGGCTGAGACAATACACAGTTGGGGGTTCTTGCTTGGCTGGCATGCTCAGAAGACTCGGCCCTCTTCAGCTTTTTCTCTGTCTCCTTCTTTAGGTGCAGACATCTTGAAGAAGTTTTGCAAAACCAGAGGATGCTTCTAGAAAGTGTGACTACACAGGTGGCTCATAAGAAATCTAGTCTACAGACATCTGCAAAACAAATTGAGGACAGGTAACACACACTAGCCCCTTGCCAATGCTGGAAATGCTACATTTCCTGACATCCTGGATCCTGATACCAGGCTATGAGATGTAGTACTTATGAAGAATGCCGGAGGTTAAGCAGATGTGGGCATATGTCCCAGAAGGCATATGCCTTGGAACTTAGAGGTCTTGTGGCCACTGAAAGGGCTTTGGGTCATGACTTGGTAGATGGAACCAAGCTCAGTCAGGATGATCAGTGTGAGTTTGGGCCTAAGCACATGCCTTCTGAACGTGGCCATGACATAGCCAGAGGTAGGTGCTCGAGAACGAGGGCATAAAGCAGATTCTGGGTTTATCACAAGGATGCAGTAAGTCAGTGGCAATCTGCCCTTTATCCACCCTTTCCCAGTGTGTTCCATATAAATCTACAAGTGGTATGGAACCATTGATATTTAATGTGGGAAAAGGAATTAGTAGGTACTAAGAGCTCTCATCATGTGGTGGGCACTGGGTAGGGCACCTACATGCATGACTTTGTACAATTCTTATAATTCTTTGAGTTGGATTATCTCCATTGCACTGGTAAGGAGACTGAGGTTCAGAGAGGTCAGGTGATTTGTCTGAGATCACACAGCTAGTCAGTGACTGAACTGGATTTGGAAGGCAGATCTGTGTAACTTCAAAGCCCATGTTCTTTTTTAAAAAAAACTTTATTGATATAAGTTATATACCGTAACATTGCCCTTGTAAAATGTACAATTCAGTGGTTTTCAGTATATTCACAGAGTTGTGTAAATCAGTATTACCGTTTACTTTTAGAATACTTTATCACTCCCAAAAGACAAATGATACACATTAGTAGTCCATTCCCCATTCCCCGCAATATCCCCAGCCCTTGGCAACCATTAGTCTACTTTGGTAGACTACTCTAGCCCATGCTATTTTTACTGCATGGCATTGTTTAATGGATATCCACCTTTTTAACACAACAGATGACATGACTCACTCTCTCTGTGCTGTCTCCAGTGCTGTGTAACCAGTGAGCTGCTGGGTTGACCTGAGTATGGACCTGAGCTTTACCTAGAGAAAACCTGGTTGAGTTTCGGGCTGTTGGCCCACTTAGATCGAGTGGGCTGGGTTGTACCAAGGTTAGGATGGTGGAGAAAGGTTCTCATTTCTTTATATTTGGTGCCTGCTGGGCCCTGATCTTCATAGGCAGCCTCTAAGTTGTTGGCTGTTATGTTTTCTCTCTCTAGGCCCTCATAGGCCTGGAGAGAGGAGCTCACCATGCCCTGTCCCGTTCTGTTTATAGGATTTTTGAGGTGAAGCATCAACACAGAAAGGTGGAAAACCAAATCAAAATGGCCAAGATGGTTCTGATGAATGAGCTGAACAAACAGGCCAACGGGCTCATAGAGGAGCTGGAGGTAGATGAGGACAGATGGGTCACATGGATGGGCTGGTGTTCTCCCTAGGTCAAAAACCAGGCAAACTAGTCCCAGGGCTCAGAGATGCCTGAGCTGGATTTGGATGTGCAGTTTGCATAGCTCTCTGCTGTTCCCTATGTCTTAAAGTGTCCAGTCTCATTTGGGGAGCATGGCTCGTTAAGGGCCAGAAAGTCAGTTCAAACTCCCATCAGTGCTATAAGGCAACTGCCTTCCTGGACTGTGCAGGCTTCTAGCCTCAGAAGAGAGGGTCGTGAAACAAGTTATGCCCGAGAGATGTGGACATTTGTTCATGTCCTCATTCATTTATCACCCATTCCCTATTGGCACTATAAAATCCGCCCACCATGCTCCCTTCCTTCCTGCGTCCCTCTGCCGCCCATGGCAGCAGTCTGTCCCACTGTCACCCTCTCAGGGGCACAGTCTTGTCTGACCCCATCAGGGTTCACGCTGAGACACGGGGCCACCAGACTCCCCAGACAGGTGGACTGAAGTCCAAGAACAGGATGAGAGACTCTGTCTTCTCTGTCCACACGCAGGGCATTACTAATGAGAGAAAGCGGAAGCTGGAGCAGCAGTTACAGAGCATCATGGTCCTCAACCGTCAGTTTGAACATGTGCAGAACTTCATCAATTGGGCCGTCTGCAGCAAAACCAGTGTCCCTTTCCTGTTCAGCAAAGAGCTGGTAAGAGCTCCAACTCATCAATCACTGCTTTTGGGTTAGTAAGTGAAACCTATCTTTTACCAAACCCCGCAGTGCCAAGGACAGGTGCTGAAATGGTCTTGCTTTCCGCGAGGCAAGTCAGATGGGAAATTTTGTAGTTCTGTGTTAGGTCATGGATTTGGGCACGAGCCTGGACACTAGCAGTGTTCTGGACATCCCAGGGACAGTTGTTTGTATTTAAATGGGGGCTAAGAGGGAAGGAGGCATGGAGGATGATGTTGAGGTATTCGGCTTGTGAGGGTGGTGAAGACCAGGAGAAGGAGCGAGAATTTTGAAAGAAGTTGGTGGGGTTTATATTGGGATATGTCGAATCTAAGGTGCCTGCAGGGCATCTCAAAGGAGATGTCCAAAATCTGTTTCAACTGATGGGCCTGGAAGTCAAAAGGAAAGTCAGGGTTGGGGATAGTGATGTGGGAGTCACTGGGGTATTGGTGGTGTCACTTCGGAAGAGTGTGTGAAGGAAGAAGACAAGACATCTGGAACCGAGGGAAATAATAGCATTCTCAACAGAGACAGAGGAAGAATAAGAATGAAGGAGGGTGAGAAGCAACAGTCCAAGATGGATTGCAGGAAAAGTAGGAGGGGGTGGTGCATAGAAATTAACAGAATTTCAGATTTCAAGTTGTCAATGTTATCGTTGCTACCTAGGTAAAAGAGGATGAGTAGTGAAGAGAAGCTTTGAGATCTGGGAATCAGGAGGTCCCCGGTGATCTTTTGAAAGAAATCCCAGCAAAACAGGAGGGTGAAAAGCTAGAATGGGGGGGACCGAGGGGAGGGGAGGAAGTAGAAACAGAAGTGAAAAGAAAGGACATAAGGTAGCTTGAGAAGCAGACAGAGTTGGGGGATTGATTTTAAGTATGGAAGACATTTGCACAAGTGCATTTGGGAGAAGAGGTTGATGATAGAGAAAAGAGATGTGTGGTAGAATGAGTGTGCTGAGAAGGCAGGGGGAACCAGTTGACCCTAAACATAAAAGGCACTTCCTCTGAGGAGGGAGGACAGGAAGGTCTCCATATAATGTTTGGAGGTAGGCAGGGTACGAGTTTGGGGCAGTTTGTCTTTTGTGTCTCTTGTCCTTTCTGAAGTAGGAGGTGATGAGAGAGTTAGGCACTGAGTAAGTGGAACTGAGGAGAGAAGTGAGGACTTTAGTCATTGAGGATAGTGGAAGAGGAAGCCAACAAGAAAAGAAATGATAAGAGAAAGGACAGCAGGGTGCCCCCGAGGTTAGTGGTCACTGAAGCGACCCCAGATAGCATGGCTTTGGGATGGCTGGATTGACCTAAGGGTAATGGACAGGCGTGATGCGGAGGGAATTAGGCCCTAGTGATACTGTTACTGGAAATGACGGGAAGCTGGGCCGGCCCTAGGGACTGATGGAGCGGGGCTTGGGGAGTTCAGTGAGGCTGGAGAGCATGCTCAGAAAGAGCGAGAGCTAGTTAGAGTGGGGGTCAGTCGTTGCGGATGAAGGTCTCTAGACGGAGAAGAGGTCTGGGTACGGTACGCGAACTGAAAAGAGAGGTGAAGGTGATTGGCACTAAAGAGATGGAGTAAGAAGAGGCCAAGACGGTGACTGGGACATTGGTTAACTAGATGCTGGCAGGGCGAGTTGGACATTTGCCCAAGTCCTGGATGCATGGGAGAGCTGATGATAGGAGATGGATGCAAGGGATGAGGGGAGAGGAGGGCAGTTGATGAGGATGGGGGTTTTACATGTGGTGAAAGGACAGCAGTGGGGAGCTCAGAGAAAGTCGGCCCCCACAAGCTTTCTCACTGAGGTTATGGTAGAATGAATGGAACTCTTGACAGGGCCGCCAGGCAGGTGATCCTGAGGGAGAATTACCAACCATTCAAGGCCCGAAACAGATAAGAGTATAGGGGATCCAGAAACCTGGATGAGAGGAAGGGAATCAGCTGGTAGGGGGAGGGGACAAGAGCAGGGGAAGGGAAGTGAAGGTACCAAGGTACAAGGAAGTGAACATATGGGGGACCTGAGGCTAAAGAGCCATGGCTCCCAGCCCTTCAACCTGTCCGAAGAGTGACAGAGAGGGAGTTGTCATTCAGATGCAAGACGTCCACAGAAATGACCTTTTGGGCTGTTGTCAGATTGTGTTTCAGATGCAGCGATTGCTGGAGACAAACTGTAACACAGATCCGGGCTCCCCCTGGAGTATCAGATTCACCTGGGAGCCTAACTTCTGGACCAAGCAGCTGGCTTCCCTTGGTGAGCCAGAGCCCACCCTGTGGGCTTTTACATAATTGCTAAAAATGAGTAGAGCGCATCTGCTTAGCTTACTGGGTAGGTCAGCGTAGGCCCAAGAGAAAGCACTCCCTGAGACTGGAGCCACTCACAGACCTCTGCGTGTGTGTTTGGGGAGGAGGGTGTTGGGGAGAGGGGACAACTTCAATAGCAGTGGCAACCCAGGACTCTTGTAAACAGGACCAGTTGAAATCTGAGCTTTCCATTCTGCATGAGTGCCCTGTTACCTTGGTTTCATTGCTGGAGAGGAGACAAGACAGTGGCCCTGTTCTCCAGAATGCTGGATGTGTGTCTCTGTGGTCCTACAGGGGTATTCGTGTGTGTAGGCACAAAATGGGTATCGGCATTAAAGAGAGGGAGGGAGGGAGGGAGAGGGGCCATGTCACCACCCCCACCCCCCCTTGGAGCTGAGAATGTAAGCAGATAATTTCTGAGCTTCCCTGCTGCAGTGATTTCCTGGTGCTCAGTCTTAGGCAGAGTGTAGACAACTTGAGATTGTACCTGTGTGGCTGGCCTGATGTAGGTTTGTTATGCTAGTGGCCACTGGCTGCCGTCATCCGGGTGGTTAATGTCCAGGAAAGTTTCTTGAACTTGACAGAGTGCAGCATAATATTTAGGTTTATTTTTTGCTTCCCTTTCCCCTTTGATTTAATTCAACAGACCTTTGGTGGGCCCCTGCTGTGGGCCCGCACCCCATGCTGGGCGCTAAGGGACCAAAGGTGAATAGAACACAACTCTGGCCCTCAAGTTGCTGAGTCTTCCCCCAAGTAAGCCTCATTAAAACAATGAGCTGAAGAAACCATGAGACTGAGCTGGAGACTCATGCACGAGGGCCAGGAGACCTCAGGACGAAGCTAGCACTTGTCACGGACATGATGTTGGGGCTCCCTGACTCCTTCCGTCCTCCTTGCCCAAAACACAACCCCCCAGACCTATATTTGGAGACTTGGTCTTTTGTCCCAGGGTGGGCTCTCTCTCCTTTGCAGTTTCCCAGCATGCTACCTCCCCAGCCCCAGCTTCGATTTTGTTTGTTTGTTTGAGTCTGTGTTCAAAAGGAGTGGGTGCTGTTTGAAGGAGCCCATGGTTTCTCTAGCGGGATACAAACAGGGTGAAGACTGAGCATCTGGAAATAGCTGAGCTAATTTCTCGAATGCCCTGGCCCCCACAGGTCCACACCCGTTCTCTTGCCGGCAGCATTCTAGGCCGAATCTCGGAGATCAGGGTTGAATTTGCTAATCTCTGCGCCGGGTACAGGTTTATTGGATAATGTCCTTTGGTCCCAGGAGCAGGAAGCGGCAAGCGGGCAACAAGTGCAGATTACTTTTGGAAACACTCTCTGTTCTGAATTTCCAGGCTGTATAACTACTGAAGGCGGACAGCTGTCCCGGGCAGATACTCCTGCTTATGGAGGCTTACAGGGACCGTCATCCTTTTATCAAAGCCACCAATCCCCAGTGGCTCAGCAAGAGCCTCTTAGCCACCCCTCGCACAGGTTCCAGTCTCCAGCACTGTGTTCCTCCTCTGCGTGCTGCTCCCGCTGCTCCCCAGCCTCACCCTCCCTCAAAGGCCAGGTCACCCCCGCCAGCATACACCCAGCCCACGGCTTCAGGCAGCCCTCTGAGATGGCACCGCAGCAACTGGGGTCTCTGCAGTGCTCTCCCCTGCTGCCCAGGGAGAAGGAGCTGGCTTGCAATCCTCAGCCCCCAAAGCTGATGCAGCCCTGGCTGGAAAGCCAACCACCTGGGGAGCAGGAGAACCCAGCCCAGCGGCTCGGGCCGCAGCTGACTTCCCAGCCCGTGTGCATCGTGCCCCCACAGGATGTTCAGCAAGGGGCCCATGCCCAACCCACCTTGCAGACCCCCTCTATCCAAGTGCAGTTCGGCCACCACCAGAAGCTGAAGCTCAGCCACTTTCAGCAGCTGCCGCCGCAGCAGCTGCCCCCTCTACCCCCTCCGCCACCTCCACCCCAGCAGCCGCCACCACCTCTACCTCCACCCCAGCATCCGGCTTCTAGTCAGCATGGCAGCCCTCCTGGGCCTGCCTGTTCCCAGAACGTGGATATAATGCACCACAAATTTGAGCTGGAGGAGATGCAGAAGGACCTGGAGCTTCTCCTTCAGGCTCAACAGCCCAGCCTACAGCTGAACCAGACCAAATCCCCTCAGCATCTTCAGCAAACCATTGTGGGGCAGATCAACTACATTGTGAGGCAGCCAGCGCCCATCCAGTCCCAGAGCCAAGAGGATGCTGTGCAGGTGAGCCTCAGGGTGGCTTGGGGCCGGGTTGGGGGGGCGGGGAACATGTCTCGGCAAACACAGCCTCCCCAGTCACGGGGTGGCACGGGAACATGGTTTCTTCATCTGAGGGCGGCCTTGAACTCAGCACTCACATTTCAAGTCCTCCCTGGACTCCACTGCCCATCTCAGGAAAGCTCCCGGAAACACAGTCGTCCTGGCAGAGATCTGGGCTCAGTACTCTCCATAGTAGCCTGGCTTAGCCCTGCCCTCCTAGATGACCCTAGGGACCTTGTCCATCAATAGAACCTTCTGAGTTGTGCCAGACTCCTGCCGCTGTTGGGACAGAAGGGAGGCTGTCTCTTATCTTTGTAACCTCCCACTTCCCTTGCTGGGAACTTAGGACTCTCAGATGGAAGGGGAGAGCTGAAGGAGGGGAGGGAAGGGGTGCATCAGATACCAGTGGGCCGCATCTTTGTAACACCACACAGCTATAGACTTAACATTTGTTTCAGACCTCCTAAGCTAGGTATGTTTTGTATACACTATATTATTTATCCGACCAACAGTGTTAGGCAGGCATTGCCATTTGTTCTTTATAGGCACAGAAGTGAGGGTTGGAGAGGGCAAGCACTTCGCCTAGAGATCATAAAACATTGAGTGACAGAGCCAAGACTTGGATCCCGGTCTGCCGACTGTAGTTCAACAGGAGAGGCCCCGTTCTCCCCCTGGGGGGGTGATGAATGCTGCTCCTCTCTTCTCTCTGCTAAGAGCCAATTGAGGAGGTGCAGATTGTACCTCTGGGATCTTTGCTGCATTCCACGTCCTCATCCGTAACCTGTGCTTTTCTTTTCTTCCAGAGTTTCCCATTCTAGCCCCTTCTCCCTATCCTTTCTCACTTTTCCCCCCGTGGTGTCTCCTTTAAATCTGTAATCACATTTATATCTTCAAAGCAGCTCTGTGGACTTTTACTTTATTATAAAATATAAGGCCTCCCATTTATGCTTTAGCACCGACAATGTCAGATCGTGCTTCAGATGTCTCCCTCTGAGGCTCAGTTCCTTTGAGGAGATAGGAAATCATCCTGAGGATGGCAGAGAAAGGTCCAGGGTTCACTGAGGACCACAGGCGAAATGTAAGTCAGACATGTTAGGATTACTTTGGTGAATATGACAGAGTTAGCCCAGAATTCTCGGGCTGGGTTCTATCCTAAGACTGTCATATTAAGAGGTAGTCTCACGAAGAGTTTAGAAGAGAGGGTCTTTCTTTCTGAAAAATTTTCCAGCAGTTCACAATGCGTAGTTGGTGACAATAGGCAATGCAGGGTGGGCATCAGCCTTTGCCACCGCTCTTGCTCTTTGAGGGAAAACCCACCCAAGTTCTTATTTGCTCCTTCAGGCTTCAGAGGAGCCCCCAGCATCGGAAGGCCCAAAGCCAGCTGTCCCTCTTGACAAGAATACGGCTGCTAGCTCGCCCCAGGCGCCTGGGGAGGAAACCCCTCCTGGTGCACCCGCACTGGACGGCACCATCCGGCACCCTTCTCCGAATGTGGTGAGAAAGGTACTAATGGAGCCTGCTTTTCCTGACTGCAAGGGACCCACTGCCAGCCAAGACCCCAGGGACCTGGATGCAGATGACTGGGTCGGGGGAGGAGTGTCCCCGTTCCATCCCTGGGTATTACACAGCCCTGACTCAGGCCTTCTGGCCTAATGAGTCAGCAGCATAGGTCCTCCTTCAGGCCCATTTCCACTTCCCCACACACACACTTAAAACGGGACCAACTGGGCTTCATTTAGAGCAGAAGGGGGAAGGAAAAGGGAAAGAAAGCCAATTTATGACACGCTTACACTGTGCCTGGAATGGTGCTGGGGCTTCACGGTTCTGTGAGGGGGCCGTCCCCATTTTCTAGCTGAGGAAACTGAGGTCTGGGGCCCTATAGCTAGTAGATGAAAGGGCTGACATTTATTTAAAACAAGGTTTGTCAGAATCCAAAGACTGAACTGTTTTTTCTCTGCAACACAAATGAGGAAAATATTTTATGTGGCTGCACGACCCAGAGTTGATTGGCTTGAGAATTTGAATCAGTGGAGTTTGTCGGGTGAGTGGTCTGCAGGGATGTCCTGCAGAGTGGCTGAGCAGCTAGGGCTGCTGAGAGCTCTTGAAGATAAGCTGCTGGAGCCCTTCCTATCCACTGATTTACCTGCTTGCTACAGGTGTTCATTTACTCTGGCAATCAGCCAGAACACCACAACTCGTGGGCTGTCCTCCCCTTATCCCTGCCCTTGACCCTCACCCCTGTCACCCTCCTAGCTGGAACCGCACTCTGCCCTCCCTGTCTCCCTTGGCCTTGTTCCACTGTCCTGTTGCCTTCTCCGGTCTGGTACCCTCAGGCCTCCTGGCGCCTCCTCTTAGCCATGTACTTGAAGCTGTGTCAGGTGTTGGGTACCCCTCAGCCTGCACACTCAGCCCTGCACAAGGCTCTGGCTCTGCAGCCCCAGTTCCACAACTGTTCTGTGTACCTGCCCCTCACCGTATTTCCCCCAGCACCATCGCCACGTATATCTTAGTCTATCCCTGTGATACGTGAGAAGAGACTTCAGAAAAGTAAGGGGATGGCAAAGATGAAATTGTAACTTGGAAATCCCTGGTGGCTCTTGAAATCCGGGTAGGCCTCTGGTATTGGTGGGTTTTGGTCTGTGCTGGGCCTGTCCTGCCCTGTAGGAAACGGTTTGGCCTAGAGGCCATAGAGATGCTGTAAATGGGCCCTTTGTGGCTCTCATGAGTTTAACTTCTTATACTTGGGCTACTTACCTATCCACCCATCCAGTTATTTATTCACTCAATATTCAAAAAATATAGATTCGTCTCCTAGTATGTGCCAGATGTTTTCTTAGGGGTCAGGCACGTATCAGTGAATAAGAGCCTCACACTGGAGCTTACAAACTAGTGGAGAGACAGTTAAATAAGCAACAATGTGATAAAGGGCTGGAATAGTCACTGGGGTGTAGAGAAGGAACACATAACCCTGGAAAAACTGTTCACAGAGGACTTCCTAGGGGACATGCATGATTTTAAGCTGAGGTTTGAAGAAGTTAGGCTACTGAAGGGGGATGAGGGAGAGGGCTAGACTAAATAATCAAAGGGAATGGCTCCTAGGAAGGCCCAGAAGTGAGAGAAAGCCTGGGGCACTTAGAGGGGGTTTCAGATAACCTGGCCTGGTGGAAACACGAGGTGGACTGGGGAATGGGAATGGAACCAGAGTACTTGGAAGGCCCTGTAAATTATGCTCTAGGGTTTAGCGTTCAGTCTTGGGGGTTGTGAGGGGTGAAGGGAGGAATTCTTAGCAAGGAGGGGATACAGTTTGAATTAAATTTTAGAAAGGTCACCTTAGCTGTAGGAAGGGAGACCAAAATAGTACAGTGGGGAACCTGTAACAATGGGTATAAGGAGGAAGCGTGGACTTCAAGAGATCAGATCACAGGAGCTTTTGGACTTGGAGTCTGATTGGTGATGGGAAATGAGGGAGAGAAAGTCCTTTGGCTTAACACCCAGCTCTGTCTTGCCCACTGGGTTGCCGTTCGCTGAGATGGGAGCATGGGAAGAAGGGCCTATTTGGGGGGAGGAAAAAGTTAAATTTGAATTGTTGGTGTTCTCCTGTGGAAGCTACATAAGAAGATGCCCAGAAGGTAGCTAGCTCTGGATGTCAGTAGTTCAGAAGGAAACATGGGGATTGCCAGTGCTCAAGGGGTAGAAGCCATGCAGAAAATGCCGCTGCTTCTTTAACGGGACTTGCTTCTCTTCCTATACACAGGACAGAGGAAAGGAGGTGAGCCATGTGCAAACATGGAGTCTGTGCTGCCCGTGCGGGTGGCCCACAGGGCTCTCTGAGCATCAAGGGGATGCCGCCCTACTGTGTGGCTATGGGTTGGCAGTGGGGTTAGTCAAGGTCCTAGGAACTCTTAACTTTTCTTTTTGAGCCGCCCCTGACCCTTATTAACCTGGGCTCAGGGAGAGGTTCAGAGGGACAGGTGCCCTGGCCCTTTCCTGATGTTTTATAGGCCTCTTCATGGTTTGGACTCCCCAAAAAAGGAACCTCAATGTTGCCATCCTGGCCCAGAGGAGCCTTTGGGTCTACTTGGCTGAGAGAGGTACTGGTTAGATCCAAAGCTACTAAAATAAGAAAAAGGGCTTTCTTTTTGAGGGAATTCATTGCCTTGAAGCTGGGTTTGGGTATGGCTGAGGGCGTGATGATTGAGGACACCGAACAACATTTTGAGCATCTTATCATTGAATGATAATACTTTGCATAGCATTTTTCTACCTGTTCCCTTAGATTTTTACATGGATTATTCCATTTTATCTCTTTGTTTATCCTAGAAGTACTATGAGGAAGCCACTTTCATATTCCCCTTTGAAAGATGTGGAAACTGAGACACAGAGAGGTTAAGTGACCCACCTAGGAGCTATACAGCAGAGCATTGGCACAGTTAGGACCAGAGCACGGGTTCCTGACCGTGGCCGTGCCCCAGGGGCTAGGTTAGATTGCCTCTCCTTGAGCACTGCAGTGGGGGAAGCAGGAGGACTCCATCTGGCCTCTCACTTGCTGGATTTTCCTCTTTACACTCGTTGGAGTAGCCCGAGGCCCTGCCAGGGAGAAGGCTTAGGACCCAGCCTCGTCTGGTTATCTCTGTGTGGTCGAAGTGTTTTAGCCTCCAGCCCGCTCCTGAGCCTGTCCTGACCTGCGAGGACCAGGGAAGTCAAAAGTCTGTGTGAAGGCCACGGACCGGAGGAAGCTGCGGCACCAGGCTCCTCTGTGGGTGTTCCTCAGGGACTCCTTCACGCTCTGAGCTGCCGACTGACGTTCCATCTCCATGAGGAGGACTTCAGTTACCGCACAGCAACTGTGCACACGTACTTTCGAGTTGGTGCTAACTGAGCTGCTGGTGAAAAGTGAGATAGGGAAGTTTTCGAATGGGTTTTCTAGTGGCTTGAGCTCTGTAGTCTCAGAAGCAGCTTCCCCCACTACCTTCCCTGCGTTCAGCGGGGTGTTCTGGAATAAATTTTGACATCTGTCTGGCCCTCGTGGTTGCCTCATCTTGGCTTAGCCACTCTGAAGAGAGACCATGGTTACAGCGTGACAACAGAAGGTCTTACATCCCGGGGGAAACCGGAAGACATTTTGATGACTTCATCTGTACTTCTGAACAAGTCAACTGCTGAAAAACACACACTCTCTCTTCCTCAAAGCTTTCGTGGAGTCAAGGCTGTAGGCATCACAGAGAGCCTGTCTGAGCCCTAATTCAGCTGCGAGGGGGACCTCTCTTCTGCTTACATGTGGTCCACATCCTCCACAGGGGACTGAGAGACCACCAGGATACTGCTTATGACTTCAGAGGAGTCTGAGATGTATTTTTAGCAAATGATGCCTAAGCAGTAGGCATTCCTGTGGTCCATGTTAGTAAGAGTGATGCAGAAGAGGTTGGGATAATGACTCACACGAAGAACATTCACATCATTACCAAAGCACTTTGATGCCTGAGCTCATAATCTGATTCTTACAACTCAGAGGTACATTAACCTGTGGAGGAGGAAATTGAAGCCCAGAGATGGGAAGTATCTTGTTTAAACTCATACTCTAAATCCTGGCTTACGTGAGGAAATACAGGGTGTCCTGCCTTCACAGTCTCCAGATCCACGTCTGTGGGCCAAATCATGGCTTCTCAACTCCAGCAATGATCATTCCCTCAAAGCCTGGCCTCAACAGCAGAGCTTGCTCAGAACCCTCCCAGGCCTCGGGAGGCTTTCTTAGGGCACAGCCTGGGTTCTGGTCAGCAGTTGCAGAACTGTACAGAGATCTGCTCTGTCCTGTTCAGAGGCCAGCCAAGTATTCCCCAGGTCTGGCTCCCTGAATTTTACAGCCTCTAGGAACTAGGCTCTTTCTTCAGTTCTAGCCTCATTTCACTCACTCATTTCGCTCACCCATTTCACCAAATCCAAGATCTTTGTCAAGGTCTCCCGGTCCATGAGAAAACAGGTCCTTGTGCCCGGGCCCTAAATTTCCTTACATTGGCCTGGCCAAAAATATCTCTGGTCTCATTCTCCTAGGTCTCCCAGGCTTGGGTTTTGAGGGTTCCACTCATTCTTTTCTCTTCCTTCCCCCTCAGACTCTGGGATCCTCTTTGCTTTTTCTGTCTTCCCTGAATCATCAGGGTGCTGGGCACCCTTCAGTTCTTCTCTCTTCACCGCCCATGAATATTTTCCCATTTGACTCTGGTCAGTTAGCATATATTACCATAGTTGCATCCACAGGAATAGCCTTAATTTGTACAAGAGCTTTTCATTCAGTTGGGGGGAGTGGTCACTGTCATTAAGAACAACAACTTTGCTATTAAAAATCAACTTGTGAAACCACTTGCTAGGAAAGTTAGTTCTTTCCTCAGGTATCTGATTCAGTTGTTTGAAGATCTACTAATGTTCAGCCAGTCTACCTGATCTGAAGCTGTCAAAACACTCAAATATTCCAAGATTTAATTCACAAATCTGTTTACCTCAATCCTTGTCTCCTTATCTGTTTCCTTCAACCAGAGTGAAGGCCTTTAGTGTGTTTCCAAGACACAGTTTCCAAGTCATTGCTCCCTTCTTCTCTGTACGTTTACAGGGTGGTCAGTCTGTGACAATTCTAACTACTGGGGCAAAATCCTAAAACCAGAAGTGAGCGGCGAAGCTTCAGAGCAGCAACGAGAACAGAAGTCACAAACCCCAAACATTCTATTTGGCATGAGATCATAAGTCCATGCTCAGGTGTCTAGTCAGAGGTCTTGACCACAAGCTTAGTTATATAGTTTCCTCTGGAAATTTTCATTTTTCCTACATTAGAGCAGTAAGCAGAGTAGAAGCAAGAAGTCAGGACTTCTGTAATGGCAGCTAATGACAAGGGAGAAGACAGGAAACATCACCTGGACAAGTGCCACTTTGGGAGGTCATTCGGTGAAAGGACAGGCTCAGCCGTACAGGCCTTAAAGCATCACTGAACTACAGCCCACTCCAGCGATAGAGGTCTATCCAAGTTCCTTTATGTCACTAAGGAATGGTCTCATGAGGCTCCCTGTACGCTGTTTATTACGACAAGGTGGTGTGTAAAGTTTTAGAAGTACTCCTATTCAAGATATTTTAAAGCCAATTGCATTTTGTTACTGAAAGAGATATGTTTCAGATATTTGGAAAATTAATTTCTGTGGAACACCACCCTATTTGTGCTACTTTATCCCCAGCAATATTATCTTGCTGTAAGAACCTGGAATTTATATTAAACTCAGGGTATGTGCTTTAAGTGTCTGTGTATTGACTTCTCTATCATGTCTTACTAGACTGCTAGCTTTCTGGCTAATGGCACAAAATCAAGACCAGCCAGTAGATTTTTAAGGCTGGGCCCAGATTCCTAGTCTTGGGCCTATATAAGCTTGGGAAATCTGTGTCATCACTCTGTGTCTCAGTTTCCTTTTCTGTTGAAGGAAGGAACAGTGCTTTCTCTGAATTTTGACAACACCATGCGCCATATATCTCAATAATGTAAGCCCACTGAATTCCAGAACAAGATCTGAATGATGAGGATGGAGAGGGAGGCGGCAGGTAGAAGAGCAAAGGTCAACAGAAGACAGGCCAGGTAGATGAAGTACTGCATAATGACCAATAGAAGAGGTTGAAGGTCTGGCGGTTCAGGGAGGTCACAGGTCAGGCAAGCTGTGGAGGCAGGTGGTTCAGACAGGTCACAGGTCAGGCAGGTGGCAAACAGAGATCAAGGAAGAAAAAGAAGAAGAGGACAGGGACAGAGATAAGAACATACAAGTACGGGGGAAGGAGAGAAAATTAGGAGCAAGTAAGGAGATGCAAGTGAGGAGGGTCAGGGCAGCTCCCCTCGTACCCCAGCGATGACCTGAGCTGATTATCAGAGTGAATGTTTTTGGCATTTTTGACTTCTCTTCCTCCCCTGAACGAGAAAATAGTTTATTTTCACTTGCAAACTTCAAAATACATATTTTTCCCTCATGAAATCTGTAGGTTTTGTATGTGAAGAAGGCAAGGTGTCTGTTATGTAGCTGACAACTTGGAAGTGGTTGCCTGTATAGACCTTAGAGCTGGCCATATCATTTTGCCTCCTCTCATTTGACCTCTGAACAATCCTGGGTGCTAGAGAGGGCAGGCAGCATCATCTCCATGGACTGATGAGCTCCTCCTGTGTGTGCAGCACCAAATGATAAGTGTGGCCATGTTCCCAAGCCTGGCATGCTCTCAAGAAGCCCCATCCTTCCTTCCAGTCCCTGGAGACCCAGCCTCCTTTCCTAGCCCTGAAATTTGGCCCTCCCCTTCTCCCTACTCACCTGGTAGCCCTGGCAGCAGGGTAGGATGGAGGTTCTCGATCCTCTCTTTCCTCCTGCCCAAGAAATAGTTCCTTCACTTTTTGTATTTTGTACCTCTTCACTCCAGAGAGCCAAATGAAGTATCAAAAATACCAACACACAGTGTACCTATGTTCCCGAAATGCCACTGTATTTGTATAACCTGTAGAAATAGGGTGGGGCTGGCACTTTCCTTGCACTTTCTCTGCGATCCTTCTCAGACTTCTCCCATGGATATTTCTCAGGTTCTTTTTACCACTACCAGAGCCTCTTCCCACCTCCTGATAGCCTTGGTCTCCTGGAGGTTGGCTGTAGATGTGGACATGAAGAAGACTAGTCTAGTCTACAGTATCTTAGGACATATGATTGACCCTGTGCTGTGTGCTGTGTGTTATAGGAGCAGGTTCAGCAGGCCCAGCTCAAAATAAACTGTTACAGAATTTCCATAGTTCTTCCATGGCTCAGTCTGCATGCCCTCCTCTATCATTATATTATGTCACATTTCGTGATATGCAATAAGTAATCAGGACAAGGGAATTGATATCCTACAAAGATATCATGCCTCTAATCTGGAGATAGAGGTGGAGACAGCGTACCTCTAATCTGGGGCGTTTTTGTCTGTGGGAATTTAATGTTGTGTATTTTGTGACATACAACACCTGACCATTATTACTTGGGATTGTCCCAGGTAGACCTGGGTGCCCTTCATACTTGGCACCAAGGATCTCATAGAGAGAGTCATCTATGTCATTGGCAGATGAGATGACCACCAGAGCTGCAGGGAATATACATATCAAATGGGGAAAGGGTAAAAGAAACCAGTTCAAAGGATTTAGACTGTCATATATTACAAAAGGGGTTGCAGCCATCACTGGGCATTTGTGTCCATAGATAAGGAAAGATAGTATCTTCGAACAGCTGTGGTGGCATATAACCAGGACAGCGGGGATGCCAAGGAAGGCAGGTCACGGCACGTTTGAGATAGCTCTTCCATGCTTACTCTACCCCATTCGCTCTGAGTAGTCTCCCGGACCTCCTTCTCCTCGATATTCCTTATCTGGGGACTTAGACTGTAGAGCAGATTGGAGCCGTTTTATTGAACACTATTGAACTGCCAAGGAACATAGAAAAGACAAACTTTTCTTTGGGGAGACAAAGGGCATTTATATTTAGCTTGTCTGCCCTTTGAAATTGAGAATTAAGAATAGAACATAGAAACTTTACTAAAACAGTGAAATAATAAGGGAAAAGCGTTGGAAAGAGAGAAAGAGACTGATAAGGAAAAAAAAAAAAAACAGGAGAGGAAGAGGGAGAAAGTCGAGGAGAGCAGGCGAGGGAAGGACAGAGCCTGAAGTGCAGAGTGTGGGAGGGGGGAGTTCGTACAGAGAAGGACCGAGACAGACAGGCCAAGGTCAAGAGTGTGGCGTAGGCGCCGGAGATCTGGATTCTCAACCTGTAAAAATCCCACATCACATGTCATGCTTAGTTGGTGAACTATTGAAAGGAGCCCCCGAGGTCAGGAATGAGACTAGGATGGCTACCATCATTACTTCCATTTGACCTGGTCCTGCCGTACTTAGCCGGCAGAGTAAGGCTGAAAACACATGCAGGGAAAGGAAGAAGTAAAACTTAACTGGTCACGGATGACATGATTTGTGTGCACAGAAATTCCCTGAGCGACTTCAGCAAGGTCTCTGGGTACAAGGTCAATCTACAAAAATCAATTGCGTTTCTATGTGTGAGCACAAATAAAGGGAAATGGAAATTTACGAAGTGATGTGTTCACTTACATAAAAAACTGCGGATGCCTTACTGAGTTCGGGCCACAAGAACAACACTAACAGTCACGATACTGGGGGCAGCAGCAGTAGCTGGGGGTCACTGAGTACCTGCCATGTGGCAGACAGTGTCCTAAAGCTTTACCCTGGATTCATTCTTGTCACCTTCACAACCACCCCTGTAACATTTGTGATGAGGATTCAGTGAGGAAATGTACCTAAGACACTTAGCAAATTTCCTTGCATGTAATAAAAGCTCAATAAATGTTAGCTATATAAAGACAAGCATGATTTTAGAGAGATGCATACACCCTGTTAATAGAACGAAGCTGCTATTTATCCGGTTTAAGATTTGTAGAACAGTCACACATTATTGTTGTGTGTGTGTGTGTGTTTTTTTTTTTTAATTTTAAGCAGCTCATGAATTCATTTATTCAGCCAGGTACTGCTCCTGGATCTAGAAATACAATGGGTAACAAAATAGGTAAAATCCATGCCCTAGTGGAGTTTACAATTTATGGGGGAAAATGGAGATTCATCAAATGGTCTCACAACTATGAAAATACAGCAAAAAAAAAAAAAAAAAGGAGTTAAAAGAATGTAAAAGAGAGGAATGAGGTCTGGGCCACAGAATGAAAAGGGACTTTGATACAAAAAAATCACAGGTGAGCTGAGTTTAGAAGGATGTAAGTGGTACAGGGGCAGGGATAGGAGAATGTTCCATGGAGAGGAAGCAGTCTGTTTGAAGGGGATGAAGGTTGTAGGTGAAAGGAGAGCCTGGCAGGTTTCAGGGTTTGAAAAAAAATGTCTGAGTGGCTGGAACTCAGAGAACGGGAGGGTTGTTGCGTGGGTAGGACAGGGGATGGGTGGTCTTTTTCACAGTTGTCCTAAGAACGGTGGAGTGCCCTGTGGGGCTTCATGCAAAGGAATGATGTGGTCAGATTTGTGTTTTGAAAATATTTCTCCACTGAGGAGGCTACTGCTGTAGTCTGGAAAAATACGGGAGTGTAACCCAGGCTCGGGCACCAGCAATAGAGAGAGGAATTGGGGGAAGATGTGTGAGTTGTTTAAGGGGTAGAATTGATGAGGTTTGGAATTAGCTTGGGTGAGGGAGGAGGGATGCCCCACTAATACTTCCCCTCCTAGCATCTGACTTGAACTGGTGACTAGGAGTGACATTCACTGAGGTGAAGACAGCCTTTTCTTCACCATTAAATGGCTTTGCTAATTTTATAGTGAAACTTGAGAAGATATTTGAGGTATTTACTTTCCTGTGGAAATTTGAATATGTTACTCATAGGGAAAGGCTGAAGACATTGATTTTGGAAGCTTAGAGATGTTTACTCTTTGTTTCCCCTTTGACTTTCAAAAGCTGTCAAATTGTTCTATCTTTAGTCTTAAAAAAAAAAGGCAGGGATATCAAGCTTCTAAATTCCTAAAAGTTACATTTAGAACCAGTCTCTCACTGTCCCCCTTCCATCAAATATATTTCTCCAATCTGAGAAACGGAATGCATCCAGTGCAGAAATCTGTACGTCTTAACTTCTCTTTGTGAACCTTTAGGTCTCTTCTCCCTATATCACCAAGCAGTTAGACAGGAGAAAGTAATTCTTGGGGTTGGGAAGTTATGGCCTAATCCAGTGATTGTCCAGACTGGGCTATATTAAGACCTAGCTGCTCTGATGTTTTCTGCCTCCGGTTAGAAGGTCTTTGGCAGATCGAGTGGGGCTAGGAAAGACTTTCACATCTTCTTGGTCAAAGCCTTCCCTTAATGCTGATGGTTCTGGAGTTGATCTGAACAGGCCTGTGAAAAGGGCCGAGTTGGCCCAGGTTCCCCAGCGCTGATTGGGTCGCCTCGGGCCTTGGCATTATCTTAGAGAAGACCTGAGGCAGATCAGAGTTTGAGCCTTCTGGACTTCCTTCCATTTTTATGTAGCAGAAACTAGTCCGCAGGAATGCCCAAAGGGATGAGAAGGCACTTAATGATTTAGTCAGAGGGGAATGTGAAGTTGGAGGGCAATCCCACAGTCTGATCCTTTGCTTAGGTACTGGATAGGGGGTGAGGGGTGTGGCCTGATGGTGGCTCTTGTGTGTGTGTGTGTGTGTGTGTGTGTGTGTGTGTGTGTGTGTGTGTGTGTACCACCCTCAGGGTCACTCTCCCACAGTTTCATCTCTGTCTCACAAACACACATGCACACGAGTGTCCTCAGTCTGTGTCCGCCTCTCTGTCAGAGCCTAGCAGCCTCCTTGGCATAGGGGAATGGTAATAGGACTTCATGTGTTGTCTGAGTTTCCTGCAGCTCCTAGACTCTGAGGCCAGAGTGAAATCTGAGCATGGGAGCTCTCTCGGGCTGCATCTCTCAATCCCTCCCCCCATCCCCTGCCAAAAGCCTGACTCTGCCCTGTGTTCCTTCCTGCAGCATTCCACTTCGGTGAGCATCATGGGCTTTTCCAACACGCTGGAGATGGAGCTGTCATCTACCAGGCTGGCAAGGACCCTAGAGCCACAGATCCAGAGCACGAGCAGCCTGACTGCTGCCCCTTCCCACATGGTCCCAAGCCTGCTGAGTGGCACGCCCACCACTGTGTCCAGCCTGATGAGCGGTCAAAACCAGGCTATGCCCAGCCTGACAGCCAGTCATCTGCAGACCATACCCAGCCTCGTACGCAGCGTGCCCCAGCCCATGCCCAGTCTGATGAGTGATTCCTCCCAGGCCATCCCAAGCCTAGCAAGTGATCACTTGCAGGCCAGGCCCAACCCGATGTCCGGTCTCACCCAGACTATGCCGAGTCTGGCAACTTGTCCTCTGCAGAACATGCCTCCAGCAGCTGACATGCAACCAGAAAGTGGCTCCAGCTGCAGTCCTGGCTCTGGCCGAGCTGGAGGGAGCCTGTGCCCTGCTGATGTGGCTGACCCCTCTCTTGGGAATGCCCTGTGTAAGGTAAGTCCCGGGGAAATGACATTCAACTTCCTCTGCTCATCACTGGGCAACAGGGTAGCCCCTGAAGGGCTTATCCTGGCCTTAGCTTCATAGCTCTATGACTACTAACAGCAAAACCGCTTGATCTCTTTGATTCTTGTTGGCCTTTCGCTTTTGAAAGTTGGAAAATGAGGATTCTACCCGCTTCACTGACTCTCTGGGACAAGACCTGACAACCCTGGGTCTGGAGGTTTCCAAGGATTTGGCTATGCCTGCAGAATTGGAGGAGCCAATTAACCTCTCTGTGAAGAAACCTCCACTGGTCCCAGCGGTCAACACATCCATGGCTCTGCAGCAGTACCGGAACCCAAAAGGTGAGGCACAAGTCAGCAAGCAGCCTGTCACTTGTGGGGGCCATAGATGTGAGCTCAGCACTCCAGGTCAGATGCAGGTCAGGAGACAGGCTCGAGGCAGGAGGGAGCAGCGTTTCTCTCAGGCTCAGTTCACTTCCTCCCTCCAGAACTGACTTACTGGGACCTGTTCTGTTTCCCTCACTGTGGCTGGGACTTAGCCTTGTGTAACATTTCCATGCAAAAAGTTCTGGAGGTCTGGGTCAGAGGTGGGGGAGGCAGGAAGCACTCATCTCAGAAGGGCTAGCCTTGGCAAAATATTTTAGGGAAAAGAGCATATCTGACTTTGGAGTCAGGTATATGTCACTTAGAAAACCAGTTCTGTCTTTTTATGTTTGACCTTTCTGAGCTGGTTTCCTTCTCTGTAAATGGGGCTAATCATAGCTACTTCATAGACCACTGGGACAAACAACTACAGTGAGACCATTTGATGACTTTCTCTGTAGTAAGGAGAATTGGCCTTGCTTTCCCTCGTGCCCGGCAGTCCCGTGGATTTGTGTTGTGCCCCAGGGTTAAAAGGAATTTGGACCAGTGGACACTGGCTCTGATTCTCTTCTCAGCTTCCCACACCACCTCCTCAAGTGGGGCTTCCTTTCTTCTGTCATAGGCGAGGGCTAGTCAGGGAGTTTGAAAGCAACCACCGAGTGAGGATTTGGGACTTTTTCTGTTTAGTGTATGATACGTGTTTAGTCTGTAATGATCACTCTATTTCCTATACCTTTAATAAACAAAAATGAAATAATTTTTCTCCATGTTTTTTCGCACTGACTGAAAGACCAACTGAACAATATTGATTCTTATTAACTGCATAGTAATGGGACCCTAAATTTTAAGCAATTAAATGTTTTGGACCCTGCTTGCCCATGGAAAGTGCTGAGGACAGGGCCTGGTGCTTGGTAAATGCTAGTTTCCTCCTTCCTCCGCACACCGCCTGCTGCCCATCTACACAGGCTCTACCGCACCACTCAGGGTAGGGCTGCAGGGAACCTTTTGCCTATGGAGTCTGAACTGGACTCTCAGGCAGTACTAAAATCCCAGCACTTGGTTGAAAATGCAGAGGCTGGACAGAACCACTGCTGAGAGCATGTAACACCAGTATATGGAGAACAAGAGATTTCTGAACTCATTTGGAAGGTGAGGAGCTGGCCCCTCAGCACCTGACCCAATACTCATCCCTAGATAGCCTCTGAGTATTATCTGTTTTTTTTTTTATTTTTAACTTTTTATTTTATTTTATTGTTAAAAGATTTTATTTATTTATTTGACAGAGAGACGCGGCGAGAGAGGGAACACAAGCAGGGGGAGTGGGAGAGGGAGAAGCAGGCCTCCCGCCAAGCAGGGAACCTGATGCACGGCTCGATCCCAGGACCCTGAGACCA
This sequence comes from Zalophus californianus, assembly GCF_009762305.2. Classification (NCBI taxonomy): domain Eukaryota; kingdom Metazoa; phylum Chordata; class Mammalia; order Carnivora; family Otariidae; genus Zalophus; species Zalophus californianus. The sequence goes on along the minus strand of NC_045605.1, from coordinate 64,207,685 downwards.
TGACCTGAGCCAAAGGCAGACGCTTAATAACTGAGCCACCCAGGCACCCCGAACTTTTTAAATTTTTAAATATTTTTTAAGTTTTATTTATTTAAGTAATCTCTACATCCGACATGGTCTTGAACTCACAACCCAGAGATCAAGAGTCGCATGTTCTTCAGACTGAGCCAGCCAGGCACCCCATATCTGTTTCTCTTTTTATTTATTTATTTATTTATTTATTTATTTATTTATTTTTAAAGATTTTATTTATTCCCATTTGAAAGAGAGAAAGAGCACAAGTAAGGGACGGAGGTGGTAGAGGAGAGGGAGAAGCAGGCTCCCCACTGAGTGTGGAGCCTGACGTGGGGCTCAATCCCAGGACCCTGGGATCATGACGCGAGCCAACACCAAGAGTTGGATGCTTAACCGACTGAGCCACCCAGGTGCCCCTGTTTGTCTTTTTAAAAGAAGGTGACCTTCTTCCCCTCTCAGGAAGGAGAGCCATGGTAGGATTGCCACCCTTATGAATGATTACAGTGTGGGTAACAATTGTGTGACAGGTGTGTGGCCAACGGTATGAGTAGGACATATGAGTGGAAGGTGTGGGTCATAAATGTACGTCACAGGTATTTGTCTTTCGCCTTAGAGCATGAGAGTTTTGAGCAAGGAGCCCTGGAGCTGGATGCAAAAGAGAACCAGAGTATCAGGTAACAGGCTGTTGGCCCAATCTCCCTCTCTCACCCACCAACTTCATGTCCTGGGAGGTTGGCACAGGAAGTCAGCAGCCTTGATGACTTAACTAGAAGCGGAAGTTTACTTGCAACAATCTTCTTCAACTCCCAGATGCTCGAGTAGGATCTGTGTGGTTGGGAGTCTGGGATCTTGTGGGAGGGTATCCTGGCTCCGGCAGCAGGGGGCATGTACTCCGTGTGAGGTCCTCCCTCTTTAGGAATTCCCCTTTCTTTGAGCAAAGCGCTCCCCTGGGGCAGGAGAGTGAAACGTGGGCCTGTACAGGGTGGGACTGCGATCTGGAGTACTGGCATGTGGGATCATGGAGGAGCTGACTTAGAGGCTGGGGTCAGAGGAGCCTCCTCCAGAGACCCAGGGGTGTCTCTCTTGCCACAGGCCCTTCAGTAGTGAGCCTAAGATTCCCTACGTGCGGCTGGAGCGGCTCAAGATCTGTGCGGCCTCCTCGGGAGAGATGCCAGTGTTCAAGTTGAAGCCCCAGAAGAATGAGCAGGATGGGAGCTTCCTGCTGATCATTGAGTGCGGCACTGAGTCCTCCAGCATGTCCATTAAGGTACCACTCTGCTCTGTCTTGTCCTTGAACTTGGCCCACCCTGGAAGCCCCTCTTCTCCCTCTGCCTCTGTCAGAATTCCGGCTCTGGCACTGGCCCTTTCCGGAGTCTGATGTGCGTGGGGCTGCAGCCTGGCCGGACTTACCCCTGGCTGTGAGGGGGCTGTCCCAGCGTTCCCGGGGCTCGGCTGGCCCGGGGGCCTGGTGAGTCCGTCCTCTCCCACCCTCCACAACTTGTTGGTGCTGTGCTCTGACTGCGGACTCCCTTCTTCTCCAAGGTCAGCCAGAACAACCTGCCTGATGCCGTCCAGGCCCCAAGTCTGGGGGGAAGAAAGGTCACTGTCACTTCTCTGGCTGGGCAGCAGCCTCCAGAGGCGGAGGGTGCATCTCCTCAGGAACAAAGACTCATTCCTCGGACCCCTGGAGCCAAGAAGGGGCCCCCAGTACCCATAGAGAACGAGGACTTCTGTGCCGTGTGCCTCAACGGGGGGGAGTTGCTGTGCTGTGATCGCTGCCCCAAAGTGTTCCACCTCTCCTGCCACCTGCCGGCCTTGCTCGGCTTCCCGGGGTGAGCCGTGTGGGTCCTCGCGGGCCGCTCTTCCGGGAGGCCTCTCCCAAGCCCGCGCAGCTCCCTGGGCTGGGCTTCCTCCCTGGGCTGGGCTTCCTGCCTGGTCTGGGCCCCTGTGAACCGCAGGCTGCGAGTCAGCGGCCCCACTGCTGTGTGCCTTGTGCGCACCGACAGGCGATGTTTGAGATTGGAGTGGCTTCCTTTCTTCCTCTGTTCCCAGCTTCCTCCTACACACACAGATTTGTCCCCATACTCCTGTCGCAGCTCCTTGCTGAGTCCTGTGATTTTCTGGATTCACTCCATCCCGAGTTACTGAATTTCTTTCAAGCTGGTGGTTAGGAAGCCATTCCGTACAGGGCAGGGCTAGGGACCGAGTCTCCAAGCCACTGCGCCTCTGCTGCCCGCCCCCACCACCACCCGCCCCGGGTATCTTGGAGCAGAGGGACAGGGGAGGTGGCTCTGGGCCACGTGCTGAGGCCTCACTGGGCCTCACCTGTCTCTGCAGGGGAGATTGGGTGTGTACCTTGTGCCGCAGCCTGACCCAGCCCGAGATGGAGTACGACTGTGAGAATGCCCGCTATTGCCAGCCTGGGATGCGGGCCACCCCTGGCCTGAGCATCTGTGACCAGAAGGTAGGGAGGGGTCTCTGGGGACAGTGTTCCCTGCCTGCGGCAGCCTCCCTGTGCCAGCAGCTGAGGTCTTTCTGAGGCGATGGGAAGCCTCTCCAAGGTACCTCTCTGCTGGGCAATGCCTGACAGCCTGGCCCGTGGGCATTTGCGGGGAACCCCCTCCTGCCAACTATTTTCCTCTGGTCTGGGAGGCTGGGCCCTGCCTTCGCGTGGGGGCCCATGCCCTGCAGGACAGAGCGGACCCTGCTGGAGTTTCCAGGGTCACTCTCTTCAGTCCTTCTTGAGGTGGGGCCAGGGCGAAGTAACCTGCTGCCCTTCTGGTTTCTGCAGAAGTGTGAAAAGCTGGTCCTGTCGTTGTGCTGCAATAGCCTCAGCCTGCCCTTCCACGAGCCCGTTAGCCCGCTGGTAAGGAAGGCTGCCCATTTCTGCCAGCTCCCGAGGTCCTGGGCCCGGGGCGGGTCCCGGGGGTACCCAGGGCGGGCTCAGAGCATGGCCACTGGAAGTCGGGTTAACTCGTGCCCGGGCTAGCGGTCCCAGCCGTGGCCACCACGGCCCCCCAACCCCCCGGCCGCTGCGCCACACGTGACTGGACAGTGAGCCAGTCCTCCTTTCCCCTTCCCTTTGTCTTCTCTCTCCACTTTTCTTCCTGCTGCTGTTCTCTTTCTTGTGTTCTTTCACTTCTGTTCCACCTCCTTCTCCATCTGCCCCTCCTTATCTGTACCTCCCCTTTTTCTCTCTTCCTGCTTGGCTTCCCCTTCTTTCCTCCCCCAAGGCCCGGCATTACTACCAGATTATCAAGAGGCCCATGGACCTGTCGATCATCCGGAGGAAGCTGCAAAAGAAGGACCCAGCTCACTACACCACCCCAGAGGAGGTGGTGTCCGACGTCCGCCTCATGTTCTGGAACTGTGCGAAGTTTAACTATGTATGTCTTGCCTGTCTTCCCTCTCCCCTATCTCCCAGGGACCCCAAGACTCCTGGCTGGATGGGGATATCAGGTTTGGTCCTGAATTGCCATGAGGACCTGGGAACAGGCTTTCTGGGGCCCCCCCTAGTGAGTGTTTATAAGCGCTCTCCCACGGTTGGTTCTCAGCGTGGACTCAGGAGGAAGAAGGGGGGAGTGCTAGTGGTTGGCCATCTGTGGGTAACTGTCAGGGCCAATTCTGCTTTGAGAGATGATACTAAACTGGTTATCTTGAGTCTTCAGGAGAAAATGTCCCATTCTAGACTTCCAGGAAACCAGCCAGGCTTTGTGCTCTCTGTAGAGCTCTTGAGGGACCGGGTAGAGATGGGCTGGCGGAAATGGGCCGGACCATCACTGCTCTCCTTCCCCTTCAGCCTGACTCAGAAGTTGCGGAGGCCGGCCGCTGCCTGGAAGTGTTCTTTGAGGGCTGGTTGAAGGAGATCTACCCGGAGAAACGTTTTGCCCAGCCAAGGCAGGAGGACTCAGACTCCGAGGAGGTGTCTAGCGAGAGTGGGTATTCCACTCCTCAGGGCTTCCCATGGCCCCCCTATGTGCAGGAGGGCATCCAGCCCAAGAGGCGGCGACGTCATATGGTAAAGAGTTGCTGCCAGGTGGTGGGCAGGTGTGGGGGTCAGTTGGGCAGGCAGGGGGCACCCAAGCAGCACATACAGGGCAACCTAAAGCTCGGGAGGCACAGGAGAGTGGTGACAATGAACCCTTGCTCCCAGCCCCTCAGTCTAAGGGGAAGGGAGGGCAGCGTGCGGCTCAGTAAGTTCGATTACTGCTGAGGCTTGAAACTCAGAGAGGTGGATGTACCTGCCCAGGTCACCCATCAAATAAGCAGCAGAATCAGGGCGAGAAGCCAGGGCTCCCGACTCGCAGCTCAGGGCTGGTTATTCTGCACTGTGATCCCCAGGAAAGGAGAAACACCTGGTCTCAGTGTCTGATCTCAGCTTAGGTTTGGGAGGAAGGAAGGCATATTTCCGGCCCCTTGGTGTAGAGAAGGAGGGAGAGGTGCTGCTCGCAGCAAAGAGCGCTCCTCTGACCGTGGGTCTGGTCCCACGTGGGCAGACTCGAGACATCACTTTGGCGCTGTTTTGTTCCACTGAACCGCCCCGCCTGGCTGCTGGGTGCCAGGCCCGATCAGCCACCCCCTGTGTGTACCGTGCTTGGCACACCGTAATGTGTGGTGGCTGTTGCATTCCTGGGCTAGAGCAGAACACCTGGGCTCTGGGGAGCCCCAGTCTGGACACTGGGCCTTGTCACGTTGACAGGTGTTACACTGGGCCATGTTACTGCCACACATTTTTTTTTTCCTTTCAGGAGAACGAAAGAGCAAAACGAATGTCCTTCCGCCTGGCCAGCAGTGTCTCCCAGGTGTGAGCAGCCTGGCGGCTGGTGCCCCATCCTGTCGACCACTCCTCCCCACCTTTCAGCTCATTCTCTTTGGATCGTGGATGTGAGACGAGTCTTGTCGAGCTGTGCAGTGCTCTTCTTTGCCGTTTGCATCTTACAGCATTCATTTGAGAGCCATAGTGCATCCACTACAGAGAAGATTTCGGTAATAAACAGCAAAGAGGGAGGTGTTCCCGATTACCAGAAAAATCAGATGTGTAGGGTCCACTTGACGAGCCCACGCCTGGTCAGGCTCAGGAGGACCTAACTTCCTTGGTGACTCTCTCTGCTGAGGAAAGCAGACTTTTCTCACCTTTCAGCGTGCAGGGCTCAGGAGCAGTGTATATATCTGAAGTCCTCCTGGGCCCCGAGGGGAGGAAAAGAAGGGAGAGAGGTTCTGACATATGGCAGGCCCGTGAGCCCCGGCCCAGCACAGCCAAAGACTGTCACTGTTTGCCTTTGCTAGGCCTGCCCGGACAGGACGCTGCCTTGCGCAGGGTAATGGAGGCTTCTAGAGGCCAGAGGTCTCAATTGGTGCCTATTTGGGTTCTGACGGTTTTCAGGGTATTTGTTTCTCATGCCCCCTCTGCCAATGTTGACTTAGGTGGCTGCTGTGCTCTAGGTGGTATGGCCTTCTCGATGGGGCCGGGTAGCTGTGCAGGGACCGCTGACAGCTTCAGACTCGGATTTCACTGGCAGGGCCTGTCCTCTGTGCCACTGACTTTGGGTTCATAGATCTTCTTCGATGTCAGAACCTGCCTTCCTAGGAGTGACTGTCAGTGGCCATCTCTTCGGTGTCTCCACTCGGAGGTCTGGACCCTGAGTTCTGCCTGGGAAACCTGAAAGGCAGGGGCTGGCCAAGGAGGCTGACCCAGAACCAGCCCACCCTGCTGGGCTTCTCCTCCCTCTTAGAGACCCTGGTCCCCAGCTTCCCCACTTTCACAGAGCCAAAGATCAGAGGCGAGTGCTCTGACTCGCCTGCCCCCCGGCTGCCCGCAGCCCAGAAAAAGCTGAGACTCTAGTGGTAACCCTTTTCTGTTGGAGGCTGGAGAAGGCCAGAGGGTGAGCCAGGAGCCCTATCCAACCGCTCATGGGGGGATGTTCTGTCTAGGGTGGAGAAGGGGAAAACTGAGAGGTGAGGAGCCAGAGTCCTTCGGTGACCTTGAAGCAACTTCAGGACGTTACTTTTCTAAGAATGCAGAGGGAAGTGTTCTGGAAGCCACAGGCATGGGAATTCCAGGCTGCATCTCGGATGGAGATGGCTCTTCATGGTCCTTGCAGGGTGTTTGGGAGGAGGAGGCCCAGGCAGTTGCTGGGGGTCAGGCTACTTCGCCAGCAAGGACTCGGTTGAGAAGGAAGCTACCGCTGATGATGCTGGGGACGCTGCAGAGCCGGCACTCCCGTGGCCTGGCCTGCAGACGCTGCTGTTTCTGGTCTGGTCACGGCTTGGCTAATTTCAAGGGAGTCTTGGGTCGTGGCTTTATTTTTGCTAAGAGATGAAGTATAAGGAAGTTCTTGTGTGTAGGGCCTTTGTCAATGGGAACATTCTGCTCGGAGAAAATATTTCTTCTCTCCTTGTCAGTTGGTGGTACTGCTCATTTCCTTCGACACCCAGGCTGAGAGGCTGTCTTCGCTTCAGAGCCAACCACGCCCTTGGCCCGCCATCCTTTCATCAGCCCTTGCCAGGCTCTCCTGCACAGACGGGCTTCCATAGTCCTGTTTCCGAGTTTGGGGTAACTAAGTCTTTAATGCGCCTGTAGCCAGGCAATCTTTAGACCTAGCCCTCTGCTCCTTGGGGTGCACATGACTCTCTGGATTGGGCACTGGCTACTTCCCCTTCAATTTTTTAATCTTTTCCCCTGTTTAGTTGACTTGGCAAGGTTCCTTCTGTACTTACCTCACTAATTCATGCTCTTGGTCACCTTTCCTTTGTTTTGGCCCCCACCCCCACCTCCCCTGCGTGAGCATCATGGTGCTATATGCCGGACAGCCAGGTAAGGGCCGTGACAGCCTCAAATCTGATTGAGATCCTTCCACAGAACCAACTAGAGGCCACAGATACGAAGCAGAATTGCCTGGCTAACTGCTTGGCTTCCCTTCTGTTATGTATAGCGTGCTGGGCCAGGAGATCTTAGTAATGTGGCGGAGAGTCACATATTCCTTTCCCATCGCAGAGACCCTGCATGCTGAGAGGCCCACTTTCAGCACCTGAGCAGTCGTAGGGTGTCCTTTCCTGCAAGGGAGCGAGGTCCTGACCCACCACACCACCCCTGCGCTGGTTACCCCACACCACTGCCCCCACCCCCACCCCTGGGCTTTTCCTATGGACTTAACACCAGCATTTTGCGTCATGGTCTTGTTTTGTTTTTGCATGCAGAAAACAGAACATGACATTTTAGAAATTAAAAGAAAAAGCTGCTAGCTGAGTGACTGGCCTCATTGGCTCTTTGCTAACGTCTGAGCTGATCCTGCTTTTGACTTACTCCCGTAATGGCCCCTTTTGAAGTCAGTCAAGTCCTTTGGCCCTTGACTAAGTCATGAAATGGAAATACAGTGAGTTCTGGGTCCTCACAGTACAGAATGTAGTCCTAGTGGAGAAATGGGGCTCCTTGGATGTGCTGAGAAATAGGAGAGCAGAGTGGCTTCAGTGAATATGAAGGGGATTTTCGTGCAAAAACTGGTGCAGGATGAATTGTGGAGTACTGTTCCAGAACATGGGTAGGCTGGCCCTATCTGACTTCTGGCAGTTGCCAACTACACCCCCTCTGCAGGTCCCCTTCCCATAGTGGCAGCTGCCTGACCCTCTGTAGGCTCTGCTCTAAGATTTGGTGGGTTCTGGCTCCCTGTAGCAACAGGTCTTTGCCTTGCTCCTGAGACCTAGACCTCTCCTCGTTTGTTCCCAGGCTCTGCTCTGCTCTCTCTCACTCCATGATGTCATGTCACCTCTAGTCTTCTCTCCTGAATTCCCGAACTGAGACTTTGCTCCTTCGGGGTCACCTCCCCCATGCTTCCTCTTCTCCCACTCCTGCGCTGCTGTTTACTGAAATTGCCTGCTCCTTTAGCCCAGTTCCCTGACCTCCTCTCTTTGTCTCAGCCTTCACCTGGGCTGCTTCCTCTCCCTCGCCTAAACCCGTGAGCCGTCACCCATGGACATTTTTATCAGGATCCTGACCTTTCTTATCCTCCCCAACTCAAACCTTCCCCTAAAACTGTCAACCGTTCTCCATTTTTGGCATCTGCTTATTTTCTGATTCCTCCTCTTGGGTTGCTAAGCATGGCAGCTTCATAGTTGACACCCTCAGCTGGGCTGTCAGCCTTGATGGGTATATCTTTGGCTTGTAATTGCGCTGCTATCTGTCCATGCCCCTCGTCTTTGCTCTCAGCAAGTGACCGACCCCATTGCCTCCTTCACAGAACAGAGTCCCTAAAGTGAGACCCTCCCTGCCCACTTGCTCTTCTCTCCCTCCCGTCTGTGTCTGCATCCCTCCTCAGACCCTTGCCGTCCGCTCCTGTTTGGTGCTCTGTTTCTTGAATCCTGCTCTATGGCCTCCAAGACTTATCCCTCATCCCACCACTCGTACTTCCTGGGCCTCAGCCTCCCTCTCCATCAGTGGCTCCACAAAGCCTCTAAGCAAGCAGAGATCTCCCCCAGACGAAAACAAAAGCTTCTTAGAGTCGGTTGCCCCTTACCCATTTTCCTTATTAGCCAAGTTTCTTTAAAAAAGGATTTTTCCTGTTAATCCTTTTCACTTTTCAACCCTCTACAGCTTTTCCTAAGAGTCACCAGTGACCACCCAGTTGCCAAATCGAAAGAATACCTTTCAATCCTCAACTGTCTTGATGTCTCCACAGCATTTCACGCCACCCACCCTTTGCTCTTTGAGATAGCCCATTCACATGGCTTTTCTGACACTGCAGGCGTCTGGGTTCTTCTCTTACCTCTTGGCCATACAGGCTGAGCCTTTCTTGAAGTCTTGACAAGGGAACACATCTGCAGCTCCTTGCGGTCTCCCCTCTTCAGTCCCTGGGCCGTCAGGAGGAAGCCTGGCTGTTCCTGCCCCCCACCCTCTGTGTCCGCCTGTTTTCCTTGAGTCCATTTCTCTCCCTGGACTCTGTTCTCCCCATGCCAGTTATGTTTATAAGCTCTCCTGGGAGGACAGCATCTGCAAGCCTTTCCCTCTGCCTTTGCCAGTGTAGCATGGAGACAGATTTTAGCTACGTTCACCAAGAGGTCCCATCCAAATCAGCCTAAGAATGTGGATTGAGTCTTATCAAGAAGCAGTTTGGTAAACGGGATTCCCAGGCTGGTGGGCAGCTCATCGCCATGATCCCCCTACCAGTTAGAGCCAGCCACAGTTGGCGAGGCGCTTGGGATCATGATAAAACATGTTTCCATGCATGGGTCATTGTGCTACTGGTCAGGAGGAGAATCCTGGCAGGGGTGGCTGTCTGCCACTGGTAACGGTCTGGTCAAGGGAAAACTGAGAAGTGCTGGGATTCATCCCTTGCTTGGGGCTCAGCTGAGGTCAGCTGGGCCTCTTTTGGCCAGGTCGGTCCCATCTGTGCTGGTATCAGCCCCTGCATGCTCCAGCTGTTCCTTAGAGCTGGACGCAGGTGTCGGGTGTTTTCTTGGAGATGGGGTGAGATAGTAGAAAGTGACGTGATTTGAGATGCTGAACACCTAAATTTTGGCTCTGCCAGTTATGAGCTATGTGACACTGGGTATAGTTTCCCCATCTATGAAGTTGGTTGGGGGAGGGGGTTGAAAACAGTGATCTCTCAGAGGCCGTGCTACTGGAAAGCTGGTGGTAGTGATTCTAACTCTAAAGCTCAGGCCCCACAGGGAACAATTAATGGGGGTAGGACATAGCTGGGGAGTCTTGGCCAAGGTAGGACAAAGGGACTCACAGGCTAGACTGAGCTGCTTTGAGGAAAGCAGCTTTGAGCTGCTTCTGGAGCCATATGCCCATTCCTCAAGCTGCACCTCTTTCTTGGATATCTAGGGTGAGTTCCTCTTGGGCCTTTTCCAGAAGCGGCCATTGGATCCAAAGTAGTTGAGGGCAGGAAGGAGGAATACTGTAAAGGGAAATGTCACTGATCTTAAAAGGACCTACACATTCAAGAACAAATTAAAAAATAGCACTTTTCTTTACCAATAATTGTGTCCTGGAGTGTTTCTTCGGTAATTATGGTCGAACCTACTTCATGGTCTTCTTGCCCCTGGACTCCACATCATGAAGAACACAAGATGGGGAAGAATAGACTGGGAAACCTTCCATCCAGGGAAGAACTCAACTCTCCGCTTCTTGTTGCATGAACACAGCCCATTCCTCAAGATTCAGGCAATGAGTCTGGGGGCAGAGTTAGGGGAAAGCCATCTTCTGAGTGCCCACCACTTCTAGGCACTTCATACCTCAAGAATGTCTTTTATATATATTCCCCAGTCACCTAGCCTGAGCTCTCCTCTCTGCCCGGTCTATGCCTGTGGTTTCTAGCCATCTGGGGGAGAAGGATGTTGTTTTGAATATTGTTCATTCATTTGGACTGCACAGAATCTGAACCCCTTTCCTATTTGGGCGGAATTCCCCACTTCAGGAGTCTTGGGAAGCAGAGCTCACTCTTCACTACTGTAGCTAAATATATTAAAATCTTGATTGATCAGCATGCCCTGTAGCTAGGATACAGGTCTAATGGTAGTCATTAAAAACAAAAACAAAACAAAACAAAATAAAAAAAAACAAAAAACAATAAAAACACCAGGGACCACAGAGACTTCTCTGGTGATGGTATTGGTTGCAGTGAGGCGAGGTTTCCATGGCAGCGAGAGCAGCAGAATGAGCTGAAGCCCCTGGTGCTTGATGGCAGTGCTGGTTTCCACAGTAGACCCATTAGCTCCTAATTCTCTCGCCTTTCCAACAATTCTGTGAAATCTCTCAACAGATATTTTATAGAATCATTTTCTGCTTAAATGAACCAGAACTGGTTTCTTTTCATTGGAAATAAGCGCCCTAACTGATGCAGAAATCTCAGAGAATCTTATCAAGTCAGCGACCCACTCTCTGAGCTCCAGAGTCCTGCGGTCTATTGGACACGTACACTTCGGTGTCTCGACGTCACCTGACATACTAGTCAGTCCCCAGCACCCTTAATGTATTCTTCCTTATGTAGTCTCTATCTCGGAAGCTAGGAAGAAAACCAGGGGGATGTGGTGTCAGAGAAGTTTGTGTTTCAAGGAAGGATGATCATTTTTAAAAAAATATTTATTTGGGAGAGAGAGAGAGAGTGAGAGCATGCACATGAGTGGGTGGGAGGAACAGAGGTAGAGGGAGAAGCAGACTCCCTGCTGAGCAGGGAGCCTGACATGGGGCTTGATCCCAGGACGCTGGGATCATGACCTGAGCCAAAGGCAGACGCTTAACCCACTGAGCCACCCAGGCGCCCCAGATGATCATCACTTTTAATGCTTAAGATGAGACCTGGAAGTCTTTCGGACCCCCACCCTTCCCAGAGTGGCCCAAATACCCAAAACCTTACCCACACCTGCTCCGAGCTTTCTGCTGTTTGTCCTCCAATGCTATCCTTCTCCAGGTCCCAGGGACATACAGCCCGACTACTCCCCACTCCTCAGCTTCCACAACAAGCTGCTATAGCAAGCCCACTCCCCAGAGCAAGCCCACTCCCCAGAGCAAGCCCTACACTGGCAGGCAGGCCTGCAGCAGACCCCTTCCTTCTGCACACATGGCCTGTGGATTGTTTTATCCACTGGTAGTATAGGAAGAGTATGCAGGGCCTGATAAAAATAAGTCCTAAGAAAATTTAAAAATAACAAAACCTAAATAAATACTCAGTATCTAAATGTTAAACCCCTTAATTGTTAATTTTATAACAATTTCATAACATTTCTCCTGCACAGCTGGAGGCCAGGGGTGCAGCAACCCCCAGGAAGCTTAGGAATATCCTTTCAGTCCAGTGGGGGAAATAAAGCTCTGTTTTCAGTATAAGAGTATAGGTTCCACTGGTGTAATGACAACAAAAAAGATCCAAAAGAAGGGGCTTAAAAAATAGAAATGTATTTCTTTTTTAGGTTAGTAGTCCCAGAGGTAAGCAAAGATTAAGGTAGGTAGATGGCTTTGCTCTGTGAGATTGTCAGAGCCCACATTCTTTATAAGTCCGTTTTTACCATTCTCTAGGATATCACTTGCATCTGTGGGATTGAAGTGGTTGAGCAGTAGCTTATCCGTGTTCCTGTCTGGAGGAAAGGTAAAGGGAGAGGAAGTGGAAATAAGCAATTTCATTCAAAACCCGTGTCTTGGAAGTTGTACACATCACTGCTTCTGACATGCAGATTCATGAAGCATTCCATATTTTTAAGTATGAGCTCTGAATCAAGATTATTGTTAGATTTCTTCCATGCATCCACATGTTCCATGCTAATGGGATGGTATTACGATAGAGTTGCATGGATAAAACCTGGTTTAGAAAAGAAAAAACAAACAAAAAACCTGTGTCTTGGAAAGTGTCATATACATCACTGCTTCTCAAAATCGCTTGGTTAGCTCTTATTCATAAGGCAACAGCCAGCTCTAGAGGAGGCTTGGAAACACGAACTCCATAGCCGCAGCCATGCTTCAGCCAAAGAACTAAGGCCTGGGGCTGGTGGAAACAGCTGTCCCTCACTAGAGCTCTAGAGAAAGGCTCTGTCCTTTGTTCCAGTGAAGTCCCAGGTGTGGTCCGCTGACAGTGTCCCTTCATGGCAAAGGCTGGGCCAGGGCAGAGCCTCTGTGACTTTTCAAGTTTATTAATTAGCTTAATGGAGCATTTATCCTCTCTTTCCTGTATGAAATGTATCTCTGGGTAACCAAATATTTGATGAGGGGAAGTGTCTCTTGCAGAAGTATTCCAGCTAATAATTGAAGGGTTGATAGACTGGAATATTGCCATTTTTCCAACCCCTAATGAATGAATGAATCTGGGTAATGACCATGCACGGCCACCCATATCACAAAAAGGAGAGATGTCTAGACATTACATGTCTCCTGATTGAAGAACACATTATCACCTATGAAGTGTTTCCAGACAAATATGTTCTGACCCTAACCAGACCCCTGGGTCTAACTGCCAATTAACAGATGTAGTTCCCAAATGACAGGAAATGCAAAGAATAGAGGAACACCTTGAGTGACATCACAAGGATACAATCAGCAAAATCCAGTCTGTGGAACGTATAGGACAGATGATCCGGTTCCTTCAACGAATATATTGCATGGGGGGTAAAAGTGGGATGGGCAGGAAACCTATAGATTAAAGAGACTTAAAAAGCAGGGCGCCTGGGTGGCTCGGTTACTAAGTATCTGCCTTCGGCTCAGGTCATGATCTCAAGGTCCTGGGATCGAGTCCCACATCGGGCTGCCTGCTCAATGGGAAGTGTGCTTCTCCCTCTCCCACTCCCCCTGCTTGTGTTCCCTCTCTTGCTGTGTCTCTCTCTGTCAAATAAATACAATCTTAAAAAAAAAAGAGAGACTTAAAAACCATATAAACCCATTGCAAAGTATGGAACTTACTTACATTCTGATTTAAACTAGAAATATCACGAGATAATTGGGAAAAGCTGAACGCTAACAGGATATTTGATGATATTAAAAACTTATTTTTTATGTTATTTGAATTTGTTATTTTAAATTTTTATTTTTTAGGCATTATAAAGGTTTGTTATAGTAGAGTATTAGAAACAATGAAAAGCCTGTAGAAGATGGTTAAATAATTAATAGAATATAATTTTAAATGATATTTAGGAGTCTGTAGGGCATATTTTAAATGAGACAAAGATTCTCAAAGTCTTTGTTTGGATTAAGAATCCAACAGAGTAATGGGATGCATAAAGGGAGAAGAAAATTCCAAAGTTCTTATTTCTGAAAGCAGAGACGTCAGTTTAAAAAATTATCAAAAGAGGAATAAATCATTAATACAAGCAAACAGATTTGCAGATTAGATTACCTTTTATAGAACATCATAACACCTTCTGAAGCACAGGCCTCTTAAAAGATGCTTTTGTATGAATAACATTTCCAAGGCTCACTGAACAATCCTGCTCTGTTTTTTGTTAGAAACTCTCATGCAGTCTCTCCCCACCGGACAGGAGGGTAACACTCTCTTGTCTTTAGTGTTAGTTAGACTGGGTTGATTTTCACTAGCAGTTAGAATGGCCTAAATTTTCAAAACTGAGCACTAAAATTCTATCATTTCACTTTAAGACAAAATTTCCTGTCTAAGAAGTTTTAAGTGTATAATATAGAAAAGAACAACTACATAAAATACCTGGTACTTAGATCAAATACCAGATACTAGATCAAAAAACAAACAAACAAACAAACAAACCCAGTTGTAAAGGACATTTTTGGGACAAGTGGGAAAATTTTAGTATGGGTCCGTAACTTGTATTAATATGAAATTTCCTGAGCGTGAGAATTTGAACTGTGATTACAGGGGAGAATGGCTTTGTTCTTCAGTGATACATGCTCAAGTATTTAGGGATGAAGGGTCATGTTGCCTGCAACTCTTTAGGGTTCAGAAGAACTCTGTGTTGTATTATTAAAGGAAATGTGGCAAAAAGTTACCAATTGGTAAAGGTAGATGAAAGTTATGTGGTGTTCATTACACTGTTCTTGGGAAGCAAAGGGCAAATTTAATAAATGAAATATGAAGCATGCCCCTAGAACAGCATCATGGAAAATACTTATGAGATGATGCCAATTTAAAAAAAAGCAGAACACAGAATTACATGTAAAATAAAAGAAAAAAGATATAAATATATTAGAATGTTGCCAGTGGTTGTCTTTTCTCCAAGCTTTGCACTAAAAAGTTATATTATATATATATATATATATTTTACATATATATATAAACTTTTATCATGGAATGTTTCAAATATGATCTTGTGTGTCTTAGCTCAAAGCCCCCTCCTCAGAGAGCTTGTCCTAACCAAGTGGACCCCCAGCACTTTCTCTCACAATCTTGTTTTATTGTCATCCTAGCACTTACTACTATATTATTTATCCTTTTATGTCACTTGTTTTCTTGCTTATTGTCTGGATCACCCCTTATCTGATGTAAGCTTCCCAAGAGCAGAAATCTAGCCCAGACCCTCGAACAGTGCCTGTAGTTGCTCAATAGCTATGTGTTGGATGAATGAGTGACTCAGGTCTTAGTCATCCAACCTCCCATTTTACCCGGCACTCCGAAGTCTTGAGAAGGTGAAGAACTTGTCCAAGGTCCCTCATGAGTTCGTGGCGATGTTAGAACTAGAACTCAGGCTTTGTGACTCAGGTCTCTATAGGCTCCTCTTTCAAAATGTCTCAGGCTGAACTAGCTTCAGGGGCACCAGGCAGGTGGCAGGAGTGAGAGAGGACGCACAGTGCATTCCCCTTGTTGCAGTGTGCCGGAAGTCCCCTAGGTGGCGCCAGCGGCACTCATTTAGCTCTAGGGAAAGGGAAAAAGTGGGTACAGGCAAACACCAGAGGCACACTTGGATGAGAAGCGGGATATTTGACAGTCTTAAGTTGTCTCTCTACCGACTGCTCATTAGTTGTGAGGGAGAAAAAATGTACAGTAATTAGACAGTGGAGAAATCCACGCCTTGACTATGTGATCAAAAAAACATCACGGATGAGGGACAGATGGACGTGTTGTGAGTCCAGAAGTGATACACTGTTAAGGACACAACATCACTTATACAGTATTGAAGCTCGGAATGTACAACCTGAATCTAATGAGAAAAACATCAGACAAGCTAAAAATGAGAAATGTTATATTAGGGCCAGGGGATAGGGGACTGGATTTTTTTTAAAAAATGGCGTCACGAACAACGAAGAAAAATTGTGAAAATGTCCCAGATTAAAAGAAGCTAAAGAATTGACAACAGAATGCAATACCTGAGACTAGACCGGGTCCTGTAGTGGAGGGAGATGCTATAAAGGACATTATCAGGTCAACTGACAAAACTGGAATATGGACAGTAGACTACATTCGTGTATTGCTGTTAAATATACTACAGCTGGTAACTGTACTGTTGTTATATAACGTTATATAACGGAATATCCTTATTTTTAGGGAATATGCACTGGAGTATTTAGGAGTAAAAGGCCATAGTGTATGAGACTTACCCTCAAATGGTGCAGGAAATATATATATATATTTATTTATATGTATATTTAAATATAGAAAGTATGTATTATATATTGGGAGTATATACTTTATATATTGAAATTAGAAAAATATATATTTGTATATATAGGTATAAATAAAGCAAATGGGGTAAAATGTTAATAAGTGAATCTGGGTTAAGATTCTTTTTTACTATTTTTACTTTTTAACTATTCTTGTTACTATTGGATGTTCTTTTTATTATTTTTATCTTTGCCACTTTTCTGTAACTTTGAAATTATTTCCAGATAAACATGTAAGAAGCAAAACCAAAGTGAAGGATGGTGGTTGCAGACACCTCCTCTGCCGCCCTTGTTTCTGTTGCCCGATTCAGAGCTGGCGTCCTGCCTCCCTCGAGCGTGTCTTCTGCTGTCCCTTGCTTCAGTCATTCTCTTCTGAAAGGACTGAGTTTGGCTTCCAGCCCCTGAGGCTGAGGCTGAAGCTGAAGCTGCAAAGGGGTAGAACTACTCTGTGCATGGCTGGGAAAGGCACTGAGGTCTCTGTAAGGAGATGTGGAGAAGCAGTGGAAGGCTCTGAGTCCTGTCTTCACTCCGACTCTGGCTTCTGGGGCCTGAGGCTATCTGTGGGATCAGCTCGTTGGAAGCCATCGGGCTCAGGCTGGGTTTCCCCAGCCATTCTGATGAGGCATCTGGTACCTGGGGGGCTCAAGTGGGCTGGGTGTGGGAAGAGCCTTGGCAGTATTGGGACAGGGAGGGCCTCACGATCCTTTCCCTCTGCCGACAGTTTCTTGGAAGTGACACAATCCGTTTTCTTTCCTGAGTCTGGCATGCTGGACACCCCTGATTCCTCAGGAGTCCTTCCAATCTTCCAATGATCTCCTTTGCATTAAATCGGCAACATGGGATGTCTGGTGATAGGGAGGTAGGACGCTGACCCCCAAGTCTGACCCTGCACTTCTTCCTGGGATGACTTCTGGTGGTGTTTTCCCGGGCTCCATACACTTCAAATGTGAATAAGAGGGCCTTCCTCCCTTCATCCTCATGCTGGGACCTGCCTGGGCCTGACTCTCACCCAGACCTTCTCAGAGGAGAGGGAGGTCGAGTCTGCGTTTTCATCACCATAAAAAGAACCCCATACCTGTTAGCAGTCTCTCACCATTTCCCACCTCTTCACAGTCCCTAGCAACCACATAATCTACTTTCCCTATATATAGATTTGCCTATTCTGGACATTTCACGTAAGTGGGATCATACAATATATGAACCTTTGCATCTGGCTTCGTCCACTTAACATAGTATTTTCAAGATGCATCCATGTTGTACCGTGTATCAGTACTTCATTCCTTTTTATAGCCAAATAAATTCCATTGTATGGATATGCCAATGTATATGGCCTGAAGTACAGGTTCAAATTCACTCCTTTCCATGTAGATATCCAGTTTGCCCAGCATCATTTGTTGAGAAGACTATTTTCCCCCCATTGAATTATCTTGGCACTCTTGTCAATTGACCAGTGATGCATGGGTTCATTTCTCGACTCTCAATTCTATCCATTGGTTCTATATCCTTATGCCAGTCTGGCAGTCTCTCTCTTTTTTTTTTTTAAGATTTTATTTATTTTGAGATACAGAGAGAGAGAGAGAGAGAGAGCACAAGTAGGGAGGAGGATCAGAGGGAGAGGGAGAAGCAGACTCCCTGCTGAGCAGGGAGCTGGATGCGGGGCTGGATCCCAGGACCCTGAGATCATGACCTGAGCAGAAGGCAGATGCCCAACTGAATGAGCGACCCAGATGCCCCTAGTCTGGCAGTCTTGATTATGGTAGCATTATAGTAAGTTTGAAATTAGGAATTGTGAGCCCCCCAACTTTGTTCTTCTTTTTCATATTGTATTCCCTGCTCTGGGTTTCTTGCATCTCCCTCTGAATTTTAGGATCAGACTGTCAATTTCTGCAAAAAAGGCATCTGAAATTTTGAATTTGTAGATAAATGTGGGGATTATTATCATCTTAACAATATCAAGTCTTCCAGTCCATAAACATTAATTTAGTTTTGGCGTGCACTAACCTGATCTTTAATTAGATTTATTTGATAAGGAGTCTGGGTCAGACATCCTCAGTCAATCAGAAAAACTGAGTTAATTGTCAAATGTTTCATTTTGAACCGTGGGGATAAGGTACACTTCTACTTTTGTGAAGGTAGGAGAAGAGAAAAGATGGAAAGACTTGTATAAATTGGTAGATCATACCAATAATTAAAGATAGATCTCATTAAGAAAAAGTTACATTTTGCATTATATACTTTTCAAGGACATGTACCCATTCAAGAAATCTTAAGATAACACATGATGATCTAAACATCTCTGAATTTATCTTATAGAACAGAAAAATTATAGGATGGTTTTTGTGATGTTGAGTGTCTCAGAAATCTTTTGAATAACAGAGATACATACTAATTAATGCATAAAGCAACTCTTCTTGTCTTAAGAAAACTGAGGGCCATCCCTTCCCCCAAGCTTTGGAATTTTTACTGACAGGGCCAGCAAACCCTGGAACAAACTGTACTAATTGCTTCTATGTTTTGTTATGGTGACAAACTTCAATTCTGATTCCTCTTCCTTAAATGACAAGAAACTTGATATTGCACTTTAACAATGACGTTACCACATGGAGGGTTTAAGTAAACAGCATATAATGCTTGTTGCCAGCAGTGACATTAATAATTACTGGAAGAGACTGAGAAAAGATTGTTGTGTAGTAATGACCCCTGCAATAGATTGAGTTCCCTTGGCAGTATCAAGAGTTTGTCACGTTGGTGGTCATGGTGTTGCAATCCATTACCTCACTGAGATCTGATGACTTCAGCTATGGTAACTAACCATAATATTTAATGTAGCTGCCTTGAGCCACTTGAAAGCTTCGAAAAAATTTTTTTCTCTAAGGCATTTACATCAAGTGTTCCTGGGAAAACCCAGTACCTCTATGTACACATTTTAGGGAGTTGTGTTTTATTTCCTTGTGTAGTTTCTCTGAGTCCTCTCTACAAATGTTAGTGCTATTTGCACACTAGAAATGAATATTTGTCTATCTGTCCAGTTTACCTATCTACCTATTTATTCGTCTATATTTTACCATGTTCTACAAAGTCTTCCTCCCTCCCTCTCTCCCTCCCTTCCATTCCTTCCTTCCTCTCTTCCTTCCTTCCTTCCCTCCCTCCTTCCCTCTCTCCCTTCTTTCCTTCCCCTTCCTTCCTTCTTTCCTTCTTTCCATTCCTTCCTTCCTTCCATTCCTTCCTCCCTTCTTTCCTTCCTTCCATTCTTTCATTTACTAATGCCATGATATTTTATTAAATAACTATTAAGTGCCAGGGACTGTCCCAAGCACTGGGAACAAGCAATAAGCAAAGAGGTTGGAGCTTAACTTCTGGTGAGGAAAGAAAGAAAATAAACAAGCTTGTTTTAGGTGGTGTTAAGTGCTCTAAGATGACAACATAGGGTAATGTGATTGACTTTCGAGGTGGGACTACTTTAGATATAGGGATCAGGGAAGGCTTCCCTGAGGAGGTGGCTAGTGGGCTGAAATCTAAATGATGAAAAAGAACCAGCCTTGGGGAGGTATGGGGCAGATCCTAGTAGGTAGAGGAAATAGTACATGCATGGTATTGGAAGCAGCTTAAAATAATACAGTCAATACAAGGAAAAAATACAAAAAGACAAAGGTAGAAATGAGGGAAAATGGAGGAGAGAGAACACAGGGAAGTCATAATGCTGGTGGGGAAGTCATAATGCTGGTACGCAAGCCATAATATTCAGCAAAGTTATCAGAGTTGAGCTGCAACTTTGGTTCCTATCTTCCTGTAAGCCAAGGTGAGACGGGCAGTATGACCGATTTCATGGTATGTTTTCTTCATAAGGAAAAGAGGTGTCAGTGTTTCAAGGGGAAAAAGATTTTTTTTTTCCTGGCACTCAGGATGGAAATATATTTCTTGTGTGGACTTTTCTATAAGGAACATAAAGTGATTGTATTAGTTATCAACTTTATGATAATTTGTTACAACAGCCATATAAAACTAGTATAATTAGATCCATCTTGGATGCAATAACAGACACTCAGCCACTTGAACTAGCTTAACCAAAAGAGGGCACTTTAATACAGAGATTTGAAATATTCCATGGAATTCTAGGAATGCAGCTCATTTCAGGAAATACTAGGATTGCGGATAGAAAACTGTCAAAACTCTTTTTGGTCTCTTTTCCTTTCTCTTTGTGGATATTTTCCATCCTTCCTATTCTTTTCACATTTCTCCTGCAGCCTGGTCTTCTGTATTTCTACAGGTCATGTGGTGGGAAGCATGTCTGTGGACATCAACTGATTTTCTATGTTTCCATGTTAGCTACCTAGAGAAAAACTGAAATCTCTCAGTCCTAATTCCAAATTCCTGGGAGAGAGAGATGATTGGCTCAGCTTGAGTCAGGTACCTACTTGGAGCAATCGACTGTAGCCTAGTGGCCTAGTTACCTTGTCTGAGGATCCAAGGCTAGGTTCCAGAAAAAGACACCATTCTGCTGTTTTTTAAATACACTCATGTAGGGGGTCAAGAAACTGTTTAATGGGTTTAAACCAACATTAAAAAGAGATAAAAATATCAGGGTGCATAGCATGTGGTATGGATATTTTATAAAACATTTCAGTTATTAAAGGTATAGGTGCATATGTATTGGATGATAACATAAAATGTATTTCTTTGGGTGGATTATGGTCTAAAAAGTTTGGGGAACTCTGGGATGGGCAATCTGGTAGGATTCTGTTATAGAGTTATAAAATAATGTCATGAGTATTTTTTTTAACAGCGTTTCTTAATATAAGCAGATGGCATAAGGATAAAGCATGACTTGGTACAGGCAATTTTGCAAGGGTGATGATAAAGTGGTCTTTGTCTGGCTTAATTCAGGCTAAAATATAGTCCAGTGGTTTCCAATCTGGCTTGACATCACGCTCACTTGAAGACCTCTTGAAAATGATTTCATGGGATCTATCGAATCAGAATTCCTGTAAGTGTAACCTTCGAACTTGAACCTGTATTTGAATACAAGATAAAGCAAAACAAACAGAACTCCCCAGATGTCTCTGATAGGTAGTCAGGTTTGGGACTCACTAACCCAGAGATGATATAGAGGAAACGTCATCTGCATACCTTTTAAATAATTGTCCTAACTGCAGTTTCTCTCAACCAGGCTTTTCATTGGGCAGAGTGGGGAGAATTCTGTGACACAGAAGAGAAATGCCATATTCAGACTGGTTTCTCCTGGGTACGTTGACACACCCTCTTGGTATTGCTGAATCTTTATTTGAAGGCAAGGAGTCTTCATGTAAGGTAAATTCTGGAGGTTTGAGAGTAATCCAAACCTTTTTCTCAAAGTCATAAAGTATCCCCAAACTGACATTGACCCCAGAGGATATTCTTGAAACTTTTATTTAATATAAAAAATTATTTTGCTTTATGACAACAACACCTTCATGCTGGGTAAGCTCTGAATATAACACAGAAATTAATAAGTTAATGAATACATAATTGACATTCTCACTGTGGCTAGGTGAATGGGGGTGTTTATGAAATTCAGCTATAGTTTGTTTATTCAAATATAATAAAGAAACTGAATTTGTAAAAAAAGAGGTAAACATTTCAAATGTATTTCTTGGTAAGGATCTGGAATGTAAGGCTTTACCGCTGCTGATTAAAGAGAAATAAATCTGTACACTTCACAGTTAAATGAAACAGATGGCCAAGTTCATCTTCTTTGGTTGGACGTTGTGCCACTACTCATGCTGGGATGGGGTAGCGTTGAGGGGTAAGAACAAAGAGAAAATTCTTGCAGGCTATTCCAGACCCTTGTTAAACAATAGTTCTGTATTTCTCCAGAACAAGGCCCCAAAGTTCTACAGTTCAGGATATGGTGGGGATTATTTACGCTTCCTAAATTTGCAAAACTGAAGTTAAAGTTACCCACCCTGGCCATTTTGAGTTTTCTAACGAACCTGACAGCGTGAACCAGTGGCCAAAGGTAGCCCCACTTCTAAGCAATAAAATGAATGGACCTGCTGTACCAAGTTATTGGCTATTAATCAAATAACTTTTACAGGATGTCTGCCTGAAATAATTAGGCCAGTAGTAAGAGAGTTGCATTTCTCCTCCCCCGCTGCTAGAGAGCAGGACCCACGTCCACAGGAGCCATTCCCAATGCAGGTCAAGAAGTACATTAGCGTTCAGCGGGAGCCCCCACTTCTAGCCACTTCTGCAGGGGGCCTGCATTCAGACGGTTCCGCAGAGGTTTGTGGCTAAAACTTCTCTCTGGGAATTGTCCTTGGGTCAGTGAGGAGCGCTACTACCCTTCGCCCCGGGCCTCCGCGCAGCCCTGACGTTGGGGTCATCTCTCCATCTTTCGGGGCCAGCTCCGCACGCGCCGCAGGGCGACCCGGGGGCCGCCGCCGCCCGAGCTCCGCCTGGGAATAGCCGCTGGGCCTCACCTCGGTACCGGGACGGCACTGTTAGCAAGCTTTCATTTCGTGTGTCACGGGTGGCCGCTTCTCTGTCCCTGAGCCAGGATTCCTTGGCCGGTCCCTGAGAGGACTGCTTGCCGGGCCCGCGGGCGCCTTCCCTCAGTCCGGCAGCCGGGCGAAGAGGCTTTGCCTCTGCCGCCGCGCTGTATCCCCGCGCGGCCCCAGTCCACCTTCCCGCGGCCGCCGGGCGGGCCGCCAAGTTTCTCCAGGGGCGGAATTCCGCGCTCGCCCTCCCCGCCCCCGGCTCCGCCCCCGGCTCCGCCCCCGGCTCCGCCCCCGGCTCCGCCCCCGGCTCCGCCCCCGGCTCCGCCCCCGGCTCCGCCCCCGGCTCCGCCCCCGGCTCCGCCCCCGGCTCCGCCCCCGGCTCCGCCCCCGGCTCCGCCCCCGGCTCCGCCCCCGGCTCCGCCCCCGGCTCCGCCCCCGGCTCCGCCCCCGGCTCCGCCCCCGGCTCCGCCCCCGGCTCCGCCCCCGGCTCCGCCCCCGGCTCCGCCCCCGGCTCCGCCCCCGGCTCCGCCCCCCCCGGCTCCGCCCCCCCCGGCTCCGCCCCCCGCCGGCTGCCCCTCACTCCCCCCCCCCCCCCCCCCGCCCCAGCGCCGAGCGTGCGCGCCCCTCTGCGGCTGGCCGGCCCTTGGGGCCGGGTGACTGGTCCCCCGCGTCGCCGCGCCGCAGGGTCCGGGCCGTTGCTGTGGCAACGCGCCGGCAAACGGGCCGCAGGGCCTCCCGCTGCGGGCGGGCCCGCCTCCCCTCCCAGTGTCTTCCCGGGCCCAGCCGTTGGGACCCCATTTTCCCTGGGGGTCCGAGGTTTGGGGTGGTCCCGTTCAGCTCCACCTTCACACCTCACCCATCCTGGGACCTGACCCTTTTTGGAAGTTTAAAGCGAACTGACTGTAGGGTAAGTGTGATTTGGGGAAAGGAGCATGACCTTACAAGTTTCTCTCTTTTTTAATCTCCTAGCGCCTGGCTCCTAGTAGGGCCTCATTATATGGTACTTCTTACAGCACTGGATCTAGTCTCTTGCACACAGTAGATGCAACTCGAGGAGCTAGTATGGCCTAAGCGCAGCCCCTTACTGGCTAGGTGGAAAGGTAACTTCAGCATCTTCTCTCTTTCCTCGTCCGACAATGTAGATTGTAATTTCTGACAAAGTTGTGGGCTCGCTGGAGCTTGTCTGTCAAACTGCTTTGTGAACCGTGAATGTAAAGCACTTGAGAGTTAGTCATTAGGGATATTTGCATGCTACCAGTGGTTTCATCCTCCTGGTCGCACAGCACCAGCTAAGACAGACTTTTTTTGTTTGACCACCAAACAGCTCCAATATCCAACCGGAAAATAGGGTGATCATGTGTCGGAGGAGGGCTCTGTGAATGGAAAGAAACACCAACAGGTTTTGAACCTAAACTTCTCCCTTACTTTCTGCACTCCGCCAGGCCCATGGCTTCAAGTTACAACCAGTACACAGCTGCTTCACACCTTTAAATTTCTAGCCCCTGTAAATCTCTAGAGTTTGTTTGTTTGTTTGTTTTTGTTTTTTTCATTTAGCAACATTTATTTAGGGTCTATTACATGCTTGGCATTGAGGTTACAATTGGCACTGAGATTACAAAAAAAGTTGGTCCTTTTTAAAAAAATTTATTTTATTTACATTCAGTTAATTAACATATAGTGTATTATTAGTTTCAGAGGTAGAGGTCAGTGATTCATCAGTCTTATATAGTACCCAGTGCTCATTACATCACTCGCCCTCCTTAATGCCCAATACCCTGTTACCCCATCCCCCACTTCCCCTCCCCTCCAGCAACTCTCAGTTTGTTTCCTATGGTTAAGAGTCTCTTTTGGTTTGTCTCCCTCTCTGATTTCATCTTGTTTTATTTTTCCCTCCATTCCTTTATGGTCCTCTGTTTTGTTTCCTAAATTCCACATATGTGTGAAATCATATGATAATTGTCTTTCTCTGATTGACTTATTTCGCTTAGCATGATATCCTCTAGTTCCATCCACATCATTGCAAATGGCAAGATTTCATTTTTGATGGCTGGGTAATATTCCATTGTGTGTGTGTGTGTGTGTGTGTGTGTGTGTGTGTGCGTGCGTGTGCGTGCACGCGTGTACCTCATGTTTCACATTTATCTGTGGGTGGGCATCTGAGCTCTTTCCATGGTTTGGCTATTGTAGACATTGCTGCTATAAACATTGGGGTGCAAGTGCCCCTTTGGATCACTACGTTTGTATCTTTGGGGTAAACCTAGCAATGCAATTGCTGGGTCGTAGGGTAGCTCTATTTTTAACTTTTTGAGGAACCTCCATACTGTTTTCCAGGGTGGCTGTACCAGCTTGCATTCCCAACAGCAGTGTAACAGGGTTCCTCTTTCTCCACATCCTCATCAATATTTGTTGTTTCCTGACTTGTTAATTTTAGCCATTCTGACTGGTATGAGGGGGTATCTCTTGTGATTTTGATTTGTATTTCCCTGATGCTGAGTGATGTTGAGCATTTTTTAATGTGTCTGTTGGCCATTTGTATGTCTTCTTTGGAGAGATGTCTGTTCATGTCTTTTGCCCATTTCTTGATTAGATTAATCCTTGAGTGTTGAGTTTGATAAGTTCTTTATAGATTTTGGATACTAACCCTTTAACAAATAATCCTAAAATTTGTATGGAACCAGAAAAGACCCCAAATAGCCAAAGGAAAGTTGAAAAGAAAACTAAACCTGGTGGTATCACAATTCCAGAATTCAAGCTCTATTACAGAGCTGTCATCATCAAGACAGCGTGGTACTGGCATAACAACAGACACATAGATCAATGGAACAGAACAGAGAACCCAGAAATGGATGCTCAATTCTATGGTCAACTAATCTTCAACAAAGCAGGAAAGAATGAATATCCAATGGAAAAAAGACAGTCTCTTCAACAAATGGTGTTGGGAAAATTGGACAGCCACGTGCAGAAGGATGAAACTGGACCACTTTCTTACACCATACACAAAAATAGACTCAAAATGGAGGAAAGATCTCTAGCGTTTCTCTCCTTTCTTTCTTTCTTTTTCTTTTTCTTTTCTTTTTCTTTTTCTTTTCTTTCTTTCTTTCTTTCTTTCTTTCTTTCTTTCTTCTTTCTTTCTTTCTTTCTTTCTTTCTTTCTTTTTCTTTCTTTCTTTCTTTCTTCTTTCTTTCTTTTTCTTCTTTCTTCTTTCAAGATTTTATTTATTTACTTGACAGAGAGAAAGAGCACAAGTAGGGGGAAGCAGCAGGCAGAGGGAGAAGCAGGCTCCTCGCTGAGTGGGGAGCCCAATGTGGGGCTCGATCCCAGGACCTTGGGATCATGACCTGAGTTGAAGGCAATGCTTTACTGAGTGAACCACCCAGGTGCCCTGACCTCTAGTGTTTCTATCTCAGTGAATCACACCATCCTCCATCTAATTTGCAAGCCAGAAATCTTGGACTCAACCTTCACACCTGCCTTTCCCTCTCCTTCCATCTCTAAATCATCATCAAGGTCTGTTCATTTTTTCTTCAAACCAATCTCAAATCCATCCACTTATTTCTGTCCTTAACCACTGTCACCATAGACCAAGCCACCATTATCTCTTGCTGGGTCTCCTGTGGTAGCCTTCTAACTGGTTCAAAGGTATTCATCCTGTCCTGTTAATATTTCTATCTGTTCTTTGCCCTGTGGCTGGAGTCTTTTAAAAATTAAAATTTGATTATGATACCTCTCTTCTCCCCCAATGCCCCCTGCTTAAAATCCATCATGACTTCTCATTGCTCTTAGGATAAAGATACAACTCCTTAATGTGGCCTACAAATTGTGTGACTGTATACTTTAACATCCAGACCAAGATACTTTTGAGAGTAAAATACAGTGTTTTTATTTGCATGGGGATTGGAACCCTTCCTATAAGGCCCTGGGTACCTTCCTCTTCTCCAGCCCCTGGTTCTCTGGGTTCCAGTTACACCACCTCGTTTTCAGTCCCTTCTCATCATTTTCCCTCCTACCAAGGGCCTTTGCGTGTGCTCTTCTCCTTGCCTCTTCTCTTTAGTCTAGTTAACTCTTGCTCATCCTTCATATCTTAGATCAAATGTTTATTCAGGAAAATTGCCTCTGACCACTTTGGCCGGGGCAGACCCCCTTGGCTATAGTCTCTTCTGACACCAGTTCTCTTTCCTTGCACTTGTCACAATTCCAATTTTATTTGTCTGTGTGACTGGTACATGGTATGTAGTTAATAAATACTTGAATATTTGAATTATAGACATTTCCCATGTCATTAGCTTCTGGAAATATCACGTAGTGGTTTAGAGCCCACACTGCAGAGCTAGACAGATGGATGTTTAGATTTGAATTTCAGCTCCCCCACATTCCCTCATCTGAAACCTGTGGGGCTAGTTGTCTTTTAAAGTTCAGAGTGTTTCTGATTATAGAAAGATAACATGGCATATATACTGTATCCCTTCTGAGTGGGGTCTGGGGCAGCACCATGTAATCAAACCCATTGATTTTTCCTTAGTGAGATGATGTCACTCCAACTGAGAGAAAGGTTATACATAGTTTTGCATCGCTTCAGGTGAGGTTTTGCCAACAAATGAGTTTGCTACAAATTGATGCAAACACTTTTTGGATTTTAGGATTTCCGATAAGGGCATGTGAGTCTGTCCCAGCGTAACCCTGAGGCAATCACTTAACTTCCCTGTGCCTCAGATTCCTCAGCTGTAAAATGGAGAGGGTTAGAGGGGAACCTAATCCACAGGTTCCATTTGTGTTGTTGTGAGGAGTAAATGTGTTAATATAAATTGACCCTTGAACAACATGGGGTTTAGAGGCACCAATCCCCCACGCAGTCGAAAATCCATGTATAGCTTTTGACTCTCCTAAACTTAACTGCTAATAATAGCCTATAGTTGATCGGAAGTCTGACCGGTAACATAAACAATTGATTAATTGATGTATGACATAGTGTATTCTTACAAGAAAGCAAGCTGGAGAAAAGAAAATGTTATTAATAGAATCATAAGGAGAGAAAATACATTTACAGTACTATACTGTATTTATTGGAAAAAATCCACATGGAAATGGACCTGCGCAGTTCACACCTGTGTTGTCCGAAGGTCAACTGTACATGTTAACTGCTTAGAACAGTGAATGGTCTTTAGTCAGTGCTATAGCAGGGTCAACTCTTATTATATCATTTTTATTGACTTCATCATAATCCACATTGTGCATGAACCATTATTTATTTACTTATGGCAATTTACTTATTGTTGGATATTTATATTTCAAGTACAAAAATGAAGAGAAAAAGTCTTTATATTTAAGTCTTTTGACTAGATTTTTGATAACTGAAGATCAGTTCCTAAAAAAGCAATTAGGGTCAAAGTGCAGGATCATTGTGACTGCTCTTGAAACAAATGGCCGCCTTCAGAAAGATTATACCCGTTTGCCACCCCACCATCAGTTTTGTGATACCTGCGTTAGCATTATTATTTTTAGAAATCTTGGCTAATTTCACAGAAAAAACCAGCACCTCCTTATTTTAACTCACATCTTTCATTATTGATGTTTTTAAGCATTAAAAAAATCTTGTTGTTGGCTATCAGATATTTCTTTTCTGTGGATCACCTGCACAAACTCAATGGTGGCTTTTATCTTAGAGTCTCAGGTTTTTTTTTTTTTTTAATCAGTTGTTTGTTTGATTTCTGCCTCCCCCAGCCCAGGCAGGAATCAGTATGCTGGGCTTCGGCTGGAATTTGTTGGGTAGGTATCCCTGGAGGCTGGGACGAGTTCTTACTTGCCTGCAAGCTACGGAGCAACTTGGAAAGCTGTGTTTCAGAGGCTAGGTCCCTGGGGAAAATCTGAAATCAGGACCAGAAACTGACTGTGTGTTTATCTGACTCTTCAGTCTCACAGGACTTGGAAGAAAGAGGGCAGGAGGTAGGAGGCAAATGGCCAAGGCAGAAGAAGGAGGCAGAGTGATTCTGAAATCTGGGAGGGAGAAGCCTTACCTCCTTTTCGTGGGGACCGTGCAATTTCTTGTGAGGCTGAGGAGGGCAATGCTGGGGGTACTGTCTTGGCCGGACACTGATGTGTGTGGGTTCTTGTTAGAGTAAGGATATTAACCCTTGCTTGTCCTATGGGGGCATCCCCCCACAATTGCCCTTTCATTTAATTGATGATGGTTTTTGATTTCTAGAAACTAAAACAATTTTATGTTGTCTACCTAGTAATCTTTTCCTCTTTGATTCATTGTTTTTATGCTTAGAAAGCCCTTTCCATGCAGAGACGAAAGAACTGTCTGCGTTTTCTTAAAAAATGCTAGTTTGTGATGTCAGCATATCAAGGAAGAGTTAATGTAAGTAAGTAAAAGAGGATTGAGTAGTGTGATTTCCATCCCAAACCTAAAAGATGCTGATACAAAGGGAGATCCTCATGTCGTCTTCATGTCTCCTTGAGGAAGACCTACACTGCTCCAGGCGAGCCGAGGAAGACTTTTTCTGACGGGGTCTGTCACACATGGTGAACTTGTAGAATCATATCCTGAGATACTTTTAGAAGTGTCCTGAAAGGAGAAAATGTGATCTCTGAAGATTCTTTCTGCTTCTTTTGTCCTCTATATGATCCTATATAGTATTTCAAGCACTCACAATTGTTAGATACTGAGAAATAATTTCCTTGTTTTTAAAAGAGTCTTAAAAAAAGGAAAATGTAATGTAAAATTAATTGCTGACCTTGATGCTGGTAAATTAGTATGTTTTAAGATGAGTTTCAGAAAGAATTTTCCTCTCTGCCGAGCTTCAGTATGGATTAGTGAGGCAAATTGTGTTTTGCTCGGATCTGTCTTAGGGTTCCAGAATGTAAAGAGTGGACAACTTATTGTTAAACCTCATTGATATATCCTTCCTTAGTTTATTAACTACAACAAATTATAGAGAACCTGATCACCTCACAAACTCCTGCAGTTTTTCACATCTGAAGTTCTTTTATTTCAGAAAAGTTTATAAGGTGAGGGGCAGTGACTTTTATATTTAATCAGAATATCTTTTCTACTTACAATGGACTAATTATCTTTCTTAATAGCCATTGATGTGTCCGTTTGAGTATCAGTGAGAATGTGGTATTACATGAGGAAGATAAAGCAAAAAGAAACAGCTTTCCATTGATGAAGATAAGTTAATTTAGAAATACTGTTACCATTTGCCTTAATTTTTGACCTAAACAATTTGGTAAACATTATTAACTATTATAAATACTCATTCAAATATTTATTGAGTGTGTATGATGTTCCAGGCACAGTTCTAGAATATTGCATTATATTTTCACTTTTACGTAGTGTGTGTACAAAGTTTGCTTGTGAATCAATATTCCTAACATGAGCTGTGCTTATTTGGAAGAATTGGTCATTTGGACTCACGCATGTTCATTCAGGGAATCTAGGAAAAGCCTTATAGAAAATGTTCATCCAGTCTCCGAGGTTGAGATGCTGGTAATTGGAAGTGCTATTCTGTTAACATTGTCGTCACCATGGTGGGATGCTCATCTGCAGCAGCAGAGCTGGTGGGGAGAGAATCGTTCACCATTTACCAAAGGCAGTGCATCTGAGGCTCAGGTTCTTATACCTGAATTCTTTCAAGTCTGTTTGCTGTTAGCAGATCTAACACAGAGGCTCTTCTCTCTGCTCTAGGGAGCTCAGCTTGCAACCAGCTGAGATATTGGGAAGAAAGCAAATATTTATCCTTGGATGTTTTTCATGGAAATCAAATTAATTTTTCCTCCCAACCTTTTTGTTGGTGTTCAGTTTATGTTGGTGTTCAGTTTATGGCAATAAAATTCAATGCTTTTCATATTTGTTATTATGAAAGTAAACACCAATGTGCAGCAGTGATTTTCAAGTTAACTTAATTGCTTTTCTGTCAAATCTCTTTGATGGTACATATGTCACAAGGTGTACACTTAGCTCATTTTTATAGTTGCACCTTTTTTATAGAGATATAATTAACATACTATAAAATTCACCCGTTTAAAGTGTACACTCAAGTGTTTAGTGTATCACTAGGGTTTGCAGCCATCACCACTATCTAATTCCAGAAGGTGTCCTCACCTTAAAAGAGAAATCCCACATCTATTAGCAGTCACCGCCCCCTTCTCCCCTCCCCTAGCACCTGGCAAACACTAATCTACTTTCTCTCTCTATGGTTTGCCTGTTGCATAAATGGAATCATACAATATGAGGCCTTTTGCATTTGGCTTCTCTCACTTAACACAGTGTTTTTCAGAATCATTTCTGTTGTAGTATTTTTTTTTTTTTGGTGAGAGAGAGAGAAAGAGGGAAGGTGAGTGGGGGGAGGGGCAGGGGGAGAGAGAGAATCCCAAGCAGCCTCCATGCTCCACACAGAGCCTGACATGGGGCTGGATCCCACGACCCTGAGATCATGATCCGAGCTAATATTAAGAGTAGAACACTAGGGCGCCTGGGTGGCTCAGATGGTTAAGTGTCTGCCTTCGGCTCAGGTCATGATCCCAGGGTCCTGGGATCGAGTCCTGCATCAGGCTCCCTGCTCCTTGGGAGCCTGCTTCTCCCTCTAACTCTCTCTCTTTCTCTCTCTGTCTCTCATGAATAAATAAATAAAAAGTTAAAAAAAAAAAAAGAGTAAAACACTAAACCTCCTGAGCCACCCAGGTACCCCTTCATTCCTTTTTTATGACTGAGTACAATTCCATTGTATAGGTATACCACATTTTATTTATACATTCATCAGTAGATGGCCATTTGGGTTGTTTCCTTTTTTGGCTCTCATGAATGAAGCTGCTATGAATATTTACATGCGAGTTTTTGTGTAAACATATGTTTTCATTTCTCTTGAGTGTATGTACCTGAAAGTGAAATTGCTCTTCATATAGTAACTCTGTGTTTAACTTTTTGAAGAGTGCCAAGGTGTTTTCCAAAGTAGTTGCACCATTTTGCATTCCCACCACAATGTGCAAGGATTCTTATGTCTCCATATTCTCACTAGTGCTTGTTTGTCTGTCTTTTTGATTATAGCCATCCAGTAGGTGTGAAGAGGTACCTTGTTATAGTTTTGATTTGCATTTTCTTCATAACTGATGATGTTGAACATCTTTCCGTGTGTTTGTTGCCATTTGTATATCTTTTTTGGAGAAATATCTATTTAAATCCTTTGTTTAGTTTTTATTTAGATTGTTGAGTTTTAATTTATATATTCTGGATACTAGACCCTTGTCAGACAGATGTTTTACAACTATCACATTATGTAGATTGTCTTTTTACTTTCTTGGTAGTAGCCTTTGAGGAACAAAAGTTTTTAATTTTATGAAGTCCAGTATATCTATTCTTGCTTGGCTTTCAATGTCATATCTAAAAAACTGTTGCCTAACTGAAGGTCACAAGGATTTACCTGTATGTTTTATTTTAAGAATTTTGTAGTTTTAGCTCTTACATTTAGGCCTTTGATCCATTTTGAGTTAATTTTTGTGTATGTGTGAGGTAGGTGTCCAAATCCGTTCTTTGGTGTGTGGGTATCCAGCTGTCCCAGCACCATTTGCTGCACAACTCACAAGTCAACTTGTGAGTCAGGTTTTGGGGAAACACTTTGGCTGATTCCTTATCTCAATTGGATGCCACCATTCTACACCTTGGACATTTGAGACAAAGGAACACATGTATTGCTAGCTAGGAACTAGGACTTTAGTTCCACGTTTCTATGTAGGTTTGTAACTTGGTGAATTGGCTTGTAGGAAATGCAAGCTTCGGGGCTGCTTCCTTCTCTAATCTCCCTTAAGGCCTCTAAGTAGACCTATGTGGCTGCCTCCTTGCCATCTTTTCTCTGAATCATAACCTGATTCCCATCTGACCTTCTGGGGAAAGGAGAAGAGCCAAGGAGAAGTTGCTTCCTCCCTTCTTTAGAAAGGCCCTAAAAATTTCCTTCAAGCCTCATGCGAGGAACAGAAGAGCCACGTGAACCTTTCCACAAAGGAAAGGGGGGGTGATCCTCAAGGGAAGACAAATCTTGTCACCTCTCTGTGCCTCCCCTTGACAGCTCCTCTTTCTGGAATTATGACCTAATTTGGCCTTGGCTGATTTCGGAACTCCTTTTCCTTGAAATGGAATGATAAGGAAGATAGCTTTGCATTCCTTCCAGAGATTCAGGTGGTATTTTGGGAAAAGCTTAGGATTGGGGTCAGGCTCACCTGAGGTCAAATTTTGGTTCTGCATCTTGAACTTGGGTTTCTTTGTCTATAAAATGGGGTTTATAATCACAGTTTCCCAGGATGATTATGAAAAACAAATCAAATATCATATGCAAAGTCCCTACAAATTTGTAGCCCCTAAGTAAATGCTAGTTTCCCTTCTCTCTTTTCCAAATTTCCTGGGAAATTTGTATAAATCTGTACAAATACAGTTTCTAAAAAAACTCCATAGGATCTAAGAGTTGGAAGGGACCTTCATACTTCTGACTATAACACTTTGTTGAATCTGTCAGAGCTCTTCTCATGTTTATTTACTTGATTTATTTCGTTAGTATCGATCACTTATTTATTTCAGACACTGTTCTCTCTCTGTCTGTCAGAAGTCAGTGGAGAGATGACAGACATACATGACACAGGCCTGATGCATCCTTGTCACTTCACTCATCCTCACTTCTCTCATTTGATTCATCCCTCATGAAATGATGAGCCAGACAGTACCATGGATTCTTGGAATGCAGGGACGCCATCTTTGAGAGCTCATGGTCTCTAGCAGGGCGAAGTACACCAAGCAACGATCCTATCCTGTGGGAGGTGCTGTTAGAGGCACATGGACAGGTGCTGTGGGAGGGGGAGGAGAGCACCCCCAGTCTGCTCGTGGGAGTCAGGGAAGAATGAGCAAAAGGGGAAAGGAGTCTGAGGCAGGAAGACAGCAGGCTCAAAGGCCTGGATGTGGGAAAGAGTATTCTTTGATGCAGCTGACCCCCAGGGAAATAATCAGAGACAGTAACTAGATGGGATAGTAGTGCCCAGCTTACCAAGAGCCTGTTAGGCTGGGCTGAGATTTGAGGTCCGTTTTGATGGGAGAAAACTGAAGCACAATTTGTAGTTAAGAATTAACCTCTATCATCAAAAACTAATGATGTAACGTATGGTGATTAACATAACAATAAAAAATTAGAAAAAAAGTATTAACATCTATCTTGGCTTTGTTCTTATTCTAAGCCTAGCTTTCAAAAAATCTTTTCTTTGTCTCTTGTCTTTGGCATGTTCCCCAAGCATCTGCTATTTTAGGCTTTTGCCTTGGTGAGTCTCTTCATATAGCCTCCGGCTGCTTTGATATCGTCCTGGGTTACCAGCCTATCTACTTTGGAGTGATAACTCCTGGAGAGCTCCCTCAGTGTCAGCATGCTTTCTCTGGAAGAGTCTATCTCCTGTTTGCCCCGGGACTCAGACCCACCCTGTGGTAGAGAGAGGGCTGTCAGAGGAGGGCTGGCCACATGGGAAAGCCCCCGGAACTAGACATACTAGACAAAGCGTCGGCTGACGCTTCTGATGTTGGCAGAACCTCACCTCCCTCCTACTCTTCTCCCATAGTCTCTCACCGACTGACTCTGCTTCGGGGCTGTGGCCCTCGGGCCTCTCTTGCTTTGCCTTATTCTGAGTCACTGAGGGATTAGGGAGTGGCCCCGAAGCTCAGGAATCTTCGCCTTGTCAGTGGCAGTCATACTCCACACATCCAGTCACTTATCTCCTCAAGACACGGTCCAAGCTGGCTTTTCGACGTGAGAGAACACGTCTGAATTTCCAGAGGTCGCTTATGTAGGGGCCTTGTTCGGAGATCCTCCCTACTGTAGAAATCACTGAAGAAACTGGCCTTGGAAAGATTGGGTAGGGGTGCAAGGGAGAACGGAGGGCAAGACAGCTACTGTCAGGTATCTGAAGGGTTGGGTAAGGATAGGGGACAAGGTGCCAGATTTTGGTCTGGAATTCTGGCCCTACCTCTTACTAGCTTTGTTTTTTTTTTAATCTAAATTCTTTTAAGCCTAAAATAATTCTGTGATTTAATAAATGTATCAGGCAGTGCCTCTACTGATTAGATCTGGATTCTTGAGGCAGATTGAGTGGCAGCATTTTAGCATTTTGGGCTCAGCCACTAGTGAATTGAAGTTGTAATAGCTGTATTTATTATACCCAGAATTGAATGAGTTATTAATAAACCATTCCTTAGCCCCGTATTATCTCTGTTTTACAGACTAATTTTTTTCAATAGGATTTCCTTAATTGTATCAAATGTTTCATTCCTAGAATGCTTAACACGTCTGATTGGCATAATCTCCAGGGAAACTAGGCAGTCTTAATTACATCTAGTGTTTGATTTCATTTGATTCTTAGATGAGATTAAAAGTAATTTATTTTAAAGACTATGACTACTCTCTGTATACCTATGCTTATTGTGAATTTAGAAAGCTTTGGCCATATTACATTAGCATTACCAGTATATCAGATAATTTAGATTGTGCACTAGTATAGAGGGTAGTTAACTTCTTCAGAACAAAAAGCCTGATGACACTATTTTTTTCACTACCTTCCCCCCACTTTTCTCATCACTGTCTTTGGATAGCATTGATTTATATTTTCTGTTCAATTAACCATTGCCATAGTATATGTCAAGACTTGCTCCCGAGCAAGTAGAGGGTTCTTGGGGTTGACTCTTCCCAAAATATGTTTCCTAGTGAATAAATGTTGGTAATACTTTGTAAACTATGATTTTTAGTTCTAGATGTCATGTTTCACCCAGAGGAAGGTGAAGGGTCTGGGATGGTGAAGCATCTTTACATGATATGAAGGATGTCTGAGGGTGCTGGAGATACAGAAAAGATGGTTTGCCTCTAGGAAACATGATCAAGGGGACACATACTCCTTTTCTTCATATCTAGAAGACTGAGATCTACTAAAGAGGGACAAGGCATATCTGTAGGAAGGACAGACCAGTCGTGACCTGTAGGAAAATTTATAGGGAAACCATTTTGGCTCAATATGAAGAGAAACATTCCATCATGGGTGGCCATTAAAATGAGGTTTTGGGGAGAGTAAAGAATGGGTTCCCTGTTGTTGGGAAACTTTTAACAGTGTCTATGTCAGCATACATCTGATCTTCCATGAAAAAAAAAATCCCATATACCAGATGTCCTTTGGTGTTCTTTCCAGTTCCTGGATTCTGTGGTTGCCTCCCCCGACTCCTGATACTATGATGTGGCTACTTCTGCATTCTACGTTTTACTTTAGTGATTTGCACGTGATTGAGTTAATCTTCCTGAACAACCATAGCACAGAAGGCTATGATGTGGTAGATATAAACTGCCTGACGTGATAATTCACAACGTGGGTCTATGCCATGTAGGTGATCCACAAAGTGGATCTGTACCATGTAGGTGATCCACAACGTGGATCTATACCATGTAGGTGATCCACAACGTGGATCTATGCCATGTAGGTGATTCACACAACGTGGATCTATGCCACGTAGGTGATCCACGACGTGGATCTATGCCACGTAGGTGATCCACAACGTGGATCTATGCCACGTAGGTGATTCACAGAGTGGATCTATGCCACGTAGGTGATTCACAGAGTGGATCTATACCCTGTAGGTGATTCACAGAGTAGATCTATACCATGTAGGTGATTCACAGAGTGGATCTATACCATGTAGGTGATTCACAGAGTGGATCTATACCATGTGCACATATATACTTATATATCTGTTTTGTATAATGGAGAGTTATTATACTTTCATGGTTTTGTCCTCTGTTCCTATTGTTATAAAATATCATGTGCTGTAAAGACCTCTGAGTCTCAGAAGAAGCAATTTTTTTGACATTTATTTATCAAATTGACTTTTAAAGAATACAGCTCTGTTAAGTTTTCCAAATAGAGCTAATGAAGAGACTTCGTGGGAGTAGGAATTAAAAACTGGTGGTTTTATTGTGAGATTATTTGAGAAAGATCTACAAATAAAATTGTATGGACATTCAATTAGTGTCTTAGAGATTCAAGAATAGGAAGTGAGAACACTATAGTCATTTTGGAAAATTGTGTTTTTAGACTTACTTATTAATTGGATTGTTGAGTGCAGCATTAGTGGTTTCAAAGGGCATCACAATTCATTACAATTCTGACCTAGGGTAATAGATATAGAGGTAAAGTGAAATCCATTTTCCTTAAGAACTACTGGCTTTATGAAATGATTAAATCTGATTTTAAAATAAAGCACTAAATGCAAACCACTAAGAGTTCAAAAAACACTTACGGGTCCCATGAAGAAGATTTAGTGCATTTAGCTTTCAAACAGTTTGCTCATTGTAGATGAAATGCCTTTAAATTGATGCAAGTTATCATGCCAATAAATTAATAAACTATGAGAAGATACATATCTAGATTCTCTTTGGAATGGGCTCATTCTCCAGGGACGGATGGTTCTCCTTCAGACTAGGCTTTCTTCTGAAGTGGTAAGGTGTTAGAGAAGTCTGTTTTCTGCATGAACTTAAGCTCAATGTGGGTGCTATTAAAGCTTTTGATTTGATATTGTGGAAAGGAAGTCATCATGCTGGGAGAATTTCCCCACTGAGAAAGATTTACATTTTATAGGACTTTTAGAATTCTTTAATACTTTTCATTTAAAGACCCCAAAGCATATGATTTACAAATACATCTCTCTTCCATGAACTCCTATGCAGCCCAGGCCATTGGTATTAGAGAATATGGGGAATGTCCTTAAGTTCATTGGGGAGCAAGGTAAAGCCTCGGCAGTCTTAGAGAACGAACAGATCTTCTGACTCTGCTAAATCTAAATCTTCTATTGGGTAGCTTCTTCTTCTAATGGCAGCCTGAATACTGTGCAATGTAAATAGTGATATTTAATGTCAAAATCATGATTTTTCAAATATTTGAGTATCTGTTACAAATAGTGAGCAAATGAATTTATCCGTTTATGTTTGAACATTTTAGAGTCACATTGCTAAGTGAAAATATAATGAATTTCTGTTGAAAATATCCAACCTTTTTTCTCCTCTTAATAGCAAAATATCTTCATGCATCTTTCTCAAAATATTATTAATAAGATTGGCCATGAACAACCGTTTTTGAAGTATTTGAATCACTGTGGCCTTTAGACACGAAGCTGGGGTTGCAGAGCAGCTTTTTTCTTTTCTTCTTCCCTTTTTGGCCTGCCCCCTTTTTATCGCCTCTGTGCTTTTACACAGGATGTAAAAAGAACTGCTTGGGTCATGATCTCAGGGTTCTGGGATCCAGCCCCGCATCAGGCTCCTTGCTTGGCGGGGAGTCTGCATCTCCTTCTCCCTCTGCCCCTCTGCCTGCTTGTGCTCTCTCTCTCAAATCAATAAAATCTTAAAAAAAAAAAAAAAAAAGAACTCTCTACGGAGATCCCTACTTCATAAACTTATTTGTAGGGTGCCAATGGGATGAGACTGAGTAGTCATTGTTGCTGTTATTAATTCCTAGTAATAACTTTTAAAAAGTGCACTGAATTATCTGAATGTTAATGCTCAGCAATTTCACCTCTTTCAGCCCTCTTTTCCTTACATCTGTGGGACTTCTCCACCACTTCCACTGCTACCTTTTGGCTTATTTGTGTAAATAGGTTGCTCTTTCCCTTTCTTTTCTTCCCTCCCTCTTTCTCTCCTTTTCACAAACACTGGATACCTACTAAGTGCACTGTGAGAGCCTGAAGGATACAATGATGAATTATGATAGGATCACGGTCTTCAAGAGCTGGTCTGGGGGTGGAGAGGTAGGTAAGTAATATGATGGAGTGTGATCAAAATAGTACACTCTGACAACTAGGGATACAGTGCTGCAAAGTATGGAGGATAGAGAAACTTAAGCTCTGTGTATGGGGGTGGGGAGAATAAGAGAAATGAACATTGACTGGTAAGGCAGAAGTACGATTGAATATTTATTAATTTTTTTTGTTTAACCTGTGTTGTTTAATCTGCATGAATTTTTAGGCATTGATTTGAGGCATTTCAGTTCAGTGTGGTGGAACTTATAGTTGGCCATGCATTTTATTTTATGTCCTTAGAACATCTCCTACAATAGATTTTTTGTTTGTTTCCAGAGGCTTTGCAGGATAAGTATTACTGCTCATGATTTCTGGGATTCTGAGAGAGAGAGATAGACCTGTGGTTACCAGATGCAGAACAGCTTCTGTGAACCAGGTCTTGGTTTGCATAGGTAGGAGCCTTCTAGATGAGGGAAGCAGTATACTTGATGACTTCCTGGTAAGAGTGGACACCTCCTGGTGAGAATGTGGGTGAAGGGCGCCTGCGTGGCTCAGTTGGTTAAGCGACTGCCTTTGGCTCAGGTCAGGATCCTGGAGTCCTGGGATCGTGTTCCGCGTCAGGCTCCCTGCTGGGCAGGGAGTCTGCTTCTTCCTCTGACCCTCTCCCCTCTCATGTGCTCTCTCTCTCTTTCATTCTCTCTCTCTCAAATGGATAAATAAAATCTTAAAAAAAAAAAGAATATGGGTGAAATGAGATCTGAATTCTAGGCATTTTTTTTCTTGTCAAGCATGTGACTTTTGGCAAATCACTCCTCGTTGGCTTTCATTTCATTTATTTATTTCATTATTTTAAAATCATTTAAATTCATATTTAATAGGTTACATTTCAATTGAAAATGTTCATCTATAAAAGAATAAACATATCTGCTCTGCTTGCCTCATAGTTGTTGAAAATTAGAATGTCCTGTCATGGACCTTCTGTTTCTGAGATTCTTATTGTGGGAATTAAACTCAAGTGTTTAAACATACTTTATCAATGGTAAAGTAAGAGTACAAATATGAATTAGTGGCCCCTGGTATTTTGTAGAGATTATGTACGTGAGTCTATAGATAGTGGCAAATGTGCAATGGCTCCTGATTGTTTTGCTCATGAAATTCAAACTCCTGAGCTGATTCTTTGGGGTCTGGGCCTATCTCTGGCAGCTACAAAACAAACAGAAATGATCGGATGTCATAGATTTTTTGAAAGAGGAACTAGCCAAATTTGCCCATTGAAAATAAGAAAGAGAAAAAGAGATTGGTGATGACTGTAACTTTGTGATTTCCAAGTCCACAGTACCATTTGAAGGAGAACATTACGTAATAATAATGATTTCTAGGGCCTGTGCGAAGCGATTTATATACTTGACTTAATTCTCACAGTTAACTATCAGTACTCCCATTTTATGGATGAGCAAACTGGGGCTTAGAGAACTTGCCTAAGGTCACACACTGGTAAATGGCAGAGCTGGGATGCAAGCCCACGTCTTCTTATCCACAGAGCCTCGCATGTAACTAGCACACTATATATTCTTTTGGTTTAAAGTTTAATTATTTTTGATTAGATTATACTTATACATGGTATAATTTAAAAACAGAAGGGCATACAGTGAAAAAGTCTTCCTTTTGACCCTGTCCTCCGGATACTCATTTCCCTAAAATGAGAGTCCTTTCAGAGATGTTCTGTATGTATGTGTAACTGTAAATTAAATATATAAAAATATGCATATATAATATCCATGTGGTATATTACATACAAATAAAATGTCACCCATTTTACACAAGCAGTAGTATACTATAGGCCTGCTCCTTGATTTTCTTTCTTTTTGCCTAATAATATCTAGGAGATTATTTTAGTTAAAAAAAGGGGGCTCTTCATTTTTTAAATTGCTGTATAATATTCCACTGTATGCATATACCATTAGTCCCCTATTGAAGAACATTTGAGTGTTTGCCAATATTTTGCTATTACAAACAATGTAGACATAAAGATATAAAGAACTTTGAATTGGAGTTATTTTGTGCATGTGCGAGTCCACTGTATATGCTAAACAAGAACCTAGGGGGTTGCTCAGAGTATGGTGAAGTTCTCTATAGGAAGAGTTATATTTTCTTACTAAGATGGAAGGTGTTTTTTATTCCAAGTATACAGGTGTGTGATAATCACTAACTATGTGACTGCTTTTCTGTCAGCAGGGCTCTACATCAAGCACTGTAATTGTATATATGTAAGGGCTTGTAGACTTAGAAAATGAGAAAAAACAAGCTTATGGCATAGTTGACTGACTCAGGGTGAGAGATGCCTGCATATGAGCAGACATTTACTCAACAGAGTGAAAATTTCATTCCTAAAGAAAAATGGCTCATTACTGCATGGAAGAACTTCCCCAGAGATGCACTGATGCATTTGACCCTGAGTAGGATTATGGTACGATTCTTGCTTAAGAAAGTTGCCATATAAAATGGCTGTAATGTCTCTGTTGCCATTGAGTATATCCAGGAAATGGGCAAAAGGGAATTTTTAAGATCTATATGTAAAGTGAAGAAAACTAAAGTAAGCTTGTGCATAAAAAACTGCAGAGCTATAAGATGGAGTGCAAGTGGTTTATATACTTACATCTTCATAGCTTCTGCATTGGTAGAATATACTATGAATATGGAGGTAAACATTAATACAATTACATAGTACTTTGTATTTTTCTGAGTTTTGAGTGGGCAGTTACTATTTTCAGGAATGGTTCTAGGTATTCTAAAGTGAACCTGAAGAGTATAGAAAAAATAATACATTTATATGTCTAAATAAACTTAAGGAGGGTGACATGGCAGAATCAAGAAACATATTTAAGATTATTCTTCTTATAGCACATTACATAAATAGTAAATAATAAATGAAGTTTGTGAAAAGCCATGTAGTTTTTGAAATTTGGGTCACAGCTGAGTTTGATCTGTTGTCCTAATACTCTAATTTATTAATTATGCATTCGTTGAGTATCTTTGTTGGTTTTTCTTTCTGGCTGTTTTCTGTTTCATAGTTATTAGCTCTAGAATCTATAGTTAATGGACTCTAGAATGCAGACCAAAGTCTCTTTAATTAATAAAAATGTGAAATCTCTTATAGCTTCTTAGTTTATTCATATTGCATTTGGAACATAATCATTATATGCAAAAGAGTGATACCACCATATTTTGGTAATTGTATCATATTAGTTACTAAGTATTAATTTCTGTTAACTCCGAACTGGATCCGTCCTGGAGCTCCTGTCCTGCACTTTCCTCAAAATGGAGGAACCCCCACAACCGTCTTCCCGTCCCACAACCTCTGTTCTGACACATCTGAGTTCCTGCCATTGCTGGTTTGAGGCCCTCCCTCAAAGTCTGATTACACCAAGCTTGGCTAATTGACATGTAGGCTTTTCAGCAATTTATGATCTGTGTTGCTTGACTTGTTCTCATGTGTATAAGACTTGACTGTCAGTGTCCAAGAACTCCTGTTTCCCACAGGTTTCCACAGTTTGTTGATACGAACTCTGAGGTTACCTGTGCAAATTTCTGGTTCAGCTGGGCCCAGCCTGGCTATGTCCTTTTTTGGTCCCACCTTGTTTGTATCTTCACTTTTCACTTTGTTCTGTGCATTCTCTCTGCTGGAGAAGGAAGAAACAAAATAGAAGTGAACACATTTTTAGGATGCGATCCTACATATAGCTCATTACTATTTCATTCTTTTACGGGTTGTGGCGTTTTATGGAATGCTTATGTTTACGTGTAGTTTGATATTACAAATTAATCCATTCATAAAAGCACCATGAAACGAACTATTTTTACAAAGTTACCATGTCTCTGAGTCAGGCATTCACTTTTAAATGTTCTAGTGATAGTATTCTGATGGTATTCATCAGAGCTTCTGACAATGTTCACCCATGGGTTTGGAGATGAATTTCAAAGCAATAAGAATTTGGGGTTCACTTCGGTACTCTGGGGGATTATCTCTGAGTAAGAACTGTTGGGTTGGGATTGGGTTGTGGGAGCTTGGACACAGCATCTTACGTGAAAGCTTCAGCATCCTTGTGTACTAGTTGGCAGGTGTCATGATTCTTATGTTATGACTCAGAAGATCGAGGTGTGGAGGTTAAATAGCTTGCACGGGAACACTGAATGTTCAGTAGCACTGTAGGAGTGGGATCTGAATATTATTCCACTCATGGGCTCATACATCTCTGAGTCTCTCTGATTAAGTAGTTTCAGATAATTCCCTGTCAGTCCATTCTTTGTTCACGGCCATTGATTGTTAATCAGGAGGGGGAAGGGATCATAGTGATATATAAAAATAGTTGATCATTTAAAAGTTATACCGTATGGTACATTCTACTTTGGTTGTTTCTCATAAATTTGTCAAAATGGTGTGGGAGAATTCTTTTAAAAACAGGAGATTCTAGGCTTATTTAATTTCTTTTTTTTCCCCCAATGTTTTTTTATACTTTAAAAGAATGTAGAGTGATAGCTTATACATTCTGAAGCTCAGGAAACATTTCCATTTTAAAATTAAATTAGCATCTTTGATTTCTGGTTTCAAAAATGTGTTTTTTCCCCAAAAACATATTATTAACATTGTTTAATTACAAAATACATACAGAAAAACTGAAATTGTTGTTGCTTATATTTACTTAGTATATGTGACTTGCTTCCTTTTAATACTGTATGTTTATTTCCCGAGTCTTAGTTTGAAAATGGTGAATGTTGAAGTCATTTATGGTTAGGTCACAGTTTGAGATTACAGATGCCTCTCCTATGAAAAATGCACATTTTCTAATTTTTTGGTTTATAAGCCTCAAAGTCTATTTTACTCTTTGATGAGAACTAGTTCTTAAATTAAACCAATGAATGGATTAGTGCATGAAATTTGTTGAAAGCTGTTTCTTTGCAATATTCTGATACTTCCTAAATAAGTATCTGGTGTTCACCCTACATTTTTAAAATAACTTCTTATTTTGAAATAATTATAGAGTCACATGCTGTCATAAGAAATAATAGAGAGAGAGAGAGAGAGAGATATCCTGTTGGACTCTTCATCCAGTTTCCCCCAATGGTAACATTTTACATAACTATAGTTCAGTTTCACAACCATGAATTGACATAAACACAATCAGCATACCTTATGTAGATTTCACCGGTTTTTACATATGTGTGTGTGTAGGATCCCTCATGCCACAACCACCTCCCCCTCTTCTCACCTAACCCCTGGGTACCACTGGTCTCGTCTCCATGTCTGTATAGTGTTACCATTCCAAGAATGTTATATACAGACATCTTCCTTCCCCCCTCCACAATGTATAGTATCTGAAAATGAGAACAACTACAAGAAAAAAGGTGAAGGATTCTTAATATTTGTGCCTACGTTATTAGGTGTTCTAAGGTTTTCTTTGAAAGAAGGGCAAAGCTATCACCTTAATGTTCACTAGGTAAATTATTTTCACTGGGCATAAATTATAGTTTTCATATAGTAAAATGCTGAGTTACTAAATCTGTATACTTGACATATTAAAAAATGCTTGCAATTCAGCCTTCCACTTAAATATCACCTTTCCAGAGAGCCTGTTTTGATGATTCAAACTACAGCGGTTTCCAAGTTACTCAATCTCATTGTCCTCTATTTTCATGATAGTACACAGGCATTTTATGATTTGTTTGTCTATCTCTCCCTCTTTACCCTCTTAAAATATAAGCTCCGTGAGAGTGGGGACCTTATTTGTATTTTTCATCTTATATTTCCAGTGCCCAGAGTGGTGCCTCTACATAAAATGTTGTTATTGCATGACATGCATTTCATAGGTCTGAAAACATATCTTCTAAGCCCATATTTGTTTGTTTACTTTAATGATAAATTTTAATTTTTAATGATGCCCCGACAGTGCCTGAGTTTTGGTGTATAGTGCTGAAATGTTTGAATCATTTTACTATAATTTAGTCAGCCAGTGACTTTTTGGGAATATTAAATCCCCGGGAGGTAAAACAATTCTTACATTCCCTAGTCAGGTCTGTTTGAAGGCATCCAGTAGTCTTCTGTAAATAGATGGAAGCCTAGAACATTGATCACTTGCTTCCTTTCATAGAATTACTCTTAAGAGTTTGGTCTGATACGATGGACTCCGAAAAACAAACTGAGGGTTCTAGAGGGGAGGGGGGTGGGAGGATGGGTTAGCCTGGTGATGGGTATTAAAGAGGGCATGTTCTGCGTGGAGCACTGGGTGTTATACACAAACAATGAATCATGGAACACTACATCAAAAACTAATGATGTAATGTATGGTGATTAACATAACAATAA
This sequence comes from Zalophus californianus, assembly GCF_009762305.2. NCBI lineage: Eukaryota > Metazoa > Chordata > Mammalia > Carnivora > Otariidae > Zalophus > Zalophus californianus. The sequence continues at coordinate 64,162,998 of NC_045605.1, read as the reverse complement.
AAAATTAAAAAAAAAAAGAGTTTGGTCCGATAGTGGATTTCCTGGGTTTGAAGCCTGGCTCTATCATTTATTAGCTGTGTGGCCTTGTGCAAATTACCTAACCTCTCTGTATCTTGGTTTCATAATCTGTTAGATAAGGATATTAATAGGACCTATTTTATAGAGTTGTTATAAAAATTAAATGAGACAGTATCCGAAAAGTACTTAGACTACTTCCTGGCACATAATGGATGTTTAATAATAATGCTAGCTGTTATTATTCAGTGTGAGAAAGTTAGTGTCTGTTTTATTCACACATCAAGCAGTTGAAATAACACAATTTATGGCATACATCTAATCAGAGAATAGTGTATCATAAGAGTTTTATCTATAATCAGAAAATGGATTTCAGGTTTATTTATTTCCTCTTATTACATTAGATGGTTTTGTGAACATCAAATAGTTTGGAAAGTGCTGAAAGGAAATGAAATCTGAGAGGTCTGGGAACATATTCTCTTGATTGTTGGTTGTAATTTTTGCTTTGAATGCGAGAAGTCACCTCAGAACATAGACTGGTCTTTTGTTGTCCATGCAAATTATGATCACTAATATGAGTTTCCCAGACATTGGTTAAATGCTGATAGTGAGAGGCAGTCATGAAGAGGGTTAGGAAGCTACTGTTTGGTTTTAGCTCCCCTCACTCCTCCTCTTAGAGCTCTCTCTTCGTTTTCTGTCTCAGCTGCCTAGTTTCTTCTTGCTAACCTCTACACACCATCCTATAAACATTTTCTATACCATCTACAAAGGTAAGTTTGCTACTGATTGGCTAACTCCTTAGATTGAGCTAGTCCCTGTAATAGCTCCCGCCCCTGTAGCAATAAGTTTACAAGAAGTTTCAAAGAAAAGTTCAGGGAGGTTCCATCTACCTTTTACCCATCCTGCCCTAAAATTAACATCTTGAGTAACTGTAGTGTAATGGCAATACCAGGAAATCGACATCGGTACAACCCACAGAGCTTATTCCATACATTTATTTGTGTGTGTGTGTCTCTGGTTTGTGGAATTTTTTTTTATCACATGTGTAGTTTTGTGTAACCATCACTACCTGTAACCATCAAGATGCTGAACTGTACCATCGCCATAAGGCTCCCTGTGCTACTCCTTGATGGCCACACCCCCTGTAATTCTTGACAGTTTGTTCTCCTCTTTATAATTTTGTTATTCCAAGAATGTTATGTAACTTGAATCATGAAGTATGTTACTTTTTGAGATTGGCTTTTTCCATTCAGCTTAATTCCCTGGAGGTTCATCTATCAAAGTTTGTTGCGTATATCAATAGTTTGTTTTCTTTTATTTTTTTCTGAGTCGTATTCCTTGGTATGGCTGCATCACAGTTTGTTAAACTATTCACCTGTTGGAGGACATTGGGGGCATTTCCAGTTTTTGACTGGTACTAATAAAGCTGCTATGAACATTCATAACAGATTTCTTTGTGAACATACATTATCATTTTTTTGAGATAAATGCTCAAGAGTACAATAGTGCTAGATTATATGGTAAGTCCATTTTTTAGTTTTATTTATTTATTTATATTCATTTTTTAGCTTTAAAAGAAGCTGTCAAGCTGTTTCCCAGAGTGGCTATATCATTTTACATTTCCATCAACACTGTACGAGTAATCTCATTCTTTCTTTCTTTTTTAAATTTAATTAATTTATTTAAGTAATCTCTATAACCAGTGTGGGGCTCGAACTCACAACCCTGAGATCAAGAGTCACATGTTCTTCTGACTGAGCCAGCCAGTCACCCCTATGAGCAATCTCATTTTTCACATCCTCACCATTATTTGGTGGTGTCACTGTTTTTTTATTTTAGCCATTATGATGGTGATATATCATTGTGATTTTAATTCACAATTCCCTAATGGCTAGTGATGTTGATCATCTTTTCATGTGCTTATTTGCCACCTGTGTATCTTCTTTGGTGAAATGTCTGCTCATGTGTTTTGCCCATTTTCTAATTGGATGTTTTAATGTCGAATTTTGAGAGTTCTTTATTTTTCTAGCTATAAGTTGTTGTCAAATGTGTGATTTGCAAATATCTTTGCCCAGTCTGTATTTTGCCTTTTTAGCCCCTAATAGGGTCTTTCACAGAGGAAAATTTTTAATTTTGATGAGGTTAACTTACTAGTTTTTCCTTTTTATCTATTTTGTTTTGAAAAAAACTGGCATGCAGTTTGGAGTTTGTTGAAATTCTTGGATCGGTGGGTTTGTAGTTGTCATCATGTTTATAAAAATTCTAACCATTATTTATTTTTTTCTCCTCTCCTTTTGATACCATTTATATGTATACTAGATGCTTGATATTGTCCTATGGGTCACTGCCGCCCTGTTTATTTTTACTCGGCTTTTTTTTTTTTTCCTCTCTGTGCTTCATTTTGGACAGTTCCTATTATTATGCTTTCCAATGAACTAATCTTTCCTTTGGAAGTGTCTATATGCTGTTAATCCTAGCTACTCTATTTTTCATTTCAGGTATTGTATTTTTCATCTGTGGAGATTCCATTTGGATTGTTAAAAAAAATCTTCCATTTCCCTTTTAATCATATTCATGTATTCCTCTCTCCTTTTAAACATGTAGGGCATATTTATAATAGTTGTTTTAACATTCTTGACTGCTAGATCTATCATCTCTCTCATTTGGGAGCCATATGCCTTCCAGCTTTTAAACTGGATGTCAGACATTGTGACTTTCATGTTGTTGGTTGATGGATTAAACTGACTTTCCTTACATAGTGTTGGATTTTGTTCTGGCATGCAGTTAAGTTGCTTGAAGGCCTTTGAAGCCTTTTGAGATTTGCTTTTAAGTTTAGTTAGGGCAGTTGTTTGCACAGTATTTGTTGAGAAGACTTTTATAATTCATTGAATTACTTTGCCACCTTTGTTGGAAATCAGTTGACCTCTGTTCTGTTCTATTGATTTGTTCCTTGCCCCAATACCACAGTATCTTGATTATTGTACCTTTATACTGAGTCTTGAAACCAGGTAGTGTGACTCCTCCAACTTTTTTCTTTTTTAAGATTGTTTTGTCTTTTCTGGGACCTTTTCTTTTATAAATACACTCTGGAAACAGTTTGCCAATTTCTATAAAATATGCAGCAAAGTTGAGAATCACAGAACAGACCTTGATAAAATCCATGCCTTCTGATGTTTCTTAGAAGTTTTTGTGGGCCTTCTCTAGAAAATACTCCTTAGGAAGACTGGGCTTCATTCTACTTGAACTTCTATATCTTTTAATTTCTAAAAAATTGCTATAGTATATATACTGTCATATATTATTATTATATATACTAATAAATACTTTTCTTTAGGTCTTTGCCTGAGTATATTTGTTGCCTTGTCTATTTTAGTGTCTCTAGTAGTACTGAATTGTTATTGTTTCAATCTTGAGAATATAAGTGTTGATTTAGTAAGAGAAAAACAAGAAAGTAACATAGCACATCATTGATTAAATCTGTCAACAAAGGATGTATAAGAGAATTGAGCTTTTTCCTCTGTGGTATCAGAATTGGTCTTCCTTCTGCTATGTTACAATTTCTAGACAGATATTAAGGAAATATTCAGTTTTTATGGCACTGTAATTAATGAAATATCAATACTATAATGAAGTGGCATTATTGCTTTTATATTTCCAAATGAGCTAGAATTTTCCAAAAACTTCAAATAAGCTATTTTTTTGGCTGCTATCTTGAAATATATGCTTTAATAGTGTTACATTTCTTGTTACTTTAAATGATTTTTTTTCTAGAATTTACCTAACCAAATTGCAGTATTCATTTTCACAATTATTTTCATTTTCACAATTATTTCTGAGTTGTGGTTTTACATATATAAAACATTACCCACAATTTATGATTCCAGTTACATAAATTGGTCATTTTAGTCTCCTGTAGTAAATACATGTACATGTTATGAATAAGATCTTACAGGTACTTTTATGTCATTTTAATGGGTTCATGTTTGTATTGAATAACTGAATTGCAACTTTTAATTTCAATTTGGAGTGTTCGCAGAATAAAATACTTGAATTAACTGAAATGAATTAGGGCACCTCAGGACAGTGATGGCAAGAACTAAGAACTATATTCATTTTATTAGAGTGATCATATTGTTTTATGAGAAAACAAGCCATTTTGCTCTGGATGGCAATTATTTGCGGTAAAGAAGTACCTTGGAATTATAGATCATTTTTCAGTTTTATGGGCATTTCTGTCAGCTGAAAATAATTGCTGATTTGGGCTTTCCTTGGAACAAGAGGTGGAAATTATTTTATTAACTTTGTATGGAGGCATCTTTTAGTCATTAATTAGATATATTACTCTGGAAGCAGTAGAATATTGTTTCTTTAGAAGTTTAGAGTTCTGTAATAGAAGCACAATACAAGAATAAGTCAGTTGTAGAAAAGTGCCAGATACATGGTTCAGAGAATCTGAGGCTGAGGATGATTTAAGAGAGCAGCCAAGTGCTAACTGTAGGTGCTACAGACATCAAGTCAAAAGGAGTTCAAAGCCTGAAAGATCCTGGTGGGCTTGGTTTTTGTTTTAAAAGATAGTATGTGATGTTCTTCATCATGCCCATATTGGGACCACAAAAAGACTTTCCGGTATTTCCCACAAAATGATCATCAGGTAGTGTTCCCTTGCGTCTGATCCCCCTCCCCCATTCTGTCAGATACAGGCAAAGCTCGTGTATTTATGGAAATGGGAGGACTAGCTGAACTGGTGGTGTATTGTTCTGTTATAGCTTCATCCTGAAAGAAATGTGTTCCTGCCAGGACTCTTGGTTTTCTTCATATCCTCTGAAATTATGCCCTGCCTTCAATCATACGTTGTTCCAGCTACAAGTCATAATCAATAATTTTATGTCACTGAACTAGGTACCACATAGTGTTCTAGATATTTTCTGTGTATTGGCTCATTTGATCCTCACGTCAGTTCTGTGAGATAGGGTAATAATTATTTTCTTCCATTTCACAGATGGAAACTGAGACAAACATTGTCAGCTTTGCTGACAGAAGGTAGCTATGAACCAGATTCTCTGCTCTTAATCCTATTCTTTTCTGTCTAGCTTGAATTGATTAAGAAATCCCAAGTAAATTTGTATTATCAGTGTTTTAACATTATTAACAATGTCATAAGTTTGACAGCTTCAACTAGTGCAAATATTAGACACCCCTCCAAAAAGCTTGCTTGGTAATTTCTTTAATTTCCACTAGAGGTCAGTCTATCACCTGGCAATGTCAGTATTGTCTGCCTCCTGGTCTCAGAAGTGCAAAATTTCAAGTATACTAAGTTAAAGAAGTATGCTATGAAAGAGACTTGGGGAGCAGAATAATTTTTGAATTAGAAACATAATCAAAGAGTCATCTTTATAGTAATAAATGCATATATGACTATTAAAAGACCCGGTATTGGCTGAATAGATTATATTTGCAGAATTTAATCAAGATATACTGGAACCAAAAAAAAAAAAAGATATCCTGGGAGATGATAACTGGTGTAGAAAAGGCTAACAACCTTACCCTTTCTTTATTGCCTCTAAACTAACCAGACATTAAATATTAAACCAATTTTGCGTTGCTACTACTCCAAGTCCCATTTAATTCATTCAAGGACGTAGAATATACCCTGAGAGTAATGAAATAGTGAAATTACTTAGTGTTCACTAATAGATACTCTCTGGTAATTTTAACGCAATATGGGTCTGAGGATTTTTTTAAGTAGCCTAGAGACTTTTATTTCTCAGCTTTCAAGTTTTAGAAGTAACAAGGTATTGAATTACAATGCAAAAAACCAGGAGTCTTCATTTAGAAGCAACATTTTGAGGCAACTTCTGTGGTTGGAAAAGAGGAGCATCATATTTTGGAGGAATCCAGGTAGTTATTTGGAGACTCTAGCACGGTCCTGAGTAGAGAGTAATTTAACCAGCAATGTTAGTTATATGTAAGAAATGTTCTGGCTCCTGTAGGTTAAATAAAATCTTTTAGGCAGCCTTCAAACGAATGGAAACAATCTGACTTGACTTCAGATTTGTCACACGGGAAATGAATGGCGACACACAGAAGAGGCCAGGCCAGGGAGGGAAGTTACCCAGGAAGGTGGGTCAGCAGAGTTTGTAGGTCTGGATAGAGAAGACGTTAAGTACGGGGGACTGTTGGAAGAGAGAGGAACAAGAGAGTCCTATACATAGAGAGAGAGAGGGAGAAGCAGACAGGATACTGGGCTTCCAGGGAGACAAGTCACATCTAAGACCTGAGACCACTGAGCATGAAGGTAAGAACTGGTGATTCCTACCTTTCCCTTGCTGTGTACTTAACACATGTCAGGTACTGTGCTGAGACACTTTGTATATATTATCTCAATTTCCTCTTATTTTATAAGGCAGATTAGAATCCCCTTTCACAGGCAAGATGACTGAGGCCCAAAGAGTTTCAGTAACTTCCCTGGGGTCATATAGCTTGTGCATGGCCAGACTGAGATTTGAACTCGGGGCTTTGTGACTCAAGCCGGAAAGCTATGCTTCCTGATGCAGAAGGCATTTCTTTTCTGCCTCAGTTTTATGCTGCCTGCAGGGTAGGCATAGTCATAGGCTTACATCCAATGGGAAATTAACCCCATAGTTAAACCCCAATTACAGCAAAAGTAGAGGGTTATAACTTCCAGGGAGGTGGGAGTAGGGATATTTTTGTTAAAAATGTGAAGTTTCTTCACCTCTTCCTATATTCACAGTAAAGACCTATATTCTCCATGTAGCAGTGATTAGGTGGTGGGGAATCTATCCCTTGTACTTCTCACGACTTTGTTGTGTTTTTTTTTTTCCCTATCCTAAAATCCACTAATTATCTTACTAGGTGTTCTCTCTGTTGGCTTGATTTTTCATAAATGGCACTACTGGAGGTGCCCTCTCAAGGACTTTCTAGAGTCTTAATAGGAAGAGTAGTGGGCCAACCTAAAAGGAAGTTTAGGGATCACTAATTTGGTCTGTCAGTATACTTTTGTCACTTTATTTTTACACCTGCAGGCAGCAGTGCTTCTGAGATCTTTTGGTCCTTTAAAGATAGCTTTGATCCTAGATCTCTTTCTGCTTGGGATATGTTTTTGAAGGGCTGAGGACAGAATGTCAGCTTTCTTCTCCCAAAGGCACCCGTTGCTGAATTTCCCCTATAATCTGGGGCTTTCATCATTTCTTCCATGTTGATGGTGGCACCAGACCTGGAGAATAGCGTTTATCTTTTGTTTTTTGACCTAAGTGACTGGTTAATGGTGAAAGGGCCATCAGCTAAGAATGCTTTTAATAAGGCCCTCTTTTTTTGTGGTCTAGCCAGGGTCTATCTGTGGTCAACTGCAAAAAGTATTCCCCAAGTTCTCTCACTTTTTTCATCTGAAGTTGCTTGAAGGTGACTCTTAGGAAGAGTACATCCACGTACTGTACGAGGGCGAGCAAAAGCTGTATCTCTTTATATAGCTTTTAATCTCTTGGTTAAAACTTTGATTTATTTTGACAAAATAGTATAGAATTCTTAACTTAGGGGTGTCATGTGACATTGGACCCACAAGTGCCGGAACCCCCTTCTTAGTCTGTAGCAGAATTCTATAAGGCTGAAGTGCCTACTTTCTTCCAAGAGGCTTTTGGGATTGAATTTACTCATTCGTTTTCAATCCATAAATGCCCCAAGCGAGTTCTCTCTCCTACTTGCTATTTCATAGAGAAAGAAGACATTTGATGGGAATTTCCCTACCAACCAAATTTGCAAACCTACTTGCACCCATCCACTCTTCCTCAAATAGTTTCCCAACCCACTTTCCTACTGGTTTCCACTCTTGATTCTCTTATATCCTGCAACTAAAGTCATATTTTACAAAGACAGATCAGATAATGTCATTCTGAAAACTTATATATTACTTCTCACTGCTCTTATGATGACGGCTGAAATCTTTAATGTAGACTACAAGGCTCTATAGGAGATGACCCCTGGCCTCCCTCACCATCTTGGACTGACAATAGCATAGCCCTTCTTCACAGTCCAACCATTCTGGTCTCCTTTGGTTTCATCAAGTCCGCCACGTTCCTGCCTGGATCCTCCTTATGGAACACATTCTTTGCTTCTCCTAGTTAACTGCTCATGGTCCTTCAGATCTCTGCTCAAGTGTCATTCTTTTTTTTTTTTAAAGGTTTTATTTATTTATTTGACAGAGAGAGAGAGACAGCGAGAGAGAGGGAACACAAGCAGGGGGAGTGGGAGAAGGAGAAGAAGGCTTCCGCTGAGCAGGGAGCCCAATGCGGGGCTTGATCCCAGGACCCTGGGATCATGACCTGAGCCGAAGGACTGAGCCACCCAGGCGCCCCTCAAGTGTCATTCTTTAAGAGAAATCCCAATGTAGTCCTATCATTATCAACTTAATTGCATTTTTTCCCTACATGTTTTTATTGTCAGAAAGTTCAGTTTGTCCCTGATGAGGACTTTCCCTTCACTTTATGTATTGCCTAAAAACCTGGCGGTTCCAAAGGAGTGTTAGTTTCATGTACCAGATAGAGAGTGACCTGGATATCTGGTTAAGTACGATATAGCTGTATAAAGATTTGCTGTTGAAGACTGATCCTGCATAGCCCAAAGGGGCAAATTATCTCTGACACTGTGTTGACCTGCCAAACCACAGAATGTGTCATTAGTTGACACTCAGACACAAGTCATCGTTCCTCAACACATCATCTTGTGTTGCGGTGATTATAGGCTGGGCTAGAGTCAGTCATCACTCTTCCTTCATGAGCACTTGAGTTGAGCTTGAGGCACCAACTCAGACAGCTCCTGCCTAGCAAGTACTCTTTCAGTGACTTCTGCTTCCCTTCTTGCCAGGAGACTTTGGTCATTGCCATGTCAGATTTACCCCAACATGTTTCCTTAATTTCCAATCCCAAGGAATACTCGCAGAAGGCCTATGGGCTTTGCATTCCAAGAAAAAAGGTAGTTATTTTTAGTTTCTATAGCTAAAGAAAAATTCTATTACATCCAGATATAGGGTACTTACTCATCTTGCATTCTGTCACTGAGGGAGGCAAATCTAAGAGACTCTTTACAAAATAAAGAAAAATAGCCTCAAGGATGCTTTTGCCTCTCCCCATACTGAGAAGCACCACAGAAATTTCTAGCTAAAATACTTTAATCCATACCTCTTGGGCACTCTATTTAATCTCTGCTTTAACAACCACCCCTATACTCACTTATTGATCTATTATCCTTGTGATTGTTTAAAACCCAGCTTCCTTGCTATAATATAGGTTCCTTGAAGGTAGGAACTATTTCTGTCTTCTTCATTGATACATCCTCAGTGCCTTTCAAAATGCTTTGCACATAGTTAACATTCCATGCATATTTGATGAGTGAATGGATTGTTAGTTTTTCAAGGTAGATTTTAATAGTAACAATGACTTCTAAAGATTCAGGAGACATTTAGAAAGGTAAACCATGTTAACCATATTCCCCATCATGGAACTAATTAAAACTCAACAAGTATAATGAAACACAAAGAAAAATTCCACAAAACTAGGAAAGGGCTCAGTTCTAGGCTGTGGACTGGTATCTAGGAAGTATAGTGAAATACAGACCAAATTTAGGAAGGATGCTAAAAGCTGATACACACTTCTCTGGTTTGTAAATGAAGTATGGATTTCACTGAAAGGAAGGGGAGGGCCTTGAGTGCCCATCATATGAGGTTTAGGAGTTGGAGCAGGCCATGTGAAAAATTGGAAAATCCCCAGGGGAACTAGTTCCATATCTCAGAGTAGTGGAAGAGGTGAGGATAAGGGAACAGGATTTTTTTTTTTTTTTATACTCAACTTCTAACCTAAAATGAAGTGAGGGGGGAAGAAAGAGGAAGAAATGAGCTTTGCAGAAGTTGACCAGACTCAAATGAACAGAAATGAACAAGCAATAAATTAGCAAACCAAAGTTGGCTAAATTGCTTTATTCTAATTACACAGATGAAGTGCATTTCAGGTTAAGAATTATTTCAGGGAAAAAAAAAAGAATTATTTCAGGAAACAAAAATTCCAGAAAAATGCATCTGTGCTCACTCAAATAATATGAAGGGAACATAGGATTTTTAAAAATTGGAATTAAGGAAAGGAAGGCAATTCCTTTCTAGTGATGAGAGTCATGGGATGTGAGGCTTTGGAGCTGTTGGCAGCCACATTCCCTGCCTCATGAAGGAAGTTGGTCTGTCTGTGATAGTAAGAGCAAGTGAACACATAGAAGCAGAAAAAAAGACAAGAGAGAAACCATCCTGGTTGAGATAAAAAGGCGTGGTGATAGTGACGTTTGAGTGTTATCCCTGAGGTCCTGATGCTTTTTATGCATTTCCTAAAGATAGGTGAGGTACTCCACTATCCTTCTAATACATTGCTTTTATCTGAGCTAGTTCACGTTAGGCTTCTGCCATATGCTTGCAACTAAGAGTTTTGTAAAATATAATATAGATCTAAAGACAGGCAGAGAAGATCCAACATATGCATTATTGGTGTGCCTGATAAAGAGAGCAGAACTGGTGGACAGAAAAAATTTAGATAGGTAATGAAAAAAAAACCTTTAGAAATTGAGGAAATTCGTAATATGTAGAATCAAAAAGGCACATGGTTCTAGGAAAAACTGAAACAGGATGATCAATACCAAGTAAACACAAGATAGTAAAGTTAGTGTGCTTCAACTTTAAGAATCTTATAGGCATCTGGGCAGAAAAAGTGAGTCACTCAAAAGGTGGAATATCAGAGTCCCTCAAAGGTCATGGTAATAGTCAAAGTCAGGAGGTGGTGGTTAAGGGTTTCTAGAGGTTTGGTGGGGTATGTGTGGGAAGACTTGATACCTGGTCAAGCTATGGTTTATGTTTATGTTTATGGCTTATGATTAAACAATATTCTCAAATATTCAAGAACCTAGTTCCTGAAAAACTGCCTCATGAGTTAAATTAGTCATTTATGTCACAAATAAGGAAAAAGAACTTAGGAATGGAGAAGCAGATAACTCTTTGAAGGGATTGGCAGGGCATGTGGAATCCTCTTAAATATTGAACTAAGTCAAATTTAATAACTGCATTTTACAAAAACAGAAGAAAATGTAAGGGCTATACAATTACTAGTGAGGAAGGATTTATAACAAATGTAAGGTGGGGGAAGGTGGAAGAGGTAAGGGTATATGGAAGTGGGTGAACTCATTTTTCTTAGTGGAGAGAGAGTCAGTAGATCCAGCCTCGGGTTGATGAATTTACTGGTCTGAGGTGAAATCTTGGCGCTGCCATGTACCAGCTGTGTAACTACAGATAAGTTTAAATGTCATCTGTAGTCACAGAATCTTCATCTGTGTTATGGAGATAATGACACTACCAAACTACTGAGGTGGTAGCGAGGATTAAATGCAATAATGTATGTGAAGCGCTCCGACCAGTGCCCAGCCCAGAGTGAGCAGTCAGTAAAAATGACTATTATTTATTATTTATATATTTTTTTAAGGAGAAAATATGGGCAGATAGTTTTATGATCTTAGGACAAGGGAGTCTTTCTAAGCATAACTCTAAGCCCAGAGACCAAAAAGGGAAAGATGAATAACTTGACCTCGGAAAAAGTAGAAACTCTTGCATGGCAAAATCACCATGGTGAGAATCAATGAACAAATACTCAAGTAGGGAAGAATAACAGCCATCTATTTGACAGAAGAAGGGTTGATATTGTTAATATTTGGGGATACTGATAGATAAGTCAACAAAAAATATAAATAACTCAGGGTAAAAACAGATAATCTAAATGAACAAACATTTTAGAGAAAAATAAAAAGTGATAAAAATTTGAAAAAAATATTTAGTCTCACTTATAATTAAAGAGGAAGAAATTAAAACGAGATGCCATGTTTTCACTTATCAAATTCACAAAGATGAGAAAGTTTGAAAATATTTAATGATAGGGCATGGTGAAATAGGCATTATCCTACTCTTTTGAGGGCAATTTGGTATTTTCAAAATTAGAAATGTTCATACCTTTTATCTCTGCAATGCTACTTTTAAGAATATATTCTACAAATATATTTATTTTAGATTACAAAGATATATGTAAAAGGATATTGTTTTATAGCCTTGCTTAAAAGAGAAAGGATTTGGAAACAATTTACTTAACTATTGATATGAGTTTGTTGAATAATTTAAGGTTCTTATATACCTTGGAATATTATATAGCCATTAAAACAAAAGATATATAAATATATGTACTGATAATGGGAAAGTGGCTAGGCTATTACTAAAAATAATACATAATTTATTCATATAAATTCATAGAAAAGTTCTAGAATGGTACTGAAGAGCCATTAAAAGTAGTTGTCTCTGAGGTGGAGAATGGAGATGTTATGAACTTTCGCTTTCATTTTACACTGTCTGGAGTTTTCCAATTTTTATTGCAGCAGTCATCTTTTAATTTTATAGTAATTAAAAACAGAGAAAAATAATCTTCCATTGATGGTGACTGGTGACTATCTTGGTTTTGAAAATGGAATTTAATATTGTGGGAATAAAATTATGTGGGGTAAATAGCAAAACAAATCAAGTAATGTCAACTATTCAACAAAAATTAAGTAAGTCCTAACTTTGCATGAAGCACTGAACGGACTTTTCCTGATGCTTACAGTCCTTGGGAACAGAAAATGCATGATAAATGCTATAAAGAGAGATTCAGACATTTCTCCTAGAGGTTGTGTTTTCCCAGTTAAAACCAGATGAAATGAGATCTGTTTGCAAAGACTATTTTCACTACATGACCGTTGTTGTAATACCAGTCTAGAAACTAACACCAAGGACAAAAGCAGTGCTTTTGCTAAGCTTTGTGAATCCAGCTATGCCAGTTTATTGGCTTTGGGTTTTAGTTATCATAATAATGGCTGCTGATGGGGTAGAGAAAATGTGAGCAGGTATGCTGATGATAATACTGATGGTGATAGGAAAAGAAGATCCAGTATTTCAGAGCAAAAACTAGGTTTGATCAAATCCTATATTTATCAGGGATGTTTAAATCTTATTAAAATTCTTATTATTAAAATCTTATAAATTATTGCTGTAAAGGCAATGTTTTTATGAAGAAGATTGTACTTTCATGGAGCCAAGCAGATCCTAGCGTTTCCTAGAGTTTGGCCATATAATTTACACAAATCTATTTAGAAATTGTGACTTTTTTCTATTAGAGACTCTGTGATTTCTCAAAATCTTATGATTTCATTGAGCTCAAGACATTTGAGTGATAGGAAATGATTACAGTATCCAGCTGGCATTGGCTGTTTGATTCTAAATATCCACATAGTTCTGCTATTTTTATTTTTATTATTTTTTTAATTTTTAGATATTTTATTTATTTATTTGACAGAGAGACACACAGCAAGAGAGGGAACACAAGCAGGGGGAGTGGGAGAGGGAGAAGCAGTCTTCCCGTGGAGCAGGGAGCCCGACGCGGGGCTCAATCTCACAACCCTGGGACCATGACCTGAGCCGAAGGCAGACGCTTAACGACTGAGCCACCCATGCACCCCTCTACTATTTTTAAAATTTTATTTTATTTAAATTCAATTACTTAACATGTAGTGTATTATTAGTTTCAGATGTAGAGTTCAGTGATTCATCAGTTGCGTATAACACACAGTGCTTATCACATCATGTGCTCTCCTTAATGCCCATCACCCAGTTACCCCATCCCTCCCTCAGCAACCCTCAGTTTGTTTCCTAGAGTTAAGAGTTTCCTAGAGTTAAGAGTTTCTTATGGTTTGTCTTCCTCTCTGATTTCATCTTATTTTTTCCTCTCTTCCCCTATGCTCCTCTGTTTTGTTTCTTAAATTCCACATATGAATGAAATTCGTAATTCTTCTATTAATGCTTGTTTTGAAAACCTGAATTTGCTGCAGAACAGTTGATATATTAGGAAACAATCTGAGCCTAAATGAATTTTGTATTTGCTTATGCACAATTTTGTCAGCAAGAAACAGCAGGTGAACACAGAATGCTGCACCTAGTTGAACTGAGCCGTGTAGGAATACACAAAACGGCACATGCACAGGCCTGGGATATCTACCAGCTACCTCACTTGGAGTGTTATGAGCCACACCCACCTGCAGCTGGTGTTACACCTTCCCTTCTGATTTCCCATAGCCTTCTTTCTGTGACTTAGCAATTAGCTCATAAACTACAGCCTTCCAAACACTCACATTCACAAGCAAATTTCAGGTCTTTTTCAAAATAAGGTAACATATTTATGAATTTCTTAACCAATCACATATATAAAGCTGGGTTACCATTTTTCTTAGGTCCCTATCTTTTGTATGCGTGTCACTGACAAAGTTTTTGAGTATTGTGTCCCGAACTGCATTTCCCTCATAAGTCCTGTGTTTTCTATTGTGTGATTGTTATAGTGTACTGATTTTTAGGAACATAGATGTCTCTTTATAGCAAGAATAACTACCTCCTTGAACAAATCTATGCTGATCTTCTTTCCTTTTCCTTTTGTTGCAGGTGCTCCACTGTACCAGGTTAGCTCAGCATTTCCAGGGTTAAGCCAACTTCTCTAGTTCCTTACTGACAATTGGTTAGGCCTTCATAGTTCACATATAGTGGTGAATTAGGTGATTTTTCTAAATTAAAATTTTGCAGAGGCCTTCATCTTGGAATAAGATCTCCAATGCTACATGTTGAACTCCTTTGGACTTCTCTAGACCTCTATGACTTAAGTTTCATTACACTGCTGATTTTACATACATTTGTTATTATATGAAGAAAATATCATACCAAGTTTGTGGCGTGAAATACAGAGATACAAGTAGCATGTGATTGAAAACCACATATTTATTATTTGGAAATGATTTATTTGTGAAGAAGCTTAGCCATCTTTCTTTGAGGGTTTTGTCTACTTCAGTGATGATTTAGGTTAACAAAAAATCCTTCATGTTGAATGTTGAAGTTCTTTTTGAGGTTTTAACATGATATGCATAGATCCAAGGAGTCACAACAAGTATATAGTCACCTTCTTAACATCTGACTTACAATGCTTACCCTGTACTCAGATTTTGTTCCTTATTCTAGTTCACTCAGTAGTTGCCTTATGAATTATTTCTGTAAGAATATGAGAAGTAGGAATGTATGGTTTGGTTTGAATACTTGGTTTAAGATTTACTTTGTTGAAGTATAGACTTTTTTTAAAAACAGATTATTTATTTATTTATTTGAGAGCGAGCACAAGTGGGGAGGAGAGGGAGAAGCAGGCTCCCCGCTGAGCAGGGAGCCCGATGTGATGAGGGGCTTGATCCCAGGACCCGGGATCATGACTTGAGCCAAAGGCAGAAGCTTAACCGGCTGAGCCACCCAGGCGCCCCTGAAGTATGGACTTTTCCTCTAACTTTAGAAAACAAGAGTGTGGCCTTAAGTTGCAATTTAAGAATTCTTTTAATTTTCTCTTTGAAAGAAAGTATCTTTGCCAGTTTAGCAGAGGGGCATTACAGCCATGACCTTAAAGTCTCCTCTTCTCTTCTTCATTCATTCTTCAGAGAATACATATTTGTTAAGTGCCTACTAGGGGTTGTGCTGTTTTATATCTGGAGAATGTAACGATGAGTAACAATAGTACTGTCTTTCCTCCCTAATCTAGTGGGGGAGATGAAACATTAATCAATATTGACCAACATATGTAATTATAAATTGTGATAAGTGCAACAACAACAACAACAAAAAACACAAGTTCCTTTGGAGGAGAAAAAACCAGGGAGACCTAATTTGGATAAGTGATTAAAGAAGGCCTTTCTGAGGAAGTGACATTTAAACCGAGCCTACAGGATAAGGAGTTTACCGGAAGGGAAAGGGGGTGGAAGGGTTTCCAGGCAGAGGCAAGAGATTTTGTGATATCATTTTATAGTACTTATGACCTTTTTAGATGCTTATATAATTAGGTACTAGTCTATGAGCAAGACAGTTTATAGAGCTGTGTTACTGAAAAGATGCATATAAATTACATTTTTATAAATGAATTCCTGAATTCCTGCAGGCTTACATTATACTCACTGTGCTATATCATCTGCATTTGATTGATGTTCAGTTACTTCAATTACTGCTAGATTGATCTTTCTAAAGCACAACTTTGATGATGCTTTTTCCTGCTCAGAAATCTTTACCAGCTCCCCAATTACCCAATAAAGTCCAGACTTCTCAGCCTTGTGGCCAAGCTATTCCAAATTGGTCCCAGTCTCAATGTCCTCCTTCATTTTTAATTACTCCTCTTTGGGGAGTACTCTGTGTTAGCCAACAGAATTTCTGGATGAGCATGGATGCTTTCTTTCTGATATGTCCACCTTCACTTGTGTTGCTTCTCTTTCCTTGCGCTGTGTTTACCTCCTTGCAAGCTGGTCCAAGTCCCATGCATATTTCTAGGCCCATCTCAAACGTTACTATCTAATCTCAGCGTCTTTCTCTGATCACCCCAGTTGTATGTAACTTCCTTCTCTTCTCACTTCTTATGACATTTTATTTTTACTGCTCTTGAGGCACTTCTCCCTTTTTACTTTGTTTAGAAGTTATTTCTAGGCAGGCATGTCTTATCTTCCCAGCTAGACTGTAAGCTTCTTGAGGCCAAAGCCTGTGATAGAAAAGTCTTTGCTTCTCTCACTGTGTCTGACATAGTCCCTTGCAAACGTAGGCTCCAGATAAAATTTTTGGAAGGAATTTGTAAGTTAATTGTTGGTTGCTTGATTGTCCTTCAAAAGTAGTTAATGATTTCTAAACAGATGCATCTGGGGACTGACATATAAAAGAATCTTTTGTAATGTTAGTTGTCCTAAATTCAGATTTTCTTACAAAGGGATTCTACTTGTTTGGGATGTTTGTATGTCTTTTTGTCCATTTCAGTGACATTGATTCACAGAGATTATTTTAGATTCATAAGTGGTGCTGTCATTTCCATTTTTGCCTCCCTTTTGAAGGTTTGCATGCTCGTTTAGCCGTAAAAAAGAATGAAAAGAACAAATCAGCACCCTCTCTGGTTGTTGATACCCAGCGGGGAGAATAGATTTGAAAGCATGTCTAGGTAATATATTTATTTTGATTATTTTGGGTCTTCCAAGTGAATGTGGCTTTAAATGAGTTTGGAATAATCCCATATAGAATTTTGTTATTCATTGGTTCATTTGGACCTATACCTCTGGTAAACAACTTCCTATTTATAACTTTTTATTAAAACCCATTTCCCTTTGAGAAGTTGTACCCTTCACTTCTGTCTAAATTAACATTTGAACAGCTTTTAGATTGCTCTTCAACATATGACTGTAAGACCCATGTTAAGGCTTTAGTTGATGTAATTCTTAGAGTATTTTTTTTTTACTGAAATAACATTATTTCAGGTGATATTTAAATATACAGGATGATGATATATTTCTCATAGAAACATTTGTCTCCAAGAACAATTAAAACAAAGTATAGTTGCCGAATAATGTGTAAATATCTATAATTGATTCAGTATTTGTGATTAACATTATTGTTTTGGCTAGAAGCATTTCTTCATAAGTCTCAGTTGTATTCATTTTTTTCCCCTTTTGTAAGTGGTAGTTGTTTTTGTTTTTAAGAAAAATCATTTAGGAATTCCACATCTTTATGATTAGCTCTGTTGTTCTTAAAATTTAGCCCTGGAATAGTATATGATTCTGTTTAAGTTAATGAGTGTATGTGAATTATCAGAGGGTCTTTTTCCTTGACTATATTATTTATTTTTCATATAAAATTGTAAAAAATTTTTTAAATTTTAAAAAGTTATAAGGAAAAAAATGAAATGTATCCATAATTCTCCTTCAGAAACAATCATCATACTAGCTGTTTGTTAATAAAAATCAATCTCTAGCTATGTAATAGTTAAGACTATGTATAAATCTGGGTTAAAAAAATAAAAATCTGATTTCCTCTCTGGAGGCAGTTTTCATATTAGATTAAGTTGAGAACCCTAGAATTTTAAAAAGTTCTTTAAGATTATTTTGGTGTGGATATTGTGAATTACTATTTAGGAAGATCATGTGACATGAACCTTCAAAATTTTTCTAGTTACATTTTTAACATGATGAGTATTTCTAAAGACAATATGTTTTACTTATCTAGTCTTATAAATTTGAAATACCTTGTTTTATCAACAAATGTGGCCAAGTAAAATAATAGTGTTTTAATTCCCATAGTTAAAAACTATATATTTTTGAGCTGTTAATCACTGAAGGCATTTGAAAATGTTTTAATCTGCTAATTTGAGTGACAGTTAAATTGTCAATGTAGTGTCTCTCTCTTGGATTCCTCGGATCTATGTCATAGGGCAAGATCCTTGATAAACATGTGATTTTCATTTGGTCATATTTGACAGCATGGAGAGATCTAATGAATGACTAGATAAAGATCTTGAGAATAGACGTAGAGTCTGTATTAGGCAGCATCAAATTGAAGGAGGTAAGAAGAAGATATAAAAGGTGGAAACTAAGTCATTTTGTTTATAAAGATTCTTTCATTCATTCAGAAATTTGATTTCATTGGTTTATATACTTGATACTGATTTAGGGTTTCTCAGCCCTGGTACTATTGATATTTTGGACTGGACAATTCTTTTTGAGAGGTCATCCTATGCATTGTAGATGCATCAGTGGCATCTTTGCTGTAGTGCTCTCCCCAGTAGAGACAATTAAACATGTCCCCAGACATTGCCAAATGTCCCCCAGTGGGTAAAATCACCTCTGATTGAGAACCACTGTTTTAGATGAACATTGTAAAAGCAAATTTTTTGGAATGCATTTTGCATTGTTTCCCTATATCAAATATTGTACATGTTCCATGTGATTTGGTTTTTCAATATTTCCCAGGTCGTGCCCTGCCTGAAAAAAATGGCTTAGGTGTTACAGTGGAATATGGAACTAGCCATATTAGCTATAGAACTACTGAAAAACCTTACATTTGAAAATTAACAGTTGATTTAATCATGATTCTATAGCATTTATGACATCCTGGATCAAAGAATCTACTCTTTTTGATCTTTTGAAAAGTACTTTGGAGCCTAAGAACAAATTTTTACAAAGAAACCTTCTAATGCCTGTTATTTTTCCTCCTTTAAGAATGATCCTATTCATCTTTTGTTTTAAAGGCTCTGTAACTTATTGGTACTGCATAAAAATCCCATTATTATAGAGACTGTTCTCTTTGCTTCTCTGCTGCATCCTTTTCTGAAGTTATGAGAGATGTGAAACATATTCTGAAAATTCATTCAAAGCTTTAAAACTTATTATATCCAGTAGAGACAGATTTAAGATTGCTGAGGTTTCTGGTTGAGGTACTTCAAGTAGAAATCCATACTCCATTAGGCTCTCTAAGACTGTGACCTTAATTTTCCAGATATTTTGTCCTTTAAATTGAAAGCAGTATTTTAATACTATTTAAGTCTTCTGGAGGGGCTTGTAATATCACAGACTTAAGTTGTGAAACATTTGAAACAAATGAAAGATAAAACAGCAAGTGACTTAGGTCTGTATAATTTTATACATTTTTTATTCCAAAATATACAATGATAGAAAGATATGCATGGAATGTACTTAATGCACTGAAGTTGGTGAAAAAAGAAGCTATTTAGTAAGGAATTGTTCAGACTGTACTTAAGCAGAATTTCTTTCATGGGTTTTTTTCTTGGCATTGCCTAAAGAGGAATAGTTGTTAAGTTCTCTGAAGTTAGGAAATTTACTTTGTATAAAACTATGGTCTGGGTGAAATGAAAATCTACTTGGACAATAGCTACTGAGTTATCTTGCTTCAGCAGATAAAGCAGAAAATGTAAAACTGTATTATGCCGTGGAGTCAAGAAACCGAGAACTATTTAAGAAAAAAAACAAAACAAAAAAACCTCTATGGAAAAGGAGAGATGAAAAGCCTCTTGTTCTTTCATTAGTAAATTAGGTCAGTTTTTAAATAATATGCTCATTGAAAAATGTACACATTTCTCAAGTAATTGATATAATTTAATCCAATTCATATCTTAAGGTATAAAACTGAATTCTTTAGGGGCTCTTAATTGCTTCGTCTATTTTCCATTGTAAAACGTTGTTTAGAACCTAAATTGATCATATAATCTTTTCTTTAGTTTGTGGCTCACTGAAGGATGATACATCAAATATTCTTTACTAATCTATAGAAGCTTAAAATTTATTTTAGTCTCTGTGTATTACTTTAGTTATGAGTTAGCTATTGAGGGGATACGATAACCTCCCTGAGTTCCTTTTACACATATTCATGTTAGTTAAGTGCCAAATAAATTACATGATTATGTTAATGTCAAGTAATTATTCCATGGGTTGCTAGGGGGCATTCTTTAACGTAAAGAAACAATTGCAGGTAGATTCTCCAAATCTCTTACTGTCCTGTTGCCGTCAAAAATTAGAGTAGTTTACCTTTATTGGTATTGATGTTTTATGGGTGCTCCATTGCTTTAGGCTAAAGGTGAAAAGATTCTTGCCTGTTTGTAGGATGTATAGCCTGTTTGTTGCTGAAAGTTTTGTTCACCGAGTCTCCAGGTCAGTGTTTAGTCTTCATCTTACTCTTACTCCTTCACCTTATTCAGATAAACTATCTCCCAGATGATTACTAATGGCCTCATCAGACTAGGGCAAGAGAGATCTATCACCCCCACTGAGAGAACAACTTTTAAGATTCAGTGAACTGTCCTGTGATGGCTCTCAAGCCCCCCTAGCCCCCCAGAAGACTGGCCTTGATATTAATATATGAATGTCTTTTCTAGGGGTGCCTGGGTGGCTCAGTCTGTTAAGCATCCGACTCCTGATTTCAGCTCAGGTCATGATCTCAGGATTGTGAGATTGAGCTCTGAGTGGAGCCTGCTTAGGATTCTCTCTCTCTCTCCCTCTGCCCCCTCCCTACTTCCTGCCGCTTGTACATGTGCTCTCTTTCTCTTTCTTGCTCATTCTTGGTCTCTCAAAAAAAAAAAAAAAAAAAAAGGATGTCTTTTCTATAAACTTTGCTTATATCATTCACTAGTAAAATCTTCTGGCTAGATCTGACATTTCTTGGATAGGCTGAGCATCAAAGGGAGGACAGATTCTAGATGACTCTTAAACTTACTCATCCCAGTTTATATCATCAGTATATTTGGAAACATTCCTTTTAGTTTTCATGTACTGTCCTCCAGTCAGAATGGTGAACTGGCCAGACAGCAGTGGTTCATTGTCCCGTAATCATCACCTGAAACATTTCCCAACTCCTTACTTCTAGGGGCTCTTCTGTTAGGAGATTGTAGCTCTAGATTCTTCCCCTCTTTAGCACCTTTTGAAAGGAGTAGACACTCTGCTCCTTGTTCAAAGTTTGTAGAGACGTGCAAACACGTGTGTTCGTTTGTTCATTCATTCATTCATTTGGCATTTGTTGAACACGAGACACTAGTGCAGGACACATGTGTCACTCAGCAAAATTCATGGGAAATTGCCTATGTTCCTGAGCAATTCATTTTTCCAGAAAACTTCCTGCTATTGGCTTTTTTCTTCAGTTAGTGGCAACAAAGAAATCTATAAAATTATACTTATGATTGCTAAAATGACAAGATTCACCCTTAATATTTCCCTTAATAGAACATCTCAGCATAGGAATAGAGGACATAAAGAAAACCAAATGAAATTTTAGTCCTGAAAAATACAACAATTGAAAAAAAATCACTTGTATTTAGATTTAGGCTTAATTAAATTCTAGTTCAACTGTTAAATAATAATACTTCATAGACGGTGCTATGTATTTCCTCTTGTATCACATAATGAGCATCACACCACATCGTCAGAGACAGCATCTGGTTGTCCCGCTTTTGGTGAGGCTTTTGGTGAAGCTGGTACTGATAGTGGGCTCAGGTGGTGTTAGCCTGACTCCCACCCTGTTGTAGAGTCCCCTTACCAACCTTTCTTTTCTGTATTCTAGGTGTCCTGAAATTTTATGATTATCGATGTGGATCATTTTTCATTAATTTTGCTGTGAACTCTGTGGAACTCTTTCAATTTGGAAATTTATATTCTTTACTCCTGAGAATTTTATTTGTATTATTTGTTTGATAATTTCTTCTCTTTCATTTTCTTTATCCTTTTTCGCTTGAACTCATTATTCAAGTGTTGGACTTCCTGCGTATATCATTTAGTTTTCTCATCTATTCACTTTCATTTTCCATCTTTTTGTCATCCTGGTCTATTTTCTAAGACATTTCTGAAATTTACCTTATAACTCTTTTAATTTTTTTTAAAGATTTTAAGAACTCCCTCTGGTTTCTGAATGCTCTTTCATTGTAGCTTCTTACTTTATGGATAGGATATCTTTTAACTCTTAGGGAGTATTACAATATGGCATAATTCCGTTCCTGGCCTTCCCTCTGTTTTCTTTGAGTTCCTTTTCCCCCATTTGTTTTTGCTCTCTTCCACTTTTGTGTCGCTCATGTATAGCTATCCTTGCCTGTGTTTTCCTACTTAAGAAGGAGGTATCAAAGTTGCATGCAGGCTCTGTGTCGGCTAGTCAAGGTGAGCAGGTGAAGATCTAAGCCTTTTTTGCGGGGGGGGCTGCAGGAAAGGAATCCGTGTATGTCAGTATCTGTACATCTGGTGTGTGTGTGTGTGTGTGTGTGTGTGTGTGTGTGTGTGTGTGTGTGTGTGTGTGTGTGTGTGTGTGTGTGTGTGTGGCAGTTTCTCCAGTGAGGCAGCCCCGGTCCCTGTGTGTTAGCTATAAGCCTGGCTCCCACATAAGCAGGGGATGACAACTGGGGAAGCTCAGTATGGCGCTTCACTTTTGATCTCAGATATACTTGCATCCCAAGCCAGAGAAGGTACCTGCCAGACAGGGTGACTTCTGGTCTTTTGTGGGTTGGGAGGAATAGTGGTCTGGCTATGTAGAATATAAGGGACACTTCTGAAGTTTTTGCATTGATTGGGACAACTCAAATCTGTAAAGTCTTTTAGCAACATTTTAGACAATAAGCCAAATAATTCAGTGCTTGGACCATTTAAGTTTCTTGTGTTGAGGCCCCGAAGAGAGTAGAGAACAATACCAGACACTGGTAACTGGGACGACGGTGACACCCTCACACCCAAGCAGTCTTGGCAAATTTACCATATTTTTCTGTCTCTTTTGTATAAAAGATATAATATTTTTTCTAAAACTCATTGCTGGGGGTGCCTGGGTGGCTCAGTCGTTAAGTGTCCGCCTTCAGCTCAGGTCATGATCCCAGGGGTCCTGGGATCGAGCCCCACATCGGGCTCTCTGCATTGGGCTCCGTGCTCGGCGGGAAGCCTGCTTCTCCCTCTCCCACTCCCCCTGCTTGTGTTCCCTCTCTCGCTGTGTCTCTCTCTGACAAATAAATAAAATCTTAAAAAAATAAAATAAAATAAAACTCATTGCTGTACCAGGTTTAGAGGTGAGTTTCCACACTCTTCCCTTCCTGAATATCTTCCTAAGGTGCTTAGAGGATTCTATCCTCCCAGGGAATTATTTGTCCTCTTCTCTTCCTAAACATTTTATTCAGTATTTTACATTTTCTCTGAGACGCCCAGTATGCGGGGTCCTTTCAAAGGCCACTTCTTCCTAGTTGTTGGTCTTAAGATCAATAGGACCTTATGGAGACATACTTTTATTTCTGAGTAATGCAGATTATAGTTCTTTAATAATAGCAATTTCATTTTGGTGGATCAGGTGTCACTCAAAACAGTAGAATGCCCACTGGAACCACACAGATCACCTAATTGTTTTCAATGGGTGATGATTTAATATGTTACAAAATTGTATATAGCCATTTCTCATGCCTTAGAGCAGTGGCTTTCAAACATTTTTAACCCTGACCTCAGTATGAAAAAATTCATCTTGCTGCACACACACAGACACATGTACATTCACACATATACCTGAAGCCAGTTTGAAGACATAATACCTTTAGGACAAGTGTTAGACTCTCATATTTTTCTATTCTATTTAATTTTAGAATGTTGTGCCCCACAAATGACTTACAATTTGAAATCCCTGCACTTGTGCTTCTTAGTATTTGAGGAGAGGATGACAGATTGTGGACCTTTTTGGCATTCTGATGAAAGTATCGGTATCTCTTCTCAGAAAAAAATGCACATACACACATTTTTGCATATATTTTCAGGGGACTCACAGTCTTTAGGCATAAACATGGACTCCTTAGTTCTAGAAGCTTCTTTGCTTAGATAAAATTTGGAATTATCTTGCTTTCCTGATAGATTTCACCCAGCATGCCAGGACAAATATCAACTGCACAGCAGATATTCTGCCCTTCCTCCCTTCCTCTTTCTAAATATTATTAATATAGGTTTGTAGACCAGAGAAACTATGTGACAAATAGAACTTACTCTTGCATATCAAGGTTAAAAGTCTCAGAGGAGCCTCATTCTTCCTGGGCCTAGAGTTGTCTTTGTAGTATTTAGAGTCAGGGCATGAGGACACACACTGGTATCTGAAAGGTCAGGAGACATTGTGTCCTTTTCAGAGCTGTCCCTTTGCTAGGAACTTCACATATCAGTCCCCTAGCAACTGCAGGCTGATTTCTGGCCATCTTCATTTCTGGTGGAGAAACTTATTTATCACCAGTCACCTTCACCAACTGTTCTTTATAACCACCATCTGGTAGTTAGAATGGAGCCACGGCTTTGTGGTGTGAACTTCTGCCTTCTCTCCCTTTCGCCTTTCCTGCTTTCTGTCCTTCCTTCCACAAATATTTATTGAGTTCTATGTGCCAGGCTTTGTTAATGTGAGGAATAATACAATGGTGAGAAAATCTCCATGTCTGGGTGTGTCCAGCTGACTTTGCCCCATTCTTCTGTGGTTCATTCTCTTGTGCCACCATTCTTAGACTCCGAGGGGGCCCTGCTCCTTACTTCCTGCTTCACTGGGATTTAGCATTTAACTGTTTCCTGCCCACACTGGAAATTTTCATCTGCAATTTTTCTTCTGCCTACAACAAACACATGTATTTTCTTATGCAGTTTTTCTTTTGCCTAGTACCACAAATTCATTTTTCCCTTTTAAATAATAATGTAAACATGCAAATCTTAAAATATTTCTGTTGTTAATATGTTCTGGGTCACTATTTTGGAAATAACATCATGGGAATATGGTGTTAATGTGCAAAAATCACCCCCTGGGTTGAGAGTTAGGATTTTTGAAAGATGTCTTAATAATGGGGGCTTTTTCAACTGATAAAATATAGTCTCGTAGCATTTGAAACATTATTAATATTCTTTCAAGAGTAGACATCAATCTCAGAAATCTTGTGTACAAACATGACAAAATTGGTCTGTATTACACTCTGATAAAATCACAAAATGATTTTATTTTCTTCTCTTGTTTATGAATGTGAAATATTTGCATATTATTACAATAACTTCCACAGTAGTTGGAATGAAATCTGATACATTGTTAATGGTGTAGTTAAAAATGTGTGCATTGCATCCATATTTTGTGGCAGTTTTCCAACAGTTTTTTGAAAGGATTCTTAAACCTTGCATGTTTTACAATCAGGCTCTGCAAATAGACACCATCCATGCTTCAGGTTACTTCTTTCAGGGCCCGTGATAGATCACAACATTTTGTCTCCCTGAGCTTGGACAGTCTTATGTCCCCTTCAACATAGTGATCCGGGCTGTTGCTAACTAAGTGCAAATAGTGAGATGCAAGCTATGTGTCATATCAGTTTTGCACCCTAACCATCAGAATCAGCAGAGGATACCAAAACGTCTGCCGAAGGCAAAGGTTGGCCCATCTGGGAGGCAAAGGGCCAGAACAGTAAGTATGTTAGGCTTCGTGGGTCATATGGTCTCTGTTTTTCCACTGTAGTGCCAAAGCGGCCATAGGCAGTATGGAAATGAATGGTTATGGCTGTATTCCAGTAAAACTTTATTTATAGGAACGGGCGGCAGGCCACATTTGGCCCACAAGCCAGAACTTGCTAGCCTCTGGTTTATTTATTTATTTATCTATTTATTTATTTTAAAAGATTTTATTTATTTATTTGAGAGAGAGTGAGCTAGCGAGAGCAGGAACACAAGCAGGGGGAGTGGGAGAGGGAGAAGCAGGCCTCCCGCTGAGCAGGGAGCCCGACGCAGGGCTCCATCCCAGGACCCTGGGATCACAACCTGAGCCGAAGGCAGACGCTTAATGACTGAGCCTCCCAGGCACCCCTAGCCTCTGGTTGAAATCACTGCTACTCAAAGTGGACTCTGTGGACAAAAAGTATCAACGTCATCCATATGCTTATTAGAAATGCGATTCTCCTTCTACGCCCTACACCCTACACTCACTGGATCAGAATCTCTGGGGATGGGGCCCAGGAATCTGCATGTTTACTAGCTGGCAAGGTGATTCTGATGCCTACTAAAGTTTGAGAGCCCCTAGATTAATTAACATGGCACTTCTCTTCTTGAAAAGCTGTGTAGAAGTCAGCTGTGAAACCACCTCATGCATTTAGATCTTCGACTACTTTTCCTGTCTCTTCTATGGCATTTGATCTATTCAAGCTTTCCACTTCATGGGTCATTTTTGGGAATTCACATTTTGCTAGAAAATGAACCTTTTCCTCTTGGCTTCAGATTTGTCGCTGGTGGTGGTTTTAAAGCATTTCTGTGAAACTTTTGACGTTCCTATTAAGACATGGATTTCTGTTCACTCCCCTGGGATCTAGGCAGGCTTATGACCGTTTCAACCAGCAGAGCTCTGGCTGAAGCAATGCCATGTAACTTCCAAGGCTGGTTCAGACAAGGCGACGCAGCTTTCACCCAGTTCTTAGAGGTGCTCACTGTGGGGGAAGTCTGCTGACTCGGGCTCCACCCTGCGGGCGAGGCCACGTGTAAGCTCCCAGTCGTCAGCTAGCACAGTCAAGTGAGCCATCTTGGACACACAGTCCAAATGAACCCTCAGATGGCGGCCACCTTGCTGGCGTCTCAGTGAAGTCACATGAAAGATGTTCCCCCAGATGAGCCCTTCCTCACTTCCTGACTGATACAATCTGTGAGCACAGTCCCTGCTGTTTTAAGTCACTAAGTTGGGGGGTGGTTGTTATGCGGCAATTGTGCCTGGGAAAGTTACCCTAGACTTGCAAGTATTATTGCTTTATAACGATCTTCGTGTCCTTATCTGTGCTTGTGATTTCTTTCATACTCTTTTTTTTTTTTTAAAGATTTTATTTATTTATTCATGAGAGACAGAGGGAGAGAGAGAGAGAAGCAGAGGGAGAAGCAGGCTCCCAAGGAGCAGGGAGCCCGATGCGGGGCTCGATCCCAGGACCCTGGGACCATGACCTGAGCCGAAGGCAGACGCTTAACCATCTGAGCCACCCAGGCGCCCCATACTCTTGATCATATATGTTTTGCTCTCAATTTTCTTTAATTAGAGTTGAAGGGGTTTTATTTATTTTATTAATCATGTCAAAGAATCAGTTTTCAGATTTTTTTATTCTACTATTTGAGATATTTCTATTTCATTAATTGAAGTTTTACCTTTATTCATTTCTTTGTTCCTACTTTCTGCTTGTTTAATTGTTTTTTCCTAGTTGCTAAAGGTGAGTAGGAGGTTAATTTCCTTTTTCCTTTTTCTTCTTTCATAGGAAGTACATTAGAAGCCATAAGATTTTTTCTGAGTATAGCTTTCACCTGTGTCCCATAAGTTTGGGAGGAAATATTTTCCTCTTCGTAGTTTTCTGGCAAGTTTGTAATTTTAATTTTGATTTTCTTTTTATCAAAGCATTTTGGAGAGTGTTTCTAAATTTCTAAGCAAAGTTTTTCTTGTTTCTGGGGTAGAGGGAAGATCTTCCATTTTTCCAACATCTATAATAAGGACATACTTCTCTACTACAAGAAAACAAAATTCCAACTATTTTCCCCAGCAGGACCTTCCCTTCTTCCCTTACCAGTAAGTTTGCTTTGCGCTTCAGAGTGCTTTTACTTACTGACTCCCCCACGTGAGTGCTTTAAATGCTTTTGCTTCTGCTGTCTCCCTATGCCTGACTTCACAAACCCTAAGCTGGTTTTTTCCCCAAAAGTTTAGTAATATTTGTTTCAGACTATGATTAGGTTCTTATCTATTATTTAGCTCTGATATTGTATGTTCTCATTCCCTTTACAAGGTACTGTGTGATGCTCCTCCATTCTTCTCTTCACAGATGCAAAAGCTTTCTTTGAACCTAAGGAACAGTCAGGACTTAGGACACCTTTTCATCCCCCACTCCCACCAGACTCCAGACCTCCTGGAAAATACTTAATAAATAATATGCTCATTTTAATTCTACTCCTGATTTATCTGGGTGTATTTTATAACCCAAATGTTTTGTTTAGAGTGTTGATTTCATTGAAAACTTTGGAAAGAAATATTGCTACACATGCAAAGTTACAGGATGGAAATCAGCTACAGTTACATGGAAGGTTTCCATTAAAAATGTCTCTTGCTATATATCTCAAAGAGATAAAGGTTTAATAACTCAACCCTTATCCTTGAAATGAGAAGTATACTTAAGGTAGATTGGATTAGGGGCGCCTGGGTGGCTCAGTCGTTAAGCGTCTGCCTTCGGCTCAGGTCATGATCCCAGGGTCCTGGGATCGAGCCCCACATCGGGCTCCCTGCTCAGCGGGAAGCCTGCTTCTCCCTCTCCCACTCCCCCTGCTTGTGTTCCCTCTCTCGCTGTGTCTCTCTCTGTCATAAATAAATCTTTAAAAAAAAAAAGGTAGACTGGATTATACCGTTTAATGTTTGAATATGTTGTAGTAAGTGCCATGTAGATTTGTCTGGGATGTTGAAGGTCATTCATTTTAAGCTCCTATTTAGGGAAAAATCCATCCTCCTCATTTCCCAACTCCTGTGTAGTAACTTCTGCCCTTTTATGGAGTTAAATGGATTTCCTTTCCTGCTTCCTTGGGCAAACAATGCTTTCCCATGTCTTATAATATTTTTCCTTAAGTAACCTCTTGAGACATTTTGTTTTCCAATTTCAAAGGTATATCAACTAATTTTTTAATTAAACATGATCTAAACTTTGGTAAATCAAAAATTGGGATTAATAGCATTTTTTACCGAAGTTGGAAAAGCTTACTCTTTTTATCTTGTCCTTTATACTTTTGTTTTTTCTGCCTTGCACTAAAATTATTTGTATTCATGCTACGTTATTTCCTTTTATATAAAGGGTCAAGGACCTCACTATTTGTTTCCTTCATAGGGCCCCAATAATTCCTTACACGTAGTGGGAGCTTGACCAATATTATTAAATAAATGACTGAATAGATACTTGTAACTGCCATTGCGATAATAGTAAAGTGATTTTAGTAATGGTCCTACAATTTTGCCGTGGTAACTTTTTTTTATTATATGGAATATCCTGTTACAGCAAAATTATTTTCTGTATATAATCAAAATATAGTACATAGTACATATACACAGAAGGCAAAATTCTGAGAAGCCTGTTCATATATGGATCTCAAAATCTTTAGATACTTGATAGTTCTTCCACTATCCCGATATGGCAAGAGCAATGAGGTTAAGTAATAATTTAGCTATTCAGCAAAGATGAAACATGCATATGTGATAGAATATTACTTCTTTTACCTCTCCAAGGCATCTAGAGCAGACTTTGACCAAGTTTTGATAATTCCTACCAATGCCATTTGGTGTTGGGGAAGTGGGGAAATTATATGACAGACGTAGGGCAAAATTGGGGACTGGAGAGCACTCAGTACCTTGGAAATCCACAGAGGCAGGTACTTTGGACAATAAATGGATTTAGTCACTGGGCACTGGTGATTGCATGGGATTGACTGTTCATCCCAGAGGAAGAAAGCAAATAAGGACAAGAGAAACAATAATATCTAAGCAACAAACCAGATAACTTTCAAATTTATGTCTAAGCTTTGCTGTTAGTTGATGTATCAAATATTTTAGCAGCTTGTCTTCCACCCAGACTGGGTAAATAGTAGGAAAAAGGAAACCAATTATGACAAATTCTTCTTTTTTTTTTTGTAGTTTTATGGATTTATTAACACAAATACTATGTGCACGTAAGCTTTCTATTCATTTTCTTTGCTGTGCAGCCTGGCATTGGGAATTGGTGACTCCGTTGACCAGCTGGTCTGCTCTTTCCCCAATGGCTTTGTGGTTCTTAGAGGAGACAATGTGAGCAATCTCTGCACAGTAAGATTTGTTGCACCTCACCAGCACTTCAACCTCCTTGACGTTATGGACTAGGAACTTCCAGAAGCCACTGGGCAGCATGTGCGTTGTTTTCTTGTTGCTCCTGCAACCAATATTGGGCAACAAGATCTGGCCTTTGAATCTTCTGTGCACTCTATTGTCAATGACTCTGGGTTTCTGCCAGTTGCACTTAATTGTGACATATTGGTCTGATTGGTGCCAGATGAACTTCTTGGTTTTCTTTTTTTTTTTTTAAAGATTTTATTTATTTATTTGATAGAGAGATACACAGCGAGAGAGGGAACACAAGCAGGGGGAGTGGGAGAGGGAGAAGGAGGCTTCCCGCTGAGCAGGGAGCCCGATGCGGGGCTCAATTCCAGGGCCCTGGGATCATGTTCTTGGTCTTCTTTTTAACAATCTTGGGCTTCACCAGAGGTCCGAGGGTGGCCATCATGCCGAATAGGAGATGGCTGTCACCTCTGAAGGCAGGGCAGAGGAAGAGAGCTATGACCAGTTCTTAATTTGTATTGTTTGAATTTCCATTCAAGTCTATATTTGTTTTGTTTTGTTTTGTTTTTTAAGATTTTTAAGATTTTGTTTGTTTGACAGAGAGAGACACAGTGAGAGAGGGAACACAAGCAGGAGGAGTGGGAGAGGAAGAAGCAGGCTTCCTGCGGAGGAGGGAGCCCGATGCGGGGATTGATCCCAGGACCCTGGGATCATGACATGAGCCGAAGGCAGACACTTAACGACTGAGCCACCCAGGCGCCCCCAAGTCTGTAGTTGTATGCGCTGGATCCTGGATACCCTAATCAAAGTTATTAACTTTTTCTGTGTTCCCACAGTATCAACCTCTATTGAGCATTTAATTATTCTTCCTTGTGTTAAAGTTAGTTGGTCACATAACCAGATTGGCATTTTTCAATACCAGTTTGGTCAAACTTGGGACCATGACCATTACTGGGTAGTGAAATCAATTTAGTGGAGTGGTGGTAGGGTGTTGTGACAAGAATATTTATATATGATATTTTCAAGGTTAATTCACATTGTACGTATGTCAGTGGCCAAATAATATTCCAATTATATATGCCACATTTTGTTTATCCGTTTATCAGTTTATGAACATTTGGATTGTTTCCAACTTTTTGGCTACTATGAATAATGCTTCCATGTTCATTCATGTATAAGTTTTTGTGTGAATATATGTTTTCAGTTCTCTTGGGTCTATACCTAGACATTGCTGGGTCATATGGTAACTTTATGTTAACTTTTGAGGAACTTCCAAATTGTTTTCCAAAGCAACTACACCATTTTATATTCCCACCAGCAATGTGTGGGAGTTCCAAGTTCCAATTACTCCACAACCTCTCCAACACTTGTTATTTTATTTTTTGTTTGTTTGTTTGTTTTATTATAGCCATCAAGGTGAGTGTGAGGTGGTATCTCATTATGGTTTTGATTTACATTACATTTGATTACATTTCCTAGTGACTAAAGGAATTGTGCTTATGTTCATTTGTTTATTGGCATTTGTATATCTTCTTTGGAGAAATTTCTATGCAAATCCTTTGTCCACTTTTTTTTAAGATTGTATTTATTTATTTATTATATATAGAGAGAGAGTGGGGAGGTCGAGTGGGGAGGGTCAGAGGGAGAGGGACAAGCAGACTCTGTGCCAAGCATGGAGCTGGATGCAGGACTTCATCCGAGGACCCTGAGATCATGACCTGAGCTGAAATCAAAAGTCAGACACTTAACTGACTGAACCACCCAGGCACCCCTGTCCACTTTTTAATTGGGTTGTCTTTTTATTCTCAAATTTTAAGAGTTCTTTATATATTCTGGATACTAGACACTAGTGTAGTTAATATACAGTGTTATATTAGTTTCAGGTGTACAATATAGTATTTCAACAATTCCATGTATTACTCAGTGCTCATCAACCTAAGTGTACTCTTATTGTTCTTTATAGTTAAGAATCTTGTTTTTTTGATTTGCCTTTTTTCCCCCTTTTGTTCATTTATTTTGTTTCTTAAATTCAACATTTGAGTGAAATCATATGGTATTTGTCTTTATCTGACTGGCTTTTTTGCTTAGCATTATACTCTCCAGATCCATCCATGTTATTGCAAATGGCAAGCTTTCATTCTTTTTTATGGCTAAATAATATTTCATTGTGTGTGTGTGTGTGTGTGTGTGTGTGTACCCCACATCTTCTTTTTAAGTTTTTATTTAAATTCTGGTTAGTTAACATACAGTGTAATATTAGTTTCAGGTATACAATATAGTGATTCAACACTTCCATACATTACCCGATACTAATCACAGGCGCACTCCTTAATCCCCATCACCTATTTAACCTATCCCCCCACCCACCTCCCTTCTGGTGACCATCAGTTTGTTCTCTATAGTTAAGAGTCTGTTTCTTGGTTTGCCCCTCTCTCTCTGTATTTCCCCCTTTGCTCATATATTTTGTTCCTTAGATTTTATTTGTTTATTTTTTTAAGTAATCTCTATACCCGATGTGGGGCTTGAAATCACAACCCTGAGATCAAGAGTTGCATGCTGTACTGACTGAGCCAGCCAGGTGCCCTGTTTTGTTTCTTAAATTCCACTTATGCATGAAATCATATGGTATTTGTCTTTCTCTGACTGACTTTTTTCACTTAGCATAATACTCTCTAGCTCCATCCATGTTGTTGCAAATGACATGATTTCATTCTTTTTAATGGCTGAGTAATATTCCATTGTGTGTATGTGTATATATATATATATATATATATATATATATATATATATATATACACCACATCTTCTTTATCCATTCATCAACTGATGGACACTTAGGCTGTTTCCATAATTTGGCTATTGTTGATAATGCTGCTATAAACATCAGGGTGCATACCCCTTTGAATTAGTATTTTTGTATTCTTTGGGTAAATACCTAGTAGTTCATTGGATCATAAGGTAGTTCCATTCTTAACTTTTTGAGGAAGCTCCATACTGTTTTCCAGAGTGGCTGTACCAGTTTGCATTCCCACCAAGAGTGTAGAAGAGTTCCCCTTTCTCCACATCCTTGCCAACACCTGTTGTTTTCTTGTTTTATTGATTTTAGCCCTTCTGACAGGTGTGAGATGATAGCTCATTATAGTTTTGATTTGCATTTCCCTGAGGATAAGTGATATTAAGCATCTTTTCATGTGTCTGTTGACCATCTGTATGTCTTTGGAAAAATGTCTATTCATGTCTTCTGTCCATCTTTAAATTGGTTTCTTTGATTTTTGGGTGTTGAGTTTTATAAGTTCTTTATATATTTTGGATACTAACCCTTTATTGGGTATGTCATTTGCAATATGAGTAGGTTGTCTTTAATTTTGTTGATTGTTTCCTTTGCTGTGAAGAAGCTTTTTATCTTGTAGTCCCAATAGTTTGTTTTTGCTTTTTGTTTCCCTTACCTCAGGAGACATATCTCGAAAGATGTCATTATGGCCAATGTCAGAGGAATTACTGTCTTTGTTCTCTTCTAGGATTTTTATGATTTCAGATCTCACATTCAAGTCCTTAATCCATCTGGATTTTATTTTAGTGTATGGTGTAAGAAAGTGGTCCGGTTTCATTCTTTTGTATGTAGCTGTCCATGTTTCCCAACACCCTTAGTTAAAAGACTGTCAGACTGTCTTTTCTCCATTGCATATTCTTGCTTCCTTTGTGGAAGATTAATTGACCACATAATTGTGGGTTTATTTCTGGGCTTTCTATTCCATTCCATTGATCTGTGTCTAGTTGTACCAGTACCATACTGTTTTGATTATTACAGCTTTGCAATATAACTTGAAGTCTGGAATTGTGATATCTTTTAGTTTTGTTTTTCATTTTCGAGATTGCTTTAGGGATATTTGGGATCTTTTGTGGTTCCATACAAATTTTAGGGTTTTTTTTTTCTAGTTCTGCGGAAAAGGCTGTTTGTATTTTGATAGGGATTGCATTAAATCTGTAGGTTGCTTTGGGTAGTATAGACATTTTAACAATACTTGTTCTTCCAATTCATGAGCATGGAATATCTTTCCATTTGTTTTGTATCATCTTTAATAATTTCTTTCATCAATTTCTTTCTAGTTTTATAGTTTTCAGAGTACAGGTCTTTTACCTTTTTTGGTTAGTATTTTATTATTTGTAGTGCAATTGTAAATGGGATTGTTTTCTCAATTTCTCTTTCTGCTCTTCATTATTAGTGTATAGAAATGCAGTGGATTTCTGTATATTGATTTTGTATCCTGTGACCTTACTGAATTTATTTATCAGCTCTAGTAGTTTTTTGGAGGAGTCTTTAGGTTTTACTATATAGAGCATCATGTCATCTGCAAAAAGTGAAAGTTTTGTTTCTTCCTTACCAGTTTGGATGCCTTTTATTTCTTTTTGTTGTCTGATTGCTGTGCTAGGACTTCCAGTACTATGATGAAATAAAGTGGGACAGTGGACATCCTTGTCTTGTTCCTGATCTTAGGGGAAAAGCTCTCAGTTTTCCCCCATTGAGTATGATATCAGCTGTGGGTTTTTCCTATAAGGCCATTATGTTGAAGTATGTTCCCTCTAAACCTACTTTGTTGAGGGTTTTTATCATGAAT
The DNA here is from genome assembly GCF_009762305.2 of Zalophus californianus. Taxonomy (NCBI): domain Eukaryota; kingdom Metazoa; phylum Chordata; class Mammalia; order Carnivora; family Otariidae; genus Zalophus; species Zalophus californianus. Next base: position 64,128,108 of record NC_045605.1, on the reverse strand, counting down.
GGATGGTGTACTTTGTCAGATGCTTTTTGTGCCACTACTGAAATTATCATATGGTTTTTATCCTTTCTCTTATTGTTGTGATGTATTATGTTGACTGATTTGCAAATATTGAACCACCCTTGCATCCTGGGAATAAATCCCACTTGATTGTAGTAAATGATTTTTTTAAATGTATTATTGGATTCAGTTTGCTAATACTTTGTTGAAGATTTTTGCATCTATGTTCATCAGAGATATTGGCCTGTAGTTTTCTTTTTTAGTGGGGTCTTTATCTGCTTTTGTTATCAAGGTAATGCTCTCCTTACAGAATGAATTTGGAAATTTTCCTTCCTGTTCTATTTTTTGGAAAAGTTTGAGAATAGGTAGAATCACCTTTGAAACTGTCTGGTCCTGGACTTGTTTGTTGGAATTTTTTTGATTACTGATTTAATTTTGTTGCTGGTGATCAGTCTGTTCAAATTTTCTATTTCTTCCTGCTTAAGTTTTAGTAGGTTATGTGTTTCTAGGAATATATCCATTTCTTCTAGGTTGTCCCATTTGTTGGCTTATATTTTTCATAATATTCTCTCACAATCTTTTGTATTTCTTTGATGTCAGTTTTTATTTCTCCTTTCATTTCTGATTTTGTTTGAGTCTCCCCGCCCCGCCCCCCACCTCTTTTTAAAGAGTCTGGCTAGAGTTTGTTGATCTTTCAAAAGAACCAGCTCCTGGTTTCATTGATCTGTTCTATTGTTTTTTTTTTTTTTTTTAGTCTCTATATAATTTATTTCTGCTCTAATATTTATTATTTCCTTCCTTCTGCTGGTTTGGGCTTTTGTTTGTTCTTTTTCTAGCTCCTTTTGGTGTAAGGTTAGGTTGTTTATTTGAGATTTTTCTTGCTTCTTGAGGTAGGTCTGTATTGCTATAAACCTCCCTCTTAGAACTGATTTTGCTGCATCCCAAAGGTATTGAGCCATTGTGTTTTGGTTTTCATTTGTCTCCCTGTAATTTTTTATTTCTTCTTTGTTTTCTTGGTTGGCCCATTGATTGTTTTGTAGGATGTTACTTAACCTCCATGTATTCATGCTCTTTTCAGATATTTTCTTGTGGTTGATTTCTAGTTTCATAGCATTGTGGTCAGAAAAGATACGTGGTATGACTTTGGTCTTTTTTAATTTGTTGAGACTTGTTTTGTGGTTTAACGTGATCTATTCTGAAGAATGTTCCATGTGCACTTGAAAAGAATGTATATTCTGCTATTTTAGGATAGGATGTTCTGAATATGTCTTTTAAATCATCTAGTCCAGTGTGTCTTTCAAAGCCACTATATCCTTGTTGATACTCTGTTTGATCTGTTTGTTGATATAAGTGGGGTGTTAAAGTCCCCTAGTATTATTGTATTACTATTGATTAGTTCCTTTATGTTTGTTATTAACTGGTTTATGTATTTGGGTGCTCCTCCTTTGTCTTGTTATGGTCTTTGTTTTAAAGTCTATTTTGTTCGATATAAGTATTTCTACCCTGACTTTCTTTTGACAGCTATTTGCATGATAAATATTTCTCCATTCCTTCACTTTCTTTTCTTTTCTTTCTTTTTTTTTTTCCATTCCCTCACTTTCATTCTACATGTGTCTTTAGGTCTGAAATGAGTCTCTTGTAGATAGCATATAGATAGGTCTTGTGGGGTTTTTTTGTTTTTTGTTTTTTGTGGGTTTTTTTGGTAAAGATTTTGCTTATTTATTTATTTGAGAGAGATAGAGAGAGAGAGGGGAACAGGAGGAGCAGAGGGAGAGGGACAAGCAGACTCCTCGCTGAGCATGGAGCCCAACATGGGGCTCAATCTCATGACCCTGAGATTGCAACCTGAGCCGAAATCAAGAGTTGGTGTTTAACTGACTGAGCCACCCGGGCATCCCAATAAGTCATGTTTTTTTATCCATTTTGTCACCCTATGTCTTTTGATTGGAAGGTTTAGTCCATATACGTTCAAAGTCATTGTTGATAGGTATACATTTATAGACATTTTGTTACTTGTTTTGTGGTGTTTTTGTAGTTCTTCTCTGAACGTTTCTTCTCGTGCTCTCTTCTCTCATGGTTTGTTGGCTTTCTTTAATGATGTACTTGGATTCCTTTCTCCTTATTTTTTACATATCTATTATTATTTTTTTAAATTTGTGGTTACCGTTAGGTTTGTAATATAACATCCTCTGCATATAGAAGTCTATATTAAGTTGATGGTTGCTTGAGTTCAACCTGTTTTTACTCCTCTTCCCCCTATATTTTAGGTATATGGTGCCATACTTTACATCCTTTTATTTTGTGAGTTCCTTAACTGATTTTTACAGATATACTTATTTTTACTGCTTTTGTGCTTCCTACTTTTCTTACTCTTACTTATGGTCTTTCCTTTCCGCTCAGAGAGTCACCTTTAACATTTCTTGTAGGGCTTATTTAGTGGTCATGCACTCCTTTAGCTTTTGTTTGTCTGGGGAACTCGTTATCTCTCCTTCTAATCTGAAGAATAGCCTTGCTGGATAGATTATTCTTGGCTGCAGATTTTTTCCTTTCAGCACTTTGAATATATCATGCCACTTTCTCTGGCTTGTAACATTTCTGCTGGAAAATCTGCTGATAGCCTTATGGGGTTTCCCTTTTATATAACTGTCTTCTTTTTTCCTGATGCTTTAACAATTCTCTCTTTATCATTACTTTTTGCCATTTTAATTACTATGTCTTGGTGTGGACCTCCTCGGGTTGATTTTGGGGGACTGGAGTGTCTCTGTGTTTTCTGGATCTAGATATCTGTTTCCTTTCCCAAATTAGGGAAGGTTTCAGCTATTATGTCTTCACATGAATTTTCTGCCCCCCTTTCTCACCCTTCTTCCAGGATCTCTATAATGCATTGTTATTAGCTTTGATGGAATCACTGAGTTTCCTAAGTCTATTTTCATTTTGCATGATTTTTTTCCTCTCATCTGCTCAGCTTGATTACTTTCCATTACTCTGTCATCCAGGTCACTGATTCATTCTTCTGCTTTCTCTAACCTGCTTTTTATTCCATTTAGTGTATTTTTTTTCCATCTAGTGTATTTTTAATTTCATTTATTGTGTTCTTCATTTCTGATTGGTTCTTTTGTTATCTCTTTATTAAGGGTCTCACTGATGTCTTCTGCTCTTTTTTCAAGTTCAGTGAGTATCTTTATGATCATTACTTTAAATTCTCTATCAGGCATATTATTTATATCCATTTTACTTAGGTCTTTTACTGTGGTTATGTCCTATTCTTTCATTTGGGAAATATTCCTCTGTCTCCTCATTTTGTCTAACTCTCTGTGTCTATTTCTGTGTTTTGGGAAAGGCAGCTACCTCTCCTGCTCTTGAAAGTAATGGGCTTATGATGAAGAGGTTCTGTAGGGCCCTGCAGTCCAGTGTTCCCTGTTCACCAGAACCTGGCACTTCAAGAGTGTTTCCTCTGTGTGTTGTGTGCACCCTGCTGTTGTGTCCTTGCCACTTACCTTCAGTCCAATCATCTGCAGTAGCTCTGTTTGCCTGTTGTGGGCAGTGTTTGGTCCCCAGCTGGGGTGGGGTGTGAAGTTTTAACAAGGCTTGCCTTAGTCTTCTGTGGGGCCACTGTCTTCACTAGGACCGAGACCTCTAAAGTGTGCAAGTTGGGAGATGTGGTATTGGCAAGTTTTGCTCTAGTCTTCTCGGGGAGGGGACCCACAGCACCAGGACCGAGGCAAAAGTGACTGGAAAGGGCGGATCTTGGTGTAAGCAGGTTAGGTAGTGAATTCTATGCCACACTGGTTCCTACAGATGGCTGTGTGTTTGTGTTGGGGGGGGTAGGGCAGGGAGATGACACCTGCCAGCTTCCTTGTTCCTAGAGGGGTCTCCCTGCGAAAACTGCCCTTCCAGGACACGCTCTGAGATGAGTAAATAAAGCTCCCTCCTATATGCCCCAGGCAGTTTTCAAACAGCAGCTTCTATGCTGTATCTCCATAGCCTGTTTGTTGTGCTGTTTTTTTAAGGGTGGAGACTCAGCTTCCTGTCATCTTCTAGGCTCTCCCAGAACCAAGCTTGCTGATTTTTAAAATTCTAGGCTTTAAGTCCTGCTGGTTGTAAAAACTCATGAAATTTGGCCCCTGTTCCTTTTAAAGCCAAATGATTTGAGGATCTTCTTCCCTGTCTGAGCTCCCTCTTGTGAGAGTCTTTTTCTCTTCCTTCTTCACACCCATGGCTCCCTCCCTCCTCTGGGCAGCCATAGTCTTATGTTTAGCTCTCCCCCCTCCCCCACCACCATGTCTCCTACCCCTTTGATATGACCTTTTCAGTACCCTCAGTTGTTGAGTTTGTTCTGCCAGTCTTTGGGTCATTTTCTGGGTTATTTACACTGATGTGAGTGTTATCTAGCTGTATCTGGGATATGAGGTGAGCTTAGGGCCCTCTTACTCTGCCATCTTCCCAGCCCTGCTTCCCACTGTTTTCTGTCCTTGGCTGTCATATGTTTTCATTCCACACATCCTTCTTGGGTGATCTCACCTACACCCATGATTTCAGTTGCCTCTTCTATGATGTAAGTCTTAAATCCAAGTTTCCTTGTTTTTTTTTTAAAGATTTTATTCATTTATTTGACAGAGAGAGCGAGAGAGCACAAGCAGGGGGAGCAGTAGAAGGAGAGGGAGAAGTAGGCCTCCTGCTGAGCTGAGCAAGGAGCCTGATGCAGGGCTCAATCCCAGGACTCTGAGATCATGACCTGAGCTGAAGGCAGACGCTTAACCATCTGAGCCACCCAGGCACCCTAAATCCAAGTTTCTAACCTAGATTTCTCTTTATGTCTGGGCTTATATATCCACTACCTCTTAGGGATCTCCCTTTCAGTGTCCTGAAGGCAAAACTAACTTAACATATCCCAAACCTACCTGATTATCTTACTCCAAATCTATTCTTCCTCCTCTCCTTACTATCTTGGTAATTTGGTCATCATCCACCTCAGTATTCAAGGTGTTCTTGACTTTTCTCTTTTTTTTCTTTTAAAGATTTATTTATTTATTTGAGAGAGAGAGAGCACCAGTGGGAGGAAGGGGCAGAGAGAGAGAGAGAGAATCTCAAGCAGACTCACTGCTGAGGGTAGAGGCCAACGCAGGGCTCAATCTCATGACCCTGAGATCATGACCTGAGCTGAAATCAAGAGTTGGACACTTAACTGGCTGAGCCACCCAGGTGTCCCAACTTTTCTCTTTCTCTCCCCATGGTCATAACTAATCATTTACCAAGTTCTATCACTCTATTTCCTAAGTATCTCCAGAATTTGGCTATTTTCCCCATCCCTAATGCTGCTTTCCTAATTAAGGCCACATTTATATCTTTGCCTGAACTATTGTAATACTTTCTTGTGTTTCCATCTCTAGTCTTGTCTTATCTTTCATACATTTTCTGTACTGCGGGAAGAATATGCTTTATAAAAAGCACACTTCCTTTTGTCATTCTCTTGCCAGGTAAACAATAGCTGGGAATACAGATGCCATCCCTGCATTCAGGGAACTTGGGTATAGTGAGGGATACAGACAAATAAATGACCAAGTACGATTCAGAGTGTGATAGAGCAAGTATAGTGCATTAAAGAGATTAGCAGACATTCAACTGAACTTGATTCAAGATATCAAGAAAATTTGAGAGGAGATGATGTCTAAGTTGAGATCTACGGGAAGAGTAGGAATTATAATGATGAAGGGAAGAATGGGAAAGAGGGTTCCTGGCTGAGAGTGCATGAAGGAAGATGTAAAGAAGGTAAAGGATTGTAGGAAATGAAAGAAGTTTTGTAGGTTAGAAAACTTTAGGTTGGAAATGAAGAGGTACACCAGAGCCACATCACATAGGCTCCTGTTTGTTGTGTTAAGGACACTGTGCTGTTGGGAACCACTGAAGTGATTTTTGTTGGGGGGAAACATGATCAGATTTGAATATTAGAAAGAACACCCTGGGTATAGTGAGGGAAATGCTTTGGTTGAGAGGGCTGACTTGGAATCAGGGTGACCCGTTAGCAAGCTCTTGCATTAATCCAGGTAAGAGATGATATTGATGTGGACATTTGGAATGGAGAAAATTGAATGGATTTGAAATTGTTTTAAAGTAGAATGGACTTGTCATAGTTGAATACAGAGGTTGAGGGAGAGGAAAGAACTGAGGAAAATTTTATATTATTCAGTTAATTAAGCTATTTCAATAGTTATCTATTTAGAACATAAAGTTATTGTGTATTTATGTAAGTATGTATGTACATTAGTGACAAGAAAATGTATGGTGTTTTGTAGGTTGTTTGTTTGTTTGTTTGTTTGTTTTCCCAAATAATCTACTTCTGTTGTAGGTCTAAAGATCTAAACTCCCTTGAATAGACTGTACTGTTTACTTGGTAAAAGCTAGTAAATGTAGACCTAGTGCCTGGGTCAATTTATTTCTTTCTATGAGCCTAACTTCTCATTTCCTACTAGGATTCATGATTAAAATATCTCACTTCTAGTCAACATTTTTTTCTACCCTAAGCATAAAACTACATGTTTGGTTCTATCAGCTTTCCTTAGCTACATAAGGATGTTTCTACTGTGGAATTTGCACTACAAAGCAATTCAAAACTTTCGAATTTTCTGTTTGTAATGTAGTAGATCTCAGTAAGGTAAAAGGACTTGCTGATTTTAAGTTCAGTTTTATTTGGTCACTTTCTATCAAATGAATTTATGTCTACTGACTAAACATGTCAGTTTACTATCTGAATAAAAAACATACCATGAAAATAGCATTCTTTGAGTTTGAAGATCTGATTTAAAAGTTTATCATTTCATCACTAAGACATGAAAAGAGAATCATTGCTCATTTTTGCAGAAGAGGTTTGGAAACTCATATTTTTGGACTCTCATATTCTTTTATATGGACTTTGCAAAAATATAATCTTACAATCACTATTCCCTAAATTATTTCTAGTATTTGTTAAGTTGATATGTGGTTGGATATAGTATTGTTAAACAAAAGTAGCTTTATTTATATTTTAGGAAATCAAGGAAAATTTAATATTAATTTTTTATGTGTTATAGAGTACATTTTAAATCTTCCTCATAAAAAATTTCTTTTTAATTGAAGAAAAAAATTTCTTCTCCCCCCTCCAAAAGAATCCTCTCTGTTCTCAGTTGCTTTTTAAAATCTTGAACCTGTCAGTGAAATTGTGTAATCTAGTAATAACATGCCTAAGGCTTACTGCCTTTTCTTGGGCAACAGTATCAGCAAATGATGTGCTCTATCGATTTTAATCACATTGTTTTTACAGTTCCATTGCAAGGTTTTGAAAACTCACCAAGTAAATAAATCTGTGGATACAGATACCTCCTTTCTCTGAAAATCTTAACTATTTACATATTATTCCGTTTTGATCAGTTGTTAAGGTAATATGTAAACTAGTAATATTTTGAGAGATGATTTGGCCCTTGCTAGTCTAAAACATTCTGCCTGATACTCAGCGTTACCTATTTAAAAAATAAAATTCTTATAAAGGTGATATTTGAGTGCCTGTAGAATTCAGAATTTAACATAGAACTAATTGTGTATGGGCTACTCCAGCAAGCCATTCCCTCAACAAGTCAGCTGCATACATTTAGAGCAAGCTCTTGTAATTGTATTCTAAGCTAGCTATGAGCTAATTAGATGACAATTTGTATCTTGGAACCCATGTAGAACAATATTTGGAGCATTAGACTGAGAGATTGCTACTGACTGATAAAATAATTTTCTGATGCTACCATCCATTGGGTTTTGACGGAGTTTCATAATAATAATAAAAACTTCCATTTATTTAGAGCTTACAGTGTAGCAGTACTTTACATACATTATATCCTATCCTTATAACAATTCTGCCATGTGAGTATATAAACATCATCTGTGTATATACTTCGCATATGAGGAAGCTGAGACCAGATATGTTACGTCACTGGTGGGGAATTGGAACCTTGGTCTAATAGTAAAGTTTGGGTTCTTTTTCATTACCAAGGGCAAACACATTTCATCTGAAATTTTCTGTACAGGTAAAATGGAATCATTCTGAGACTTGTGAGATTTTAATGCTTGTAAATTGTTTAGAAATTTGGGGTCCTTAGACCCCAAATGGTGGAATAGTGGTATCCTATTTTTTGGGTCTGATATAGCTTTGTTTGTAATAGTGCTAAATTTGGTATAGGGTGTGTGTGTGTGTGTGTGTGTGTGTGTACGTACCTGTGTGTATAAAATAAATAGCTTAATATTTTATGTGGGATTTATACTGGGAAACTTTCTTTGGTGTTTGTTGTTACTTTGGAACTAATTAGATCTATGCTATTTACACTGCAACACTGACTCTAGTGAATTTGTCACTAAATTCTAATTTGTTCATATGGCAGTAGATTTTGATTGATTATACTGACTGGAGCCTATTCTTCATTCTTTTGAGCTTTATAGTTTATATTTTCAGCATACACCACCCTGTGTCCCCACCACTGCTGAGTTTCATATGGTTGCTGGAGGAGGTAGTGTTGGCATTTTGGCCACTCTCTAATCACTCCAGATCTGTGGCCAGTTACTGTTAGGGGTGGAAGTGCTCACCTAAGATGATTCTACTGTAGCAGTGCTTTCTTTTTGGCAGCTCTCTCAGAATGAGAACCTCGTCTCCCACTCTACCCCATCTGTGTTTTGTGCCTGGTGGAGCCACTATTCTTCAGTAAAGACACCTTGTTTAACCCTGATCTTTTCTGGAAGTGCTTTTTCTCTCTTCTTGTCTTAACCTGGATGGGGCTTTCTCACTCCCATTGTTCTTGCCTTCAAATGGAGATCACCTTTTTCTATTCCTCTGGAACTGGAGAATCTGGGCCCTTGCATATGCCGTTGTCTCTGTCTGGAAAGCTTTTCCTTGACTTGTTCACCGGGTGAACTCCAATTCATTCTTTAAGACTTAGTTTGAATACTACCTGTCCCATGAAACCTTCTGTGACCTTTCCCTCAGCAAGTCAGTAATAATGATTTTTAAAGCAATAACGTAGTATATCTACCAGGCAAAGTACTAGACATTTTACAAGTGTTATCTAGTTAGTCCTCACAAAAGTCATTTAAGATAGTTAGCCCCACTATTATTTCCACTTTACATGTGGAGGAACTGAGCTAGTAAGTGGTGGAAAGTAGAGTTTGAATTCTGATCTCTCTCATTCTAAAAATTTTTGTTTCCCACTAGACTATGTTACTTCCTTGATCACTCCCTCTTTTGTATCACTTTTGTACTTTGTACATACCTATCATTATCTTTATCATAATCATTGTGAGGCCCATGTCCTGATAATAGCTTCATCCCCAATATCCAATACAATTTTTGATATGTAATAAGTATTCAAAAAAGTTTGCGGGATACATACATAAACTATTAGATGATTAGATTCTCAGTTGGCCTGTTCTCCTACTTGGACCCCTGGTGCTTTTTGCTTATTGCCCTTTGGATACTCTTTTTGGCCAGACTTACAGAACCCTAGCAATTAAGTACCTTTTAGGTCTTATTTCCCCAATCTTTCCTAGCTTACTGGAATTAACAGCCATGACACATTGATTCCTGAGATACGATATTCTAAATGCTTTTGTCTGGCTATGAATCTGGGGTTTGTGTGCTACAGATAAATGGCTCATCCCTAGGAGTAAAGAAAACAGATTCTTCCAGAAAATAAATATCCTTACCTGAGCTCATTTGGCTAGGGATCCTGAGGTTAACATATTTCATATGATTTGTTTGTTTGACTGTGACATACATGTTTTATTATGAAGGAAAGAATGAACCCGTTATTGCTAATTGTACCATCTGCCAAAAATAGTGATCTTTTGTTGAATATAAGGATCTTAGTAATAAGGTTTATTATGACCAAGGACTATAGTTGTTGGGAACTGGCCTTAGCTAGTAGAAACCCTTTGCATTTGACAATATGGTCCATCCCTCAAATAAATACTTATGTGTTTATATCCTTTCAGACTCCTGAAAACCACAGTCTTGAGTAGAACATAAATATGGGAGTACAGTTATAACTTCTTGTCTGATGGGGAACCTTTTAGAAGCAGGTAGAAATTTAGAGGATTGGGGTCAGGCCTAGTGTGGGGCTTTTGGTGTTTTGCTCTAGAAAGAGAGCTTCAAGGTAGAGTGAGAGTTTGGTTGTAGTACATTTTTTGGCCAGGAGACTTCCACAAAGATTTTCTGATTTTGTTTACATGACAGGTCACTGGTTCTCTCACACTAGGTAACTGCATTGGATATTCTATTTGTAAGCTCTAAGACATTGTTTCCTTCAATCAGTAAATGACTTTCAATCAATAATCCTTATTTAATGGAGACCTTCTACTGGACACAAGATGACAAGGCGAATCGAACATAGTTCCTGCCCTGGAAGGGCTCACAGTTAAGAGAAGTAGTCTTTGTTGTTGTTTTCTGTTATTAAATTAATATGATTTCTGCAGAAACTTGAAATAGGGATCATGGAATCTGTTGTTGGTGTTTTGTTGTAGACTGTTTGGAGTTGCTGAGTTTGCAGAGATCTGACCACAGGACGAAAGTTTCCCGGATACGTCTAAATTGTGTTTCTGGTACTGGAACATGATCTTGAGGGTCAGAATGCCTTTTCTAATATGGTCTGAAACATCTGGGTTGGAGCATTATATCACATGTTTTCTTAGCTAACTAAATAGTTTCATGGAAAGTTGCTGGCTTTGGAAACTTCCTCTTTTTTAGGACTTCTGGGAATATTTGACACACAGGAAAGACACTCTAACCACACAATTGTATTTGTATTAACATATTTTATTAATGCAAAGTTATTAATTACTGCTTGATAAATGAAGCTAGCAAACTTTCACATTTACCATCAAATTCTTAATCTTATTGATCCATTGCTAATTGGATTAAGATTGCCGAATACATATTTACTTTTTTTTAAGCTCTATTTTCTTATAAAATTTCAATTATATAACACAATGTTATCAACTATAGTCACCATGTTATACATTAGATTCTCAGACCTTATTCATCTTCTCGGTGAAAGTTTGTATCCAATAAGTGAGGTGATGGATGTGTTAATTAACTTTATGGGAGAACCCTTTCACAATGTATAGGTATATCAAATTATCACATTGCATACTTTAAATATCTTCCAATTTTATTTGTCAGTTGTACCTCAGAAGAGCTGGAAAAAAACATTCCTGAGTACAAGAAGACTATTTTCTCTTAAGCATCCTGGATGGAGCACAGCTGAGTGTTCATGCCACAATCCTCAGTGTGGTTCTACTTCTCTTCTAGAGTCTGTTGGTAGCATTGTGTATTTTGACTGCCTTAGCTACACATGGGCCCATTTACTAACTCTTCACCTGTTATTCTCTGATTTCATGAGTGGGAAGGAAGTCTTTTTCCTTTTTCTTATAATACCTTTTCTTCTATACTTTATTTAACTTTTTCTTTCTTAGCCGGGGCCACTACTCCTTAGCACATCCAGCCTTCCAGCACATCCCTTTCCTTTTCATTATTACCCTGAGTCCATGGTAAATTCTGCTCTGTTACAGGTGAAGTTCAGATTGGCTGAGGTGAATTTGGGGGCTGTAAATAGTTTGGCCTGGTCTGTGATAGGAAAACCCAGGATCCCCATTATAATATTGAACCTCCCCAATGGAGGTGAGGTCAACTGCCTCTTGGTTCCTTTAAATGTCTGCTTCACCTCTGTTGATCATTAGGAGTGATTCATCTTTATAGACTTTTATGGCTAGAAGGAACCTGAAGACATCCTAGGCTATGCTCAAAGACCTTCTATGGTTTCCTGCCAGCTGATCTTCTAGCCTCTTCTTGGACACTTCTAGTGACTGAGAGATAGTCTTTCCTTTTATCTTTGACAGTTCTAAATGTTAGGAAGCCCTTTTATATTAGATTGGCGTGCATTCCTTTTTTGAATCACACAGAAGCCTAATTCCTTATGCCTAATCAGTCCTCTTCATATTTATAAAGAGAGCCCTCACATGCTTTTTCAGACATCCCTCTTTCATATGACCCATCTCTTTACTTTAATGACTCTTCCTATACACCTGCCTGTTTTTCTGCCTAAGTGATTTGTGATTCTGGCTCTTTCCCACAAAATGAACACTCAGAAATTTTCATTTTGTACGAGGATGGGCCTGTGCTGGCAGAAAGGTACCTGACTTGAGGTTGCTTATAATGTACAGGGAAAAAAGACACTGGATAACAACAGGAAAAAAATCAGGGAGAGGTTTCTTGGTTTTGTCCAGGCTCTTTAAGCCAAACTTTCTTAGTGAAATCTCTGTTCGTAACTTAAACTGTCAGTTGACCACATTTAAGACTGTCTTCCAGATCACAGCTCAATCAATGAGGTATATTATGCAAATTAAAATAGGAAAAAAACATAATAGCATACATCAGCTATTAAACACTTTTTAAACATCTCTGTAATGATGTAAATTTTGAACACACTGTAAATCTTCTTATTAGACAACATAGACTCATTTCCCTAATCATGCCTTTAATGGAAATAGTAAACAAGTGCTAGTCTCCTTTAAAATATAACACTATGATCTAGGAACCTCATTTGGCCCCTCTTTAGGCTCTGTAAGCATGTTGGGAAAACAAGTAGTTGAAAGTGAATATACAGTCATTCAGCTTGGTCTGCATAATGTCAGACAATCCATAGTTTTTTTTCTTCACTTGAATAGAATACATTTTTGACTGAATTGACTGACTGTTTAGGTTCCTTGTAGACACAGTGTTAGCAAAGAAAACTAAAAATTGCTTTTGGGGAAGAAAATTGTAGCTAGTTATATCTCATAAAACCATTCTTGTGTTCATTTTCTTGAGGAAATTGCTGTGAGTGTATCTTCTAGGGCCAATATGTAAGAGACCTTTTTATGCTTAAATAAAAGCTCAGAGATTTTCTGTATCAGAGTTGTTCCATTGACTTGTCTTAGTTCTGAGAATAAAATGAAAACCTCTAGTCAAAAGAAAGCTCACACTTCAGTTAAATACTGACATAATTTGAACTTACTTTATTTGTTTATATTATTAGCCTAATACCCATGTTGTCCAGTCTTTGGAGACACAAAGAAACACTATTACTGCAGAAGCTTCTTTGGTTTTTCTAACACATCTTTTTATACCTCAGGTCCTGTTTAAACATAAGTCCATGATTCCATAGAAAAAGTTATTCATCTTTGAGTTTACATAAAGATAGGTTTGCAATGCTTGATTAATTTTATGCCTCTAAAATATGAATGACATCATTTGGCCTGCTAGATAGTAGATTTATTTTAGTAACAAATCTTTCAGATCAATTCATAAATGAGAAAGAAATAAATTTGAGTAAACATTTGTTCTATTTTGGTTTTTAAGCTAAAATGATTAGAATCCAGCCAGCCAAAAAGAAATTAAATTTGAAATGTAATTCTTGTCAAGAAATTTTGCATGCAGCTATTCAACCCATTGTTTTAGAATCGCTGTGGTGAGAAAGTAGAACATTACTTTGGCAGATGTGGTGGCTGGTAGGTTGGAGAGTGGAAAAGAAACTCAGTGAGTAAACTCCTGTGCCTTCTGAGTATAGCTCCTAAATACATGTAAGGCAACGGATAAATCAGAAACTGGAGCAAGAAAGTACTCGGAAGTCTACATCAGTGTCAGTGATATGATGAAAATATGATTTATTTTGAGAAATTGAAGGAAAAATTTAAAGAAATGCTTTCTGAGCAGAGCTGAGAAAAAGACAATTGTTTTTAGATCCACAAAAAAAGCCATCTTGAAAATGGGAAATTTAATATGTACCAATATGAAGATAGATATATAGTAAAACTTGAAGGATATGGTAAGCATGCTTTTAGGAGTACTGTTTATAATGAAGGAACTCCGATACACTTTAAATAAACCTTCACATTATGAACCCTTCTTTCAGTTTCTTATACAAAGTACTATAAAGTCAGTATTCTTAATGCATGCATAAAATAATGCCTTACACAACTTACATGGGACTTTTCTACACCTGCAGAGAGAAAACACTGTTTTTCCTACACAGAAAAGCTGTTATTTGCAGATCTACTCGACTGCTCTGAGTCATTGATGGTTACAGGCTTTATATTTAACTTGAAATGCAAAACACTTTCTTCTAAGGCCTGAAGTTAAATCATTTTGCAAAGTGTATGTAGGTACATTCTGAGTTTTCTTTGTCTTGCTACCCATACTTGAAAAACAAGGTCTGACATTTGTAAAAGGTGTGTGTGTGTGTGTGTGTGTGTGTGTGTGTGTGTTTTAGTGGCCTCGGTTGCATTCTTTTTTCCCTCCACCTGTCGGGAGGGTACTTTTTATATATCTTTTCCAGTGTTTGCCATTGTGAGTTTTGATCACAGCAGGAAAATTTTTTCACACAACTTTGATGAAAGGTCATACTTATTGGGATGACTTGCCCATTTTTTCTATCTAAAGTCTTAGAATATGCTGTACACATTACCTGGGGTAAATATATGTATAGCATTTAGGATTTTTGCATCTATTCACAAATAAAATTGGCTTGTAAGAATGCCTTTTCCTTTTTTGAGAACACTGCCCCAGTCAGGTTTTGGTTATTCTTGCTGAGTGAAATGAACTGGATGGCTTTTTATTACTCTGAAATAGTTTATATAGGAACCATCTGGTCCCTAAAAGTAGGAAAGAACTCTGGTAGAGAACTTCTTGAATGAAATGACAAGTGCTGTGAATAAAAATGAAGTGAAGTAAGAGGGCAGAGTGAATGGGCCTGCGGTTTCAGATGCGGTGGTTAGAAAAGTTCGCTCAAAGGAGCAGAAAGCACCATGAAGAGAGGGGGCAAGCCAGGCAGATGTCTGCAGGAAGAGCATCTTGGGCAAAGGAAACAGAATGGCTAAAGCCATAGGAACAGCATAGGGTTGACGTATTTGAGGAACAGCAAGAATGCTAGCATATCTAGAGCAAGGGAGATGATGTAAGATATGAAATCTGAGCGGCAGTGAGGAGTCTGTGTATTTGGGGCCCTATAGGCAAAAGTCAATGAAAGTGAAGTTCTTTGTTCTGTTCATCTTAAATTTATCCTTTAATCATGTTTTTCTGTATTTGATTTGACTACTTATGTAAATTTTTATCCTTTTTCTGTTTTTTAATAAAGGTTTAAGAATATAAATTTTTTTTTAAGTACAGCTTTGCTTTCACTCTGTAAGGTTCATGGTCATAAGTCATATGGCCATCTCTAAGCTACATAAGAGGCTGGGAAATGAAGGATTTTTAATGAGTACATCCTGGTCAAAATCAGGATTCTCTTAGTAATGAATAATGGAAGAATAAATATTGGATAAACTATTTAGCAACATTTTTTGTAAAATCCTATGTGCCTGGGAGATTTTCCTGTAGATTCTATGCTATGCAAATTGTTACCAAACATTGTGAGATGGAAGATACCCAACTTATTTTATGAAACCAGCCAGAAACTTGTATCCAAACCTAACAAAGACGGCTGAAAGGAAAATTATAGACCAGTTTAACTTATGAATATAACTGAAAGCTCAAAATACAAATGTCTCCGTTTTTCACCATTAGAAGAATCATCCATTGTGATTATGTAGGGTTCATCCTGTAAGTGCAAGAATGCCTTAGTATTAGGAAACCTTTTTAAACAATGCAACATATCAAAAGATCCAATAAGAAAAAATATGACAATCACAATAGATAAGAATTGACAAAAGGTAGCACTCATTTCTGATTAGAAAACTAGTCTTATTAGACAACTAAAACTAGAAAGACATTTCTTGAAGGACATAAAGATATCTAACTTCCTCTTCTGGTCAAGTTTATTCCAGTTCAAAGGGCAAAGGTATATTCCATATATCTCTAGCCTTATCAATTGGGGACTGCAAAATATACTTTTACGTATTATCTGAAATAGTATGGTAAAAAACCATCTTAATGTACTCCCAGTTACTTCTGGAAGTTTCTCAAAGTATTGTCTTATATGTACTGCAGAACACATTTCTCTCTCCTTCCTCAGCTCACATCTTTCCAACTTGTCACCAGATAGCTGCCAATAACTCTAATAGTTAGGCAGAATGTTGGGCATACTTGTTTCTATGCTCAGGGAAAAATAGCACCCAAGAGTTCCTTTTTTTGCTATTTGAATATAAAAATAAAGACACTTCTAATATTGCCTTTGAACTTTCAGAAGTAAGTAGTTTTATAAAATAAAATTACTCCTTTGTGAAAGGCATTAATATTAATTTGCTCTAATAATAAGCCGAGTAAGGTTTAAAATTTGAAACCCTAGTAATAAATGTTTTATACCAGTATTTTTAAGCTTTTATTATTTATTTATTTTTTATTTTTTGCCGCAACCCACAACTCAGATTAAGAAGGAGGGGGTAAAGGGGAACCCTCCTACACTGTTGGTGGGAATGCAAGCTGGTGCAGCCACTCTGGAAAACAGTATGGAGGTTCCTCAAAAAGTTGAAAATAGAGCTACCATATGATCCAGCAATTGCACTACTGGGTATTTACCCCAAAGATACAAATGTAGGGATCCGAAGGGGTACGTGCACCCCGATGTTTATAGCAGAAATGTCCACAATAGCCAAACTGTGGAAAGAGCCAAGATGTCCATCGACAGATGAATGGATAAAGAAGAAGTGGTATATATACACAATGGAATATTATGCAGCCATCAAAAGGAATGAGATCTTGCCATTTGCAACGACGTGGATGGAACTAGAGGGTGTTATGCTGAGCGAAATAAGTCAATCAGAAAAAGACATGTATCATATGTCCTCACTGATATGAGGAATTCTTAATCTCAGGAAACAAACTGAGTGTTGCTGGAGTGGTGGGGGGGTGAAAGGGATGGGGTGGCTGGGTGATAGACATTGGGGAGGGTATGTGCTATGGTGAGCGCTGTGAATTGTGCAAGACTGTTGAATCACAGATCTGTACCTCTGAAACAAACCTTATATGTTAAAAAAAAAGATAGCAGGAGGGGAAGAATGAAGGGGGGGGGAATCGGAGGGGGAGACGAACCATGAGAGACGATGGACTCTGAAAACAAACTGAGGGTTCTAGAGGGGAGGGGGGTGGGAGGATGGGTTAGCCTCGTGATGGGTATTGAAGAGGGCACATTCTGCTTGGAGCACTGGGTGTTATACGCAAACAATGAATCATGGAACACTACATCACAAACTAATGATGTAATATATGGTGATTAACATAACATAATAATTAAAACAAAAAACAAAACAAAACAAAAAAACACCAAGAGTTCATAATGATAGCCCCAATTCTGGTCCAACATCACAGGATTGATTTCAGTCTTTGCCCTTCCCATATTTTAATTCACTTCTCTGGCAGTGAGAAACATGGCTTTCATTATTCTCGATATATTTACTTATTTGTTCAACCCTAGAATACCCAGAAATTATTTTCAGAATGACTAACCTATATCATTTTGTAAAACAAACCAATTAACAATGGTTCAACGTAGGCTTATAGATAGTTGGGCTGTACAGAATATTGTGTTCCAAGTTACTTGGTTCTTTTTCTTCCTCTAGAGTATGGTTATTTACTGGAAATATAGTTAGGTTTATTTGGTTATCTTTGTTACTAATTTTGGGTTCCCTTCACCCATTATTATTCCTTTTTTTGGATATGTAAAATATTATAACATGGTTCCAAAGGTGTAAGCTGTACAAAAGAAGTGTATGCAGAAAGGTACATACCATTTCTTTTTATCCCATCCCCACCATCTCTTGTGGGAAACCCACGTCATTAGTTTCTTGTAAATTGTTGGAAAAAATTAAGAAATTCATATATATTTTATTTCCCCTTCTTATAGAAAAGGCGACATACCATGGATGCCTGGAAATCATTTTATATTAGTTCATAGAGGTCTTCCTCATTCTTTTTTAGAGTTGCATAGTATTTCATGATGTAGTTATATTATTCATTTACTCTCATGTATGGACATATTGATTGTTCCCCGTATTTTTCAACTGCAAACATTGTTGTAATAAAGGAATATATGAATATAAAAAAAAAGAAGGAGGGGTAGTGGATGGGTAAAACAGGTGAAGGGTGTTAAAACAAACCTCCAGTTACAAGTCACA
This sequence comes from Zalophus californianus, assembly GCF_009762305.2. NCBI lineage: Eukaryota > Metazoa > Chordata > Mammalia > Carnivora > Otariidae > Zalophus > Zalophus californianus. The sequence goes on along the minus strand of NC_045605.1, from coordinate 64,109,958 downwards.
GGGATGTAAAAAAAGTATAACACAGGAAATATAGTCAATAATATTGTAATAAATGGTGACAGATGAACTAGACTTATCATGGCAATAATTTTGTAATGTGTATAAATGTTGAATCATTATGTTTTATATCTAAAGCTAATATAATGTTGTATGTCAATTATACTTCAATAAAAAATGCCTTATACTGTGACTGAGGACATACACATACACAAACGTTCTCCACCTATATAGCTTTATGATTAGAAGTTTCATAGAAGTTACCAAGGATCTATGCAAAATACTCATACTATCTTCTTAGAATTAAAAAAAAATTGATATCAGCCCACCAAATTGATTTCCTTAGACCATGCTTTTCAGCAATTTTATGGTTCTGAACAGAAATGATTCTTTCAATTGTTAAGTAAATAAAATGTCTGGAGTTCAAGAATTAAATTTTGAAAGATGACAATCCATTGGTTTTTAGAAATATGTCCTAATTTTGCTGTAAATATTAATTTTTCATGTATAGGCAAGATGCTTTTGGTGCTAGTTGCTAGTTTTTCTCTGATTTATAGGAGTGTGATAGAATAAGAAAGAACTTTCTAAATTATGTTTTCTTTTCTTTCTATAGCTCTCATGTGTGAATGTAAGTGTAGTGCATCATTCCACTAAGGACCTCGCCAACTGGAAGTTACAGTTTTCACCATCGGCGTACCTTGTCCCTTTTGGTCTGGTTCTTTTCCTCAAAGAGTAGAAAGTTCTTTCAAGTTGCTTTTGTTGCAGAGTTAAGCAAATGGCCAATAGTGGCTTTGGTAAAAAATCCACAAAATGCTCCAACTGTTCATCTACTTCTAAGAAAGGTGCATTTATTGTATGTGCCTGTAAAACAAGGCTTTCTCCAATTTCTGTGGTGGAAATGTCCCAAGCATCAAGCATTGGCAGCTCAGAATTTATGGTTTCACCAGAGAGGAAAAAAGAAAACCAAACCAGCATAGATAGTTCCTCTGGGAAAAATATGGTAAATATTGAAGCTTCTCTATCCCAGCATAAGTTGGAATCCCATTTCCTAATCCCATCCTTAGATTCATTGGTATCCCTTGGGCCCTTGTCAGCTAATTCATTGCCTTCTTAACTATTAAAAGAACATTCTGTCTTATGTAAGAGGTGAACAAAATCGGTTAATAATTTCTTTTATGATATTTCCATCCACTGCCAAATTAGTTATTTGCCAGGATCATGTATAGTTTGGAATGTTATTCCAGCTTCTTTATTTTTTAATGGTATATACAGAAATGAATTGGTTTTCAAGTTGGATTAAATCTGAATTTTGGGGCATTTTCTTCAACTGATGCAGAATGGGATTTATGGTTGTAGTTAAATATAGGGTGATTATTATTTAAGACAATTCCTGGTTTCTGGATGGGATATCCAATATACTTTGCAAAACCAATTTACATTAATTACAATCTATGACTACCTGGTTGGACTGGTTTGGGTGTATTCTACCTTTATAGAGAAGAGGCAAGTGTGGAAGATTGTAGTTGATACAGCACAACTTTGGAGACAGACAGCAGTAAGTTTAAGAAAAGTTGGGTCCCCAGTCCTCAGAGTTGCACCTTTTTCAAATTTTCACCTTAAACTGTTATTTTTTATTTGTATTATGGTATAGTTATTGCCATATAGACATCTCTGAGTGTCCTGTTACTATATTGTTTTCATTCAAAGGATATTTTGTGAATGTTTGGTCAATAATTTTTTATATATAACCTACTGGGGATGATTGTTGTGTTTTGAAACAAGGGTGATTGAGAAAGCTCTGAAGTTGCCTTCTCTTGTGATTTTAAAGAATCAATAGGTAAGTTCTATTAGATTTGTGATGCAGGTTATCATGTGGACTTGCCTGGATTCAGGGGATTAGATTGAATGGCTGGTTTCTTGTGGTCCCTTTTAGCATAATGAGCCAATGAATCATATAGGGCTTGGAATTTGGAAAAGACAATAAATATCATGGCACACATTAAAGATTTGTCAGATTATTGAAATTAGAGTTCTTATTTTGTCAAGACACAAGCACATTATATTTGTACTACAAGTATATTACATCTTAATTTTTTTATTCCTTTTGGTGTAAGCCCTCAAAAACCTCAAATGTGGAGAGAAAAACATCTCAGCAGCAGTGGAGTCGGGGCAACATTACAGAAGGAAAGGTTCCTCACATAAGGATGGACAATGGAGCTGCTATTCAGGTAATAGAAAGCAAAGTGAAACTGCTAGGAACATCTAAGTCAATGGTTAATGGCAAAAATGATTTAAAAATTAGTCTCTAAGGAAGGGAAGAAAAGAAGAAATTTATGGATTTCAAGTATGTCAAAGTCTTTACAAAAGAAAATGCAGACTAATTATTTTTTCTGTTTATAGAGGACCAAATAGACTTTAATTAAAGCAGAGGGCATTTTTATTAGCAAAATGAGAACATTTTGGTCTTTAGGTCTTGCCCATTGCTGAGAGCAATCTTGGAGTCTTTGTGTAGACTTCTTCAAGACAGATGACTTGAGATGGTTTGGCTTTTCATTTCTTTGATGACTGGTAGTGAGGCCAGAATTTCCCTCATGGACCCCTCCGTTTTTGATTGGATGTATACCAATATGGTACCGATCGACTCTTCCAAGGACTCTAATTATTATGGATTGAATGTTATTACCCTTTTAGAAATTAAAATGTGTTCTTTTAACATCAGATTAAAAGAACCACAACAAGAATTACTACAAGAAGAAAATTGCATTCATGTTAAATAACTTTAAAAAGTTGCTTCAAGAGATATTTGACAATTGAAGGGATCAGAAAAACTTCCTGAGTAACTCTAACTTTTTATAACTTTAAATAAAAGGCTGGATTTTTTTTTATCCACATATTTACTGAGTTTTAAATTTAGCCATAGAGTTTTTATAAAAATAAAATCTACTCAATGTAAAATAGTAGGAAAATATAGATAGAAAAGTGAAAAAAAAATCATGAGCCAGATAGAACCAATTTTAACATTTATTACTTTTATTTTTTCTGTGCATGTATGTTATTCTATTTTTTTCTTTTAAGTTTTTTTCTGTTTTAAATTATAAAATATTTCAAATATATACAGATTTTTAAGAAATAACCTTAACTAGCATAATTGAAGTTTTTCTCCTCCCATTAAATGGACAGGCTCATTGTAAAGTTTTTAAACATTTCAGAAGAGTATAAAAAAGGAAGTTATAGTCATCCAAAATTCTACTATCCAGAGATAACTACTCTTAATATTTAGATGAGCATCTTTCCAAATACCAGTGTCAGCACCCTCACACGCACACGTTTTCATAATGGGATCATATCATACGTGCTTCCACACTCTACACTATATCATGGACTTCTATATCAATAAAAATAGATCTGCATTACCATTTTTATAGCATCCCCTTAAAATTATTACAAATAAGAAGTCATTTTCTCCTTATTTTCACCACGATGTAATGATGTCAAAGCAGTTAGTTGAAGAAAAAGATTAGTTTATAAAACTAGTTGGGCAGTTGGGCTATTTCTATATCCATTCCTCATTTAAAAAGTCCTATTTAAATGGTATTAAAATACTGTGTCCAAGTTGTGGTTCTATATGTTCACAGAGCAAATGGGAGTTTTGTTTTTAAAGGTCAAGAAAAATTGGGGAGATGGTTATAAAGTTTAGATCATTTTGTCCTGTGGAAAACAAAACGGGTAAATGATCATTAAAATTGGGATTTTACTCATTTTTCCTAATATGTTGTTGGGAGTTGGATATGAATATGATAAAAAATAAAGTGTTTTGTCTTATTTTAGTCATCTTAGTTTTCTGACTTTGATTCTCACTATTAAGTGGCAGTAGGAAGAAGGAGGAACCAAAGTAATTATAAATCATTGAAAGTAGTGCTTTGGGGACCATGCCTTGGGCAGGATGTACCCTGTGTGAGTCTAGGAGTCGCCGTTCACAACACTCAGGACCATTGATCTAAAGCTCTTCCTCCAGGATTCAACTCCACATAGCCAGTCTGTCGCTTCTGTTGCAGGTGTATATATGTAGAGGGTTCCTGATTGGCTGGCTTGCTGACTGGATTTATTGATTGATTCATTCATTTACCAATTCACTCATTCATTCCATATTTGCACTATTCCTTTGGAATGCCTTCCTTGCTTTGCTTGGATTATAGAAAAAAAGTTCTCAGTTATTTGCCTTTGTTCCCTCACATGCCGTCTCAGAAGCTACCTCTTTTGTAATGTTTTCACCTATTTTCCCAGCATTTTAGCTGTGGTCTCTGGCCCCAGTGTTGTTTTGTATTTTTTTTTTAACTTAAGACTTTATGACTTAAGTGATAATCTTGTCTCCTGAGCAGATTACAAATTCTGAGAAAATAGGAGTTGTGTTTTATCCATTTTTGTACAAAATATATATCACAAGGAACTATCTAAGGAAAGTCTAAGATGTTGAAGCTGAACATTTCTTCCTTCCTTCCTTCCTTCCTTCCTTCCTTCCTTCCTTCCTTCCACTTTCCCTTCTATGTGCCAAGCATGAATATTTTACCTGCAAAGTTTCAGGGTAAGCTTTTTAAAGGAATCAAAAGGAAAAGCTTCTTAAGAAGTTTCTAGACCATCTTGGGAGAAAAACATGAACCAAAGTGTTTGTAAGAAGGAAAGTAATAATAGTGTTTGAGGACCAGTGCATATGTGCTGAGGGAAGTCAAAATAATGGAACAATCACCATGGTGCGGAGTCAGTCAGGGAATCCCTTCATGAAGCAGGTGAGAAATTAGTTGGGCATTGAATCTTTTCTTATGAAAGTAAGACGAGAATGTAAGCAGCAGCAAAAGATATGAAGACTAGCAGCTAATTTATCTGTTGTGTGGTAAAGGTGAAAATGGTTGCTGAGAGAGAGTTGCATCTCCAGGAAACGCTTTGGCTGCTAACCCAGCAGAGGCTTCACCTAGTGACATTCCTTCAGCTCTTCTGTCCTGTTCTAATCCCCAGGCATGATGTGTCCAGAAACTCTGCTCTTATTAATGCTCTGATATTGATTTGGATCAAGGAGACTGACTCCCCCCAGCCCAACCAAATTCACAAGAAATCGAAGTATAAATGTGTTAGTTGTTTGTTATTTTACAGTGTGAACCAGGGTGCTGGTGTTGGCAAAAACAGTGCATTCTTTTTTTTTTTAGATAATATTAACTTTTATTGAGTGCTTATTATGTCAGGCACTATGCTTTTTTTAAAAAAATTGAAATATAGTTGACATACAATGTTACATTAGTTCCAGTTGTACAACTTAGTGATTTGACAATTCTGCTCATTTCACTATGCTCATCATGGTAAGTATAGTTACCATCAGAAGTTAAATAAGTGGAAGGATTCTTGGTCTGGATAGTGTTACTAAGGATGGTTTTTATTTTCTTCCCAGGGCTGATTTATATTAAAATTTCTGTCAGATATTGCTTTTTCTAAAACAAAAGGAATAAAACAATAAAAGCAATTTTTGATAGAAAAATTGAAGATGAAGTGTTACTTGGTAAACAGAAAAGCAAGAAGTATTCAGTGGTTAATATGTGTTGATTCTACAGTATAGCTCTCAGAATTTGGGGATAATTTCTTTGGTGAATGTATTTTATACACATAAACACACAGATATGTATGCATTAATATTCCATTCCTCCTTTTTCTTATGAAGACATTTCCTTAATATTGTAGTTCGTTTTTGTACTTTTGAGGTTTTCCATATTTCTCCATTAGGATTTTTATGGTTTTCTTCAAAAGACATTTAATGAAATTTGTCAAAACTTATTTTTGGTTAATTAAGATGTTTTTATTAATATTGAAGCAAAGATGTAGTATCTTCTACTTGATTTTACCCTGGAGCAGAAACACCATTCCCTTGGGTGGATATTTGTCAGTATGATATATTCATTTTTAATACCTGATGAATGTCAGAAAGAGACAAAGGAGCTCTTATTTTTTTATCCAGGAATTCTATACCTTTGGAAAAATATTGGGACAAGGGAGCTTTGGAATGGTCATTGAAGCCACAGACAAGGAAACAGAAACTAAGTGGGCAATTAAAAAAGTGAACAAAGACAAGGTAAGACTTCTTAGCCGCACCACACTGAGGACACAGCGCCAGGGCTGGGGGGGTGGGGTGGGGTGGGGTGGGCAGTATGGTTTCCACACTGGTAACACAGCTGACCCTGAGGGCAGGGCCGGGGCTGTTGCCCTGGGGAAGTGTGGCCCTTTCCCTGGCCTTCTGGGAAGGGACCAGTTCTTGAACTCAAGTAGACAAGCACTATCTGGGAAAAGCAAATGAAGCATTAACTAACATAACCAATATAACCAAATAAGGGTAAAGTTTTCCAGAGTGAGTTGAAAGTTAGGGCTGATTCTCAGTCTGTAGTTATAGGGCTGGGGGCTAGAGATTGCTTAGCTAGATTAAGTCTTGGCACTATCTCCTGATGTATGTGGTTCTGAACGACTTTTCTCCTATCCTTTCTTCTCCTTTGATTCCGTTTCCTCCTGTGATTATTTATCCCACCTGCTCTGATTTCTCCTGGAGTGGACAATGACTGGGCTTCTCTTTAAGGGAGATTCTCGTTTACATCTTGATCATTTCATTAACCTTAAAAAAAAAAAAAACTTCTGTGCCTGGAAAAAACAAAAGACAAAATACAGTGTTTTTTTCTTGGGCTTGTGATGATAAATATTACATTTACAGAATGAAATAGTAAGTTTTATGTATTCTTTAAAACAAACTATAGTAAATTACATACCATTTCTTCCTGAAGTTTAATAAGGTAACATATACGTCTTAATAAAGGGAGATCTAGAGCCTTACTAGAAATCTTTAGAATTCTAGAATCCTGGTGCTACATGGGATGTTATTTCCTTTGCCCCGTTGGTGTCAGGTAGGGTTAGGGGCTAGGTTTTAGGTTTACACAGCCAGGTACCTGCTTGCAACTTTAGGAATTCATCATCTTGCACACACATATTGATGATGAGCATTTACAAACACCAATAAAGTCAAATAAATTTATATAGTCAATATATGAATTGGATAATATACTACTGCATTATATGCAGGTCAAGCCATTTGGGAAGGGAGGTAGGAACAGAATTGAGACTGATATTAGGAGAAATTGTGATAACTTTCCACATCTAGTCTAGATAAGAATTCACACCTCACAGTTTCCCTTGACCTTCTAAGATAACCTTAAAATGTGACTTTCATCCTTCTTGGGCAGGGTATAGTGGGCAGGTGGTTTCCTACTCATTCCTGAGATAGTAACAGTAGAAGGATAGAGGTCATTGGAAGCAGGGATGGCCCAAGGTAAAATGTTAACTAGATAAATTTGCCCTGTGATCCATCCCTTTCCAGTCCTTTAGGAACTATTATGTATTCTCCAAACTTGCTGGGGGCATGGGGAAGGGAGAGGAGGGATAAGACCTCTGTTATCCCTTCCTGGGATATTTTTATGTGGATGACGGCAATGCTTTTCTTCAGATAAGGATGTTAATTTCGATATCAATGGGGTGATGATTGGGGTGGTGGTAGTGGTGCTGAGGGTAGAAAAAGCCCTTCCAGAATTTCTTAGATGACTTTGGAGAAAATCAGTTGCACTCTGATTTGTGCTCCCTGGGGTGTGCCTGCCTTTATCTTTTGCCATCAGGTATGGTTAAGGGGTACATGTAAGGAGATAAAGCTAGAGTTAGATTGATCTGAAGGCAAGATCTTTCTCTCTCTCTCTCTCTCTCTCTCTCTCTCTCTCTCTCAGGTAATTTTGAAGCTAAGGGTATCAGGAAGTGATAATTGCAGGGCTAGGTGTAGAATCTCACTGCCTATTATTTCTTTTATATATAAATATATATACTTTATATGTAAGTATATATAAATACAATCAAAACAAAACAATAACAAAGCAGAAGAAAAACATTTCGTTTTTATCTTCTCCAAATGATGTCCCTGGAAAGTAGATTTTGGTTTTATTATGCTAACATCAAAGGATGAACATGATTTTGAAGGAAATACTGAAAGGCATATTCAAAATTGGAATAATCTGTCAGGGGGACAGAGCCCATGTTGTAGTTAATTTATAGAAACAGTCCAAGAAACAGATGTGGCTTGAGGCCAAATTATATATAACTTAAAATTGGACAAAGGAAAGAAGGACCATAATTTAATCTTATCATGGAAATAAATTGCATGTTATCTTTTGAAAAAGGAACTTCTCCAAAAAATGTAGGAAAAAAATGTAAAAATAACTGGAACTTTTATATTGAGGTATGTAGTAGTGACATTCATATGTGGAATCTATGCGTCCTCATTATGAAAGGCTGGAAGCTCTGCTGTGAAGTTACTCGAACGGGAGGTGAACATCCTAAAAAGTGTGAAACATGAACACATCATACATCTGGAACAAGTGTTTGAGACGCCTAAGGTAAGGCTTGATCAGGTGATGCATTTCAAAGTTGTTATTATCACAAATGAACATCGTTGCCTTCTGAAGTCACCCCTGTAGGGCACAGTTGCTCAAGTCCTTGGCATGTGTCTGTCACTGGAGATTGATGAGGGCATTCTGGAGGGCTTTTATTATTGATTATATAATTAGGTGTCTGATGATTAGATTGATGTCTTTGGTGGTATTTCTGGGTGGCTTGTTGCAAACAAATGCTTAGAATTGAATCAACTTCATGCACAACCAGATAGTGATTAGAGCTTCCCTAGAGATGGCTTTCCTTTTGCTTTAGTTTTTGGTTTCTCTGTTAGAGTCTTCTGGAATATCATCATCATTTTGCAAGGTTAGCTTTCCAATAAAGTTGGCATGGGTATATTTGGCACTGTGCAGAAGATATTTTATCATCTGTGTTTAAACCAATGCGTTTAATTGTCCTTCTTCCCTAGAAGTTACATTCTTCTCTTTAAATGCCTGTAATTTTCATTTTCAGTTGTTGTGAAGCCTGGGTTATTTGCCATTCTGCCTCCGGATTGTTTGGTGCCTGAGGGTTTGGGTGTTTCTCTGCTTGGAAGCAGTATAATATGTGGTTAGGCATGTGGACTCTGGCATCAGATTGCCTGTGCATTTGAATCCTGGCTCTACCACTTATTAGCCATGAGATTATGATGTTACTCAACCTCTCTATACTTCAGTTTCCTCATCTAAAAAATGGGTTTAATATCAGTGTCAACCTCATTTGGTTGTTGAAGGATTAAATGGAAAAATGGATATAAAGATCTGTCTCTTTAATTGTTAGCTAGTCTTCTTTGTTTCCTTTGTCAGTGTCTAAGGTAGAAATAGTCAGTTTGATTCATTAGGAGTGCTTAATAACTATGAAAGACCAGTTATCCTTCATGGGAGCAGCGTACGGGCAATGGTGCCGAAGTCTACTCAGTTCAGTCTTAGAGTTATTTTTTTTTAATCCCCAAATCTTCTTAGAATAGTGTTGCTCTTTATCCTCAGTTTTAAGCAATTTGATTTCATACACCTCGCTATAGTTTTCCTCATATTTCTTATGCTTGGGGTTCATGGAGCCTCTTGGATCTGTGAGTTTATGGTTTTTCTCAAATTTAGAAAATCTTTGGCCATTATTTGTTCAAATACTTTCTCTGCCTTCTTGCACTGTGGGGACTCCAAGTACTCGTGTTAGACTGCTTGGTATTGTCCACAGGTTGCTGATGCTCTATTAATTTTTATCAATATTTTTTCTCTCTTTGTTTCATTTAACAGAGTTTTCATCGCAATGTCTTCAGATTCAGTCATCTCTTTTCCTGTAACATCATGTGTGCTGTTTCTCTTTTCCAAAAGAAATTTGATTTGATTCTTTTGTGTATCTTCCACCTTTTTATTCAACATGCTCAGTATTTACTCTTCCTTATTAAATATAGTTATAATAGCTTTTAATGTTCTTTTCTACTAATTTATCATGTGTGTCATTTCTAGGTCAATTTTAGTTGATTTTTTTTTTTTTTGGTCCATTATGGCGGTTATATTTTCCTTCTTTTTTATGTGCTTGTTAGGTTTTGATTGGACGCTAGATATTTTTATAATCTTATAACTACTCTTGAGCTTTATTGTAGGATATAGTTATTTGGAAACAGTCTGATACTTCTGAAGCTTGCTTTAAGCCAGAGCAACCTTTGATCTAGGGCTATTTTTTTCTTACTAAAGAAGTAGGACCCTTTGAGAGTACTCTACCTGATGTCCTGTGAATTACGAGATTTTCCACTCTGGCTAATGGGAATACAAGCTCTTTCTGGCCATGTGTATGCTCCAGTGATTATTCTCTCTCTTCCTCTTGCATGGTTCCTTATCCAGCTTCGGGTATTTCCCTCATACACATGAACTGAGCAGTACTCGGCTGAAGACTTGAGGGGCAGCCTCTGCAAATCTCTATAGAGTTTTCTCTATGTACAGCTTTCTCCTTTTTGATACTCTGTCCTGTGAACTTAAGTTGTCTTGGCCTTTCTGGACTCCCAGCTCCCTTTCCTCAATTCATGGAGACTGTGGGGCTATCTTTGTATTCCTTCTCACTGCCCCGTGGCCTGGAAACTCTCTCCGGACAGTAAGCTGGGATGATCATGGGGCTTGCTCCGTGTGTGTCCTGTCTTTCAGGAATCATCGCCCTTTGTTGCCTGATGTCTAATGTCTGAAAATTGTTGTTTTATAGGTTTTGTCCATTTCTTAAGTTGTTTCAGGAGGGAGGGTCAGTCTAGTCTCTGTTACTCCATCTTGGCACAAGTGGGAGTCCAAATCTAGAATAGTTTGAAGGCAAAGGAAATCATCATCTGCGACTGGCTTGCTGGTTTATTTATTTTAATGGACTGCTGGCCCTTGATTCACCAGATCAGATCTGTCTTCTCCCAACGCTAACTCACACAAATGCCTAGAACTTCTACTGAAGCTATCTTAAAGATGAATGGAAATTGTTACTTGATTGGGTAGGCCATGGTATTAGTACTATCATCTAGTCAGAGTTTGTTATGGTTCCTTGTGAGTCTAACTGTTCTGATCTATGCAATTATTTATAATAATTATAAAAAGACTTCTAAAAAATTTTATTGATATAACTTTTATCAACTTACATATTTAAAATTAACATCAATTTATATTGTAAGCACTGCTAAAGTCACTTTTCTTTCCAAATAGTTCACTTACCATTTTATGTAAGCATGATCCCTACAGTGCTACCAGTGGAAAAAATATGGCACAGTTCAAAAGCTTATTTATGTGTTAGACTTTGCACAATTCTTTAGTTACTTTTGAAATTCCAAAGCATCCTGAGGCTTAGTGAACCAGAATTTTGACTGTTAGAAGAAGGGGTGTTAATCTTCTGTTCCTGTTTTCATGCTTGCTGATTGAACACAGAAGTTGCATTAATAGTGGCTATAGAATAGAATCAGACCCCAAAATCTTAAAAAACATTTACAAAAATTTAGCAGCAGAGGATGAAATGGAGACGTGGAGGGTAGTCTATGAAAGGTATGAAATAGGTATGAAAAAGGCTTGTATTTTAGTTGACTGTGAATCTTTTTGACTCAAGAAATGACTTGACTTTGGGAAAACCTAAAGTGATCTTAATTTACATCAACAGAAACAGCAGATATGGAAGAGACATTTCATCTGTGGCTTTTTCCCATATATACCTAATTAGTTACTAAGTCCCACTGTTTCTTCCTCTTAGGCATTTTTCACGTATTTTTCCTTCCCCTTCTTGTGTACATTCTGTACCTCATATCTACCCTCCATAAATAGAGGTCAGCGTACTATAGCGTGCAAGCCGAATCTGGCATGCTGCCTGTGTTTTTATGGCCCACAAGCTAAGTTTTTTAGATTTTTAAATGACTGAAAAAATTTTTTAAAGTAATATTTGATGACACATGAAATGTATATGGAACTAAAATTTCAGAGTACATATATAAAGCTTTGTTGTATTGTTTATAGCTGCTGTTACGCTATAACAGCAGAGCTGAGTAGTTGCGAAAGAGATTGTATGACCTGCGAAGGCAAAAATATTTACCATCTGGATCCGGCCTTTAGAGAAAAAGTTCACCAAGCCCTGCTGCCTGTTACTGTTGGAGTGTTCATTTAGAAATGCAAAATTGATCATAGCACACACCTTTCTCCCTGCTCCAGACACCAGCTTAAAAAACGTCAGTGGCTCCTTACTGCATATGGGGAAAAAATCCAGCTCCTCTGCATGACATCCAAGAGTCTTTACAACCTGGCACCAGCCTGTTTTCTTCCGGCCTCACCCCTCACCGCTCCACTCTTCTCTGCCCCACCGAACTCCTAATGCTGTTAACACGGAGATACTCGTTATTCTTTCAACAGCCAGGGCTGTGTCAGTCTTTGGAATCTTTGCAAATACTATGCGTTAAGCCCGTTCTTACCCACGTCCTCTACCCATAAATCCCTATTCAGTTTATCTAGACCGGCCTTTAATATCACTTCCTCGGGGAGCAGACTTGGAGCAGAGGCTTCTTTCCTCGGTAACCTCATGCCATTTTGGCTATAACTCTTTTGTTGGCACTCACCACACGATACCGTATTTATAACTCTACTGTGAGCTCCTTGAGGGTAAGAACTATGCCTTATGCCTCCTTGTTCCTCTAGTATCCTGCATGGTATCTTGTACATGATAGGAAATAAATAATTTTGAATGAGTAGATTGATGATTTAGGTTGGGATTGTATTTCTATGATACATGTGCAATATATAATATTTTTAAAATTCTCAACTATATAATTTGCTTGCTCTCTCTCTCTTTATAAATCTGTCATGTCAGAAAATGTACCTGGTGATGGAGCTTTGTGAGGATGGAGAACTCAAAGAAATTCTGGATAGGAAAGGGCATTTCTCTGAGAATGAGACAAGGTGGATTATTCAAAGACTTGCATCAGCTATAGCCTATCTTCACAACAAGGGTAAGGAGAGAGTCATCCAGCTCATTGACTCCATGAATGCATAGCCTATCTTCACAACAAGGGTAAGGAGAGAGTCATCCAGCTCATTGAGTCCATGAATGCATAGCCTATCTTCACAACAAGGGTAAGGAAAGAGTCATCCAGCTCACTGACTCCACAAAGGCAGATGGTGCTTTTGTTTAAGGGTGATTGTATTCAGGGTTCAGAGTCACAGAAGTGATCCCTACTAACTTAGAAGATTTCATTTGAAAATTTTTCTGAATTTTTTTCTCTTTAAGACTCTAATTAAAAATAATAAGTATATTTTAATTAGAAACAAGGCAGGTATACAATTAAGGATGAATATTTCTATTCAACAGTTTGAAAAGCAGCTAATCTTGTCAAATCAAAAGTAGACTAAGTCAATAATAAAAGTGAAATTTCAAAACACTTATATTGTATGGAAGTGTTGAATCACTAGGTTGTACACCTGAGACTAATATCATAATGTATATTAACTGATTGGAATTTAAATAAAACTAAAAAAAAATCTATATATTCTAGGCATTTTTTTGTTTTTTTTATTTTTTTAGAGTTAATTTTTAGAGCAATTTTAGATTTGCAGCAAAATTGAGCAGCCATTACAGAGATATCCCATATACCCTTGCCCATACACACACAGCCTCCGCCTGTTATCAACATCCCCGCCAGAAGGTACATGTGTTCCAAGCCATGAACCGACACTGACACGCTGTTACCACCCAAAGTCCATAGTTCACATTAGGGTTCACTCTTGGTGGTGTATATTCTGTGGGTTTTGACAAAATATAGTGACATGTATCTACCATTATGGTATCATACAGAATAGTTTCACTACCTTAAAAGCCACATTTAGAAATTATTCTAATTCCTTTACTGTTTTTGGTTGTTATTGCTGCTGCTTTTCCTCAGGCTCGTTTTTTTCCTTCAAGGTTAGTTTATCTTATGTGTGACTTGAGCACCTTCTCATTTTACACATGAGGAAAAGTTAGTTCCAGAGAGGTGAAATGACAAGGTGAGGTGTGGCAGACCTGGGCTATAGAACCCAGCGGCCACCCCACAGACGTTTCCCTAGCCCCGCCTGCATGTGGTCTGTGTTAGAATTAGATACAAAGACAAGGCCCCCACACCTCAAGAAATTCAGGCTGGTGGGAGATGGAGGATAGAAAGCAAACTGTAATTCAGTGTGATAATTTCTCTAATGGAGAGTCATATAAAGCACAAGGAACATTAGGAGCGTCAGTGCCTTGTTTGATTTGGAAAGTCAGGGAGGGATTCACAGAAGAAAACAGAATTTGGGCTGAGGAATACAGTCTCAGACAAAAAAGAAGAGAGGGTCTTCCAGGCAGGGGCAGCAACTTTTGCAAGGTCAGGAAACCCAGGGCTTCCTATGATGCTAATGTCAATTCTCCCACAGTAAGCTATAAATTCAGTAAAATGCCAACCAAAATTTCAGCAGGATTTCTTCATGGAACTTGATAGAAATATTCTGAAGTGGGCAAGAATAGCAAAGAAAACAATGAAAAAGAAGAACAATGGAGGCAGAAGGAAGACTTGCTGTGCTGTACTTACGTAAGAAGAGGTCAGCAGCACGCATCCCACAAACACATTCTGGGAGCTGTGTTAGGGAACTGTAAATGGTTGCGTAGGGTCGCCAGTCCAGGGCTCTTCAGCGGCATTTTTCCAGCAGCGATACATGTAACTTTTTATGTGGAGGGAAATGATTGCTATGGATATGAACGGAATTAGTTATTTGCAACAGAAGTGCTTTGTGCGTGATTATTTGCACGCGCGTAAAAATCCTACCTGACGTCTGACATGTTCAACTGGAGATTTGGTGTTTCAGGGTTTCCATTTGTTTGTTTTCATTTTTTAACATATAAAGACTAGGAAAGTATGTGCTCATGTTATAGAAATATATATTGAAATAAGTGTAGTGTGTATACGAGTAGTCAAGTTGCAGTATGTTAAATGTGTAGATTGACAATAACCTACGCATGGAAGTAAGTAAGTAATTCTCTTTATTTGAAGACCTAAGGATATAGGAGACCTTACTGGGTTTGTAACTACTTTTGTCTCCCTCTGCCTGGAGTGCTCAACCTTGGGCATGATCCTCCTCCCCAGTCACCAGGCCACTGGTCACAAAGAGAAGCCTCCAGGGCAGCAGGGGGCTGGGGAAAGAGGAGGGAGTCAAAGAAAAGGCCTTCTTAAGGATAAACCTGTGAAGAAAAGGGATTGGAATAAAAGGGAAGGAAGAGGGCAGAATTATGCTTGGCCCTCCTTGAAGTTTTTAACAGTGGGATATTAATTTGTCAAATATATTTATTTGTTCTATTTGTGTCCACTCTGTTTTTCCATTA
Organism: Zalophus californianus; assembly: GCF_009762305.2. NCBI lineage: Eukaryota > Metazoa > Chordata > Mammalia > Carnivora > Otariidae > Zalophus > Zalophus californianus. The sequence goes on along the minus strand of NC_045605.1, from coordinate 64,094,640 downwards.
TTCACTATTCATTTGATTTGTTGTTTATTTTCTTGGTAGATATAGTACATAGGGATCTAAAACTGGAAAACATAATGGTTAAAAGCAGCTTTATTGATGATAACAATGAAATGAACTTAAACATAAAGGTAAGGTATTAGAAATCATGGTAAATATTTGCCTATAAACAGTTTGATAGCAAAGTCCTTCCTCTTTTTAGATACATTTTGGAAGCTTTTGAGCAGCAAAATAAGTGGCTTGTGCTAGAAAAAAAATAAAATTTTACAAAAGAGGTTGTAACTGACAAGAATAATTTTACAAGTTAAGTGGTGCTATTGAATCTTTTTTAAAGTACATATTCATTTGGATAGTTCTAAATCATTAGTTAATAGCAAGCAAACAGATGCTCTGAATTCTAATTAATTTCAAAATTATGCCTGGTAATTTGATGTAAATGTGTTACAGATTTAGAAAAAAAACACACCTTGGCTGTGCCTTTGATATTAAATTAATGCTAAAGTCTGTATTTCTCATTGAAAATTTTCCTGGGTATTAATATTTATGTCCTAAGCACAATTAATGTGCCAAGTGTTTATTCTTCAAGACTTTATTCAAATTAAGTGTTCCTTAATGTCAAATAAATGATAGGATACATTATTTATTACTTAGCACTTTAATAGTGGCTGCTTTCAAAATATATGAATGTGTTAATTTAGGAATAAAATGTCGTCTGTGAATAACTCGCTCTGTTGTAGAAGCTAAATCCCTATGTAATATAAGTGAGTTTAACAGCATTGTTGTCTTACCAAAGCAAATAAATATTCTTGAATATTTTCATTTTAAACTCTATGAGGGCAGGAATTATGTATGTTTTATTCACTGTTGGTACCTGGAGTAATGCCTGAAAACATAGTATGTGCTCACTTAATATTTGGTAAATGAAGAAATAATTGCTCTCTAAAGAACTGAATTGATCATGAAACCTTTTATATATTTGATATCTGTGTAGATTTTCTGTGGAGAACGATATATATTATAATGCTCAAAGTGGGGTAATTGTGAAAACTCCTGGAGAAATTGATTTTTCTATTTAGAAAAATAGTGGTATCACATATTGATAGAAACATTTTCGTATTCCAGAAGGCCCTGGAAACTTTGCATTCAGTGTCTGTGGACCAAGAACCTATCTTTGGTTGTATGATCAATAAATGTGCCTGTTTTTCTGCTTTCAGCCCAAGGCTGTTCCAACTTGGGAGACAAGACCAAGGGCACATACTGAATATTTAATAACCGAATGTGTACTGGCCCCGATTTGGAACTGAGCAGAAAGAGTGCAGTTGCAGCAGCAGGCCTCCAGTGGATTTGTAGCTCTACGGTCACTTTTTTCCCTATTAATTTGCTTCTTGTAGTTTTTAATAGTGTAGTAATTGTTTTAATTAGTAAACTCTAGAAACACAAAGGAAGTCATAGTAAAGAAAAGATAGTACTTACCAGAGATAGTGTCTTATAAATAATTATAAAAAGGGGCAGTTTCTGTGAGTTCTGACAAGGATAATGATTGCACTCATAACAGTGCTTTAAACTGGAACATAGCTTGAGTGTCAGAAAAAATAGACAAAAAACATGCAATGGCCAGAATGTATTTTACGATGAAAGAGGTTTTTAAGAATAACTTTTTTATCTGTAAAAGTTAAATGCTTTCTTTCAAAATATAACTTCCTATGTTGAACTGGTAAGTTTAATTAGAAGGAATGAGCAATCAATATCATGGATGTTTGCTCCAGGTAGGAGAAACCAAGCTTCTCTTTACCACAGATTTGCTTCTTCTTCACAAAGAGGGGTGGATGGGAAGCAAAAGTCCTTAGTAGTAATACAAGGGAATCCCCTCCATCCGCAGGAACCTCTGAATTAAATACAGAGCAATTACAATGTGGTGGAACTCCTACGTTCAGAATGAGTAAACTCTGGGACAGGAAAACAGGTGACTGGGTTTTTTCTTCCAGGTGACTGATTTTGGCTTAGCAGTGAAGATGCATGGAAGGAGTGAAGCCATGCTGCAGACCACATGTGGGACTCCTATCTATATGGGTAAGTTAGTAGATTTAAAATGATCTTTCTATATAAAGAGGTAGAACCACTAATGTAGATTAAAACTTGAACGACTTGAAAGAACTTCTAAAACTCAATACCAAAAAAAAAATCCAATAAAAAAAATGGGCAGATGACATGAACAGACATTTCTCCAAAGAAGACACATAGATGACCAACAGACACATGAAAAGATGGTCAACATCACTCATCATCAGAGAAATGCAAATCAAAACCACAAGGAGATAACACCTTACTCCTGTCAGAGTGGCTAAAATCAAACAACACAAGAAACAACAAATGTTGGCAAGAATGAGGAGAAAAGGAACCCTTGTGCACTGTTGGAAGGAATGTAAATTGGCGCAACCATGATGGAAAACAGTGTGGTGGTTCCTCAAAAAGTTAAAAATAGGAATGCCACATGATACAATAATTCCACTTGAGTATTTATCTGAAGAAAATGAAGACACTAATTTGGAAAGGTATGTGTACCTTCATGTTCATTGCAGCATTACTTACAGTAGCCAAGATATGGAAACAACCTAAGTGTCCATCAATGGAGGAATGGATAAAGAAGATGTGGTATGTATGGGTGTGTGTTATTACTCAGCCATAAGAAAGAATGAAATCTTGCCTTTTGCAACAACACAGATGGACCTAGAGGGTATTGTGCTAAGTTAAATAAACAAGACAGAGAGAAGAAAATACCATATGACTTCACTTAAATGTGGAATCTAAAAAAATAAAACAAATGAACAAACAAAACAGAAACAGACACTTGTAGATACAGAGAACAAACTGGTAGTTTAGGGGTGGATGAGCAAAATAAGTAAAGGGGATTAAGAGATATAATCTTCCAATTATAAAATAAATAAGTCATGGGGATGTAAAGTATAGCATAGGGAATATAGTCAATAATATTGTAATAATTTTATATAGTAACTAGACTTTTCATGGTGATCATTTAATAATGTACATAAATGTCAAATCACTATGTCATATACCTGAAACTAATATAATGTTTATGTCAACTACAATTAAAAAAAAAAACAGAAAAAAAACTCAAGCAATTTGATTTTGCCACAACTTGACTTACTGGTCCTGATCAAGCTAATTTTTCTTTTCTTAGGTCAAATAATTTTATTGTTTTAGCATTTTTCTCACAGTTCTTATCTTTAAAGATTGTAGTTTTTATTGTTTTTCTGGACTCTTCTTATAGTAGTTTATATCTCTTAGGTAATCATACCCCAAACTTAATTATTGGTTTTGTTAACTCATGCTGAAATCATGTGTGTGTTTTACTTCTTTCCATTTCTTATCCAATTTTGTTGCCATCAAATGGTACATCCTAAAGCTACTGATTAAATATATTTTGTAAAGTAACCATTTACCATTTTTCTAAGTTCAACTTTTAACAGCTTTACCGAAGTACAATTTAAATGCTGTAAAAAATGTACTATTCAGTGATTTTTCTACATTCACAGAGTTGTGCAGCCATCACCACAATTCAGTTTTAGAATAATTCTACCCCAGAAGGTTGCCTCATGCCCATTTGTCCTTCATCTCATTCCCATCCCAATCCCCAGGTAACCACGAATCTATATTTACCTTTCCTGGACATCTCATCTAAACAAAGTCATACCATATGTTGTCTTTTATGTTGGCCTTCTTTCACTTAGCGTAATGTTTTTGAAGTATCTTCCTCTTGTACCTATAGTCTATCCCTTTATATTTCTGAACAGTTCTCTGTTGTATGGAGATGCCACATTTTGTTTATTGTTTCCAGTTTGGGGCTATTATGGATAATGCTGCTATGAACATTTGTGTACAAATTTTAACATGGACACGTTTTCCTTGGGTAGCTACCTAGAAGCGAAGTTGCTGGGTCGTAAATTATGTGTAACTTTTTAAAAAAGATTTTATTTATTTATTAGCGAGAGAGCACAAGCCGGGGGAGGGAGAGGCAGAGTGAGAAGCAGGCAGAGGGAGAAGCAGGTTCCCCGTTCAGCAGGGAGCCTGATGCAGGGCTCAATCCCAGGACCCTGAGTCATGACCTGAGTTGAAGGCAGACGCTTAACCGACTGAGCCACCCAGGCACCTGCCCCTTTATGTTTGACTTTTTAAGAAACTGCCAAATGTTTTTTTCAAAGTCGCTGTAGCATTTGACCTTTCTACTAGCAATGTGTGAGGGTTCCAGTTTCGTTGTATCCTTGCTGACTTTTTTTTTTTTTAAAGATTTTATTTATTTGACAGAGAGAGACACAGCAAAAGAGGGAATACAAGCAGGGAGAGTGGGTACAAGCAGGGGGGTTGGGGAGGGAGAAGCAGGCTTCCCACGGACCAGGGAGCCCAATGCCGGGCTCGATCCCAGGACCCTGGGATCATGACCTGAACTGAAGGCAGATGCTTAACGACTGAGCCACCAAGGCACCCTTCCTTGTTGACTTGTGATAATTACCTTTCTTTCTAATTATAGCCACTGTAGAGGGTGTGAAGTAGTAGCTTATTGTGGTTTTTAATTTGGTAATTTAATATTCCTAATGACCAATGATGTTGAGCATCTTTTCATGCAGTTATTAGTCGTTCATAATCTTCTTTGATGAAATGTTTATTTAAATCTGTACCTATGAGATGATTATATTTTTCTCTTTAAATTTATTAGTGAAATAATTGCATTAATAGGGTTTGAAAATGTTGAACCATCCTTGCACTTTTAGATTAAACTCCACTTGGCTTAATAAACTGCTTTATTCAATTTGTCACCACTTTATTTAGGAGCTTTGAGTGTAACTTTCTTTTGTGCTGCCCTTGTCTTTTTTGATGTTAGTGTTACTCTAGCCTCATTTAAAAAATAGCATGCTCATGAATCACTTAAGTAACAGAAACTATCTGTTATATTAATAAACTATTAGTTTGATGAAATTTCCCCTTAAAATTTTTTTGGCCCTGGTACCTTTTGGTAGATTAAGTTTCTATTATATTTTCAATTTATACTGGGTTATTCAAGTTTTCCACACCTTTTTGAATCATTTTGATAATTTGTTTTTCTAGAAAATTGTTCATTACATTGAGATTTTAAGTTCTATTGACATAAATATGCATATATTATAATTTTCTGATTCTCCTCTGTATCTGTGACTATCCCCCTAACTATTCCTAATATTTTTTAAGATGGTCATGTGATGTAAGATTAGCAATATGGCCTGTGACATCACCTGGCTAACTCAGGATTCCAGCTCTGTCACTTAGTCTGGTGAGCCCTTGGCAAACAACTAAACTGCTTTTGTTGTGGTTTTACATCTGTACAATGGGGATTATGTCATCCATTTATCAAAAAATTTTTGAGGGTCTACTTTGTGTCAGGCCTGGTCTGGGTATTGGGAATATGACAGTGAACAAAGTATAAAAATGTCATGTTGGTGCAAACATTAAACAAGTAAAAAAGTAAAATGTCTGCTATTACCTGGAATGTTAGAGAGAAATGCTGAGGAAGAAAAGTAAAACAGGGAAGGGGAGAGGATATACTTAGGATGGTAATAATAAGATCTTTCTTACCAGGTTGACATGAGAATTAGATGAGAAAATATATGTAAAGTGCTTAGCACAATACCTGACAGTGCTCAATTTAAGCTCTTGTAATAATAATAATCATTTTTTTCTTGATCAAATTTGTTAGTGGTTAGGACAATTTATTGGGCTTTCAAAGAACCAGCTCAAGTCTAATATTATTTGGTTGACTTTTTTTTATTAATTTCTACTTTTATTTTTCTGGATTCCTTCTATTTTCTTTTGGTTTATTTTTTAACTTCCATAAGTTAAATGGTTATTTATGTTCAGTCTGAGTATTTCTTTCTTCTCTCTGAGTATTTCTTTGACCATTTTTTTGCTAGACAGTGTTCTTTCTATTATTCACTTCTTAATAGTCTATCATTTTAGTTTTAGTCTTCTTTAATCTAAGAATTATTTAGAAGTGCTTTTAGAATTTTCCAGGTTGTTAGGATGTATTTGATTTTCATGTGAATATGTATTAGTTTTCTTAGCCTTTTGGTTTTTCTGTCTGGTTTTCTTCATTGTTCTAGGCAATTGTGACTTAAAGGTTTTCAACTTCTAAAATTGTTTTTTGTGATTGAACACATGGTTGGTTTTTACAAATGTTGCATTGGATATTTAGGAAGTATGTATATTCCTCCTTTGTTGACCACAAAAATTTCTCTGTGTGTGTATTTATAAAATCGAATGTGATACCTTTGTGATTTAAACTTTCCATATTGTTAATTTTGTTTGCTTCTGTGGATTTCTAAGAGAGAGAGTTATTAAAGTCATCCACCAAGATAGGGCTTTGACAAATCTTTTTCTACCTTTTGTAGATTTCTTTAGAAAAATATCTTACTTTATTGAAATATAATTTGCATACAATAAAAGCCCAAATTTTAAGTGTACAAAGTTTGATGACTTTTGACAAATGCATATGCTTATATAATCACCACCTCAATGAAGGTATAGAACATCTCTATCACCCCAGAAAATTCCTTTGTGTTCCTCTCTGTTAGTCTCCCACCCAGACCGCAGCAACCACTGATGATTTTTATCACCAAAGCTTAATTTTGCTTGTCTAGAACTTTATTTAAATTGAACCAGACAGTGTACATTCTTGTGTCTGTCTTCATCTGTTCCATGTCATGATTTTGAGACTTACCCATGTCGTATCAGTAGTTTTATTCATTTTTATTGCTGAGGAGTATACCTAGTTCTGTTTTTGTTTTTTTGTTTTTTGGGTTGGTTTTCTTTTTTTGCCTCTTTGATGTATTAAGTTTTGAAACTGTTTTATCTTATTTGGGAAAAGGCTACTTTAGATTCTGTTCATATCCTCCTGTTGGCAAAAGACATCTGGTCTGTCGTTACATGAGGAAAATATATCCAAGCACCCTGAGTTTTATGCTTGCTTATTAGCTGTCTACACTGATAACAAGTGAGAGAACAAGAGAGAAGACAGATGGTTTGTAGAGCTTTGCTGACTTCCTAAATGGCTCCTTGGCACTGTTACTGTGGCCTCTGCCTTCCTGTGAGAACTGTGATGGCAGCGCACGCGGAAACACCCCCGGTCATTAAGATGGCTCTGAGGGACCGAGGCTGCCATCCCGGCCCCCACTGTGCGGGGCACCCAATGTGGACACGAGTCACAGACTTGCCTTTGTCAGTGACTCGCTGTTCAAGAGCCACTTGAACTTTAGGGATTCAGTATTTAAAGAGTTTAAGTAGAGGTAAGGAATAATAGTTGCTTAGAGGAAAATGCTAAGTAATTTTCAATGATATGGAAACGAATAACTCAGTTTTGTTAATTATCTATAGTTGAGCCTTTGCTCATTGTTTCTTCTCTTTACTTTTGGTTCCTTTTTGTTGATTTTTAGTTCCTTTGACAAGAGCCAGAAGAAGTGAAAGGCCGTTTGCTTTTAGTAGTTATAAAAGGTGTGTGTGAGTGTGTGTGTGTGTGTGTGCGTGCATGTGCGTAGGGCGGGAGAATGAAACTTTTCTGAAATAAAAACACCTTTTATGTGGGAGGCACTCTGTAGCTGTGTCACTTGAGGCAAGTCACTTCATATACCTGAACCTTAGTCTCCTCACTGGCAAAGTGAGCCAAATGCCTACATCCCCATCTCACAAGATTCTTCCCATGATTTACACAAATAACATAATTTATAAAAAAGTGCTTTGTAAACATTAAAGTTCTATTGAAATATATACACCTATATTTCATTTTTATGTTTATATCTGTTTTATTCTTTCTTTTTCCTTAAAGAAAGATATTTGACCCCTAGCCATAAAGGCACAATAGACTATTCCTGAAATACCATATGTGACATTTTAAAAGCCATTCAAAAAGCCAGCCATTATTAAGTAATCTAATCATTAAAATGTCCTACCTTAAAGTAAAACAAAACAAAACAAAACAAAAAACTCTACACACAGACACACACACACAAGTACTTTGAGAAGATTGTTTAGAGGAACCCTATTGTGAACACATTGTAAAGTATGGAGCACAGAGCTGGGGAGTCAGGAGTACCCGGATCCTAGCCCTAGTTGGCTTTTTTAATCCAGTTATGTTGTAGAAGTTCTCTCTTTGTCTTAGTTTTCTCATTTAGAAAATGTGGAAAATAATTCACATTCTGTCACAGGAGTGATGTTATTATTATTATTATTTGACTAAAATGATTTATAACCATTTATCTTAGTTTCTCTGTGAATCCAGATTTCCACATATTGGGCTTGCTTTAAATTATATCCACTTAAGGCATGTATTCAATTCTATTTTGGGAAAAGAACTGAGATATTGTTGTCTTCTACTATAACTACACAATCTTTGCAAAATCATTTCTTAACAATTTCAAAGGAACGGAGAGCAGTACATTTAGTTACACAGTTTATGCCATCGTTCCATTAGAAGCTAAATGACAGGAGTGAGAGTACAGTGACATCAATTGTTAAGGCCTGTACATTATTCATTTAACATCTGCTGTTGGTTCTCTTTTTCCCTGTGGGGGAATAAATTACAACACATCAGCACATTTTTCATGCTTTGTGTTTAAGCATTTAAACTTCATTTATTGTATTATTAATATTATTTCATTTCTGCTTATTTGGCAGCCCCTGAAGTTATCAATGCCCACGACTATAGCCAGCAGTGTGACATTTGGAGCATAGGTGTCATAATGTACCTTCTGTAAGTAACCTGCTAAATGTGCAGTTTAAAATGAATTGATAGTCTCTAACAGCAGACTAGAATTATATAGATTTTATTTTTTTATTTTTTTCCTTTAAATTTTATTTTATTATGTTATGTTAATCACCATACATTACATCATTAGTTTGTGATGTAGTGTTCCATGATTCATTGTTTGTGCATAACACCCAGTGCTCCACGCAGAACGTGCCCTCTTTAATACCCATCACCAGGCTAACCCATCCCCCACCCCCCTCCCCTCTAGAACCTCAGTTTGTTTCTCAGAGTCCATCATCTCTCATGGTTTGTCTCCCCCTCCGATTTTCCCCCCTTCATTCTTCCCCTCCTGCTATCTTCTTCTTCTTTTTTTTTCTTAACATACATTGCATTATTTGTTTCAGAGGTACAGGTCTGTGATTCAACAGTCTTGCACACTTCACAGCGCTCGCCATAGCACATACCCTCCCCAATGTCTATCACCCAGCCACCCCGTCCCTCCCACCCCACCCCCTAGAATTACATAGATTTTAAATGAAAACTCGGCAATATAGTTTTTAAAAAGTGACTGAAAAAACAATTGGGAAGCCATTCTAAAAGCTCTCTTATTAATTGTCAGCTACATCCATTAGATAGTTTTTTAATACTATAAATTTATAACATACAGGTTTGCTTTTCATGGACCTATAAATGCTACAATACCTGAGCCAAGTGAAAAACTTGCTTAACACCTCTCTGATCTTTTGCCACAGACCAGAAAGTTTCTTTGTATTTTCTACAGAGATTCAGTTATAGCCCATCAGATAGAGAGAGTGTACTGGAGCCTGGCACTTAGCTGCCCTATGGACCGGGCATATGTGAGAAGTGAACACTAACTAGACAGGGGTTCAGCCCAGGATCTGGGGACTATTCTATAGTTTCCAATCCTCTGACTGCTACTGAAAACATTGCTGTTTCTGGCTCTTCCTTCTGTCTCACTCTCAAGATTCCATCAAACCCCACATCCTGTTCATTTTTCCTTTGCAGTGTCCTCACCTCTTCCTTCATTTCTCTTTACTTGTATCATTTCTCCTGATGATCCATCTTCTAGAATATTACAATGTCTGTCTGACTGTTCTCCCTGCCTCTCCAGTCTCCTTCCCCAGTTCATCCTTCATATGGCTGTCAGGATTATCTTTCTAAATCACCAATCTGATTGTACTACTTTTCTGATTCCCAACCTCTGATAATTCTGCTTTGTTATAGAAGAATGTCAGAGCCTCCCAACATGGCATGACGGCAAGTAACCTGGCTCCAGCATGCCTTTCCAGTCTCGGGCTAGCTGTGTATCCCATGCACCTGCTGTGTGCTGCAGCAACTCTAGGCCGTTCTTCATGATTCACATACCCTGGATCACATGTCTCTGAGTCTTTGCTCATGCAGTTCCTTCCGCTTACAATGGTTTTTACTTCTCTCCTAACCTTTCTCCTGGGCCCTCCAGCTCAAACATTAATGCCTTCTGTTTCCCTAACTCCTATCTACCCCAGCAGACTTACTGCACTCATTATGTATTTACATTCCCACTTCCACAGAGGATTTAAAGCAACATGCCAAAAATGCCTGCAAAACAATAACACTGAAAGAAAAACAGTAATATTTCATCAGGAAAGTTTGCACATGTGTGAATTTGATAGACTTGTTCACTTTCCTGTGTTCTTATAGCCCTTTTAAAAATTAGATTATACTATTATAATATAATTATTAGATTATGTATATTTTTTCTCTGTTTTTGTTTTCCTTGCTCTAAATTCCATGAAGGACAGAGATCTTATATTATTCATCTTTGCATCCCTTGTATCTGGTACAGTAGTAGGCATGTAGTCAGTGTTCAATATATGTTTGTTAAATTGAATTAAAGCGAATTGTCTAAGAGGTGTTCTGAAAAGTTAGTGGCCATTGTTCTGCCTGGTGGTGAGTATGAACATTTTTATGCTGATGCAACATTAATTTTATGGTCATATTGAAGATTTCACTGTGCACTACCTCTTCCAGATCATTTCTAAATATTGACATCAGAGTAGTTCCATTTTCACAGTGCTGTGAAATGGAATACACAGGCAGTAGAAATTGGAAGATGTGATTGTAGCTGTAACTCAGATGGTCAACACACATCACTGCTTAGATTGCATAAAGTATAAATGTATTCACAAAGTTTTTGATCATTGTCTTGTGCTAATTAGAATCATACCGTAAAAATTCTGAGCCTTAGTTTTTAATTAAAAATATCACTATTTTAATTTAGTGTTTTATACTTGTAAGAATTTCCAGACAAGTCAAACATAATATACGTAATCTATTATTACACAATTCATGTGGTGTTTGCTGCTGCTTAGTTTGAATTTGTTGTTAAAGAAAGTGATAGTGTAGTACATATCTAAAATTTTTTCCCCTTCTTAAAGATATAATTTTAATTTTTCTGCTTCAGAGCACGGCTGCATATCATCATAATGACATCTTTTTTTCCTTTACGGTAGACTCTTACTTAGCTAATCAGTGCCTATTCATTAATTTGCCTGAGCCCGGTGTTCTTATAGATAATTTCTTTCACCAAGGGCACAAACATATTACCTTCTCCAGGGGGGTTATTTTCTTGTTTATCAGTTACCCCTGATTTATTTCTGCTTAATTGGACAATGATAACATATTTTCTCAAGGTGAAATTAACATAAATACTCTTCACGGGTACTATCCTCTGTTGTTGTGATTCCTATGACATAGGCAACAGAAAATAATAGAAAGGCTTTAGAGGCATTTTTCATGTCTTGGATTCCCTTTTCTGGATGTGCAGAAAATTGCTGTCATAAAATTTCATATGCTGCTGATTGACCAACCATTAGATACATTTTGTGAAAGTAAAATTGCAAAGGACAGAAAAAAGTGGGATTTTTTTTTTTTTAAACACAGCCCTTAAGCTATAGTTGCATGCTAGTCAGGCAATGCAGGAACAGCTAAGAAATTGGTGAATGTGCATATCACTGGTTGTTAACAGACTCAATGAGCTGGGCTTTTGCTGGCCTGTACTTGTTATAATAGATAGTAATTGTCCATAAGACCATTTTTCTGGCTTTTTTTTTTATTGCATTTTAAAACTAAACACTAGTGAGGCAAATAAGATCAGAGAGAGGAGGGTCAGAACGAGCTGGAGAAATAAAAAGTATTAAAATAAGAGATTGCAGAACAATTTGATAAATACTGATCTCTTAACAAGAAGCTACTGCAAATGAAAAACTCTGTTTTCCAGCCTAGGTTGATAAACTACAAGGATAAAAGCAACTTTTTTCCCTAGGAAATCGTCATCATCTTCCTCATTATCATGTAAAATATTTATTAAATTTAGATTAATTCAAAAAATGTTCATGGCAAAGATTTTAAAAGAACTTTAAAGTGGAACTTTAAAAATCAGTAAAAATCTAAGTGCTAGGAGGCTTAGAGATCATATACTTATGTACATAATAGGCTAGCATTTGGGAAGTATAATGGGATTATACCATTTTATTCTTTCAGCAATAAAGTGGAAAAATCTAATCCTGAAAGTTGAAGAACAGGCATACAGTGTGGCCTCTGTGACGAGCCCAGGTCCAGCTTCTGTCTGGTTGTCATTGGGAAAACCTGGTTGTTGGCTACAGAATTGTACTCAGCTGTTGGGGTAGACAGTAAAGATGATGGCTAACATTTGTCCAGAATGTATTATGAGGAATTGAACTCGACTTTTAAGCAAGTTCTTGTAGTTTTGGACTGGATTACTTACTGAAGCACAGTCTCGCCATGCCTTTTCTAAGATATAGTACAATATTTCCTTTTTTTTAAAAAAAAATTTATTTATTTATTTATTTATTTATTTATTTATTTATTTATTTTAGAGAGAGAGAGAGCACACACATGTGCATGAGGTGGGGAGAGGCTGAGGGGGAAGGAGAGGGATAAGCAGGCTCCACACTCAGTGCAAAGCCATCTCTGGGCTCAGGGCTCAATCGCATGACCCTGAGATCATGCATGGCCTGAGCCGAAATCAAGAGTCAGAGGCTTAACAGATGGAGCCACCGAGGCACTCCAATACAGTACTTCCTTTTACAAGATTCTGAACACACACAGTCCCTGTATTACGGAATGTGCCTCAAGCCCAAGTTTACTTTATACATACTGCTGGTGGTTTTACTGATATTGGTCATTATGTATGCTCAGCTTTCATTCCAGACTGAAGGGTCAAATCATCATCATCATCTGACTCTCCTCATCTAGACTGTCTTCATTTTGTATACCATTTTTGAAGAGTTGTGGCCTTTTTAATGGATTTTTGGCTTTGACTCAGAGCCTATAGACCCCAGGGTTATTCTTGGTTTATTCTTACTAACATTGGTGTAGTATTTTACCATGGATAAAACCCTTACATGGTCATTAGACTCTGAAAACTCTCACTGGACTCTGATAACTCAATATATTTTCCCCTAAGTCCAGTTTGACTTATGTACCTTAAGCACTACCTTACCTTTGCTCACATTGAAGTGTATCTCCACTATTATTTGTGCACTTAAAATCACACACCTGCTTGTATTTTGGCCCTCTTTAAGTTTAGTTTTCCCCATCTGGAAGACCTTTGGGTCATGTGCAGGTATGGAGATTTCGATGTATATAAGGTCCAGCACTGATCTTGCAAAACCTCCTTTGCTCCCATTTCTACAACCAGAGAGAGATACCCACCTCTAGCTATCCTTTACTTAAATTTGAAGCACCACTACTTCCAATTTTAATAGCTTCATTTTGATTATTTAAAAAAAATCTAAACAAAATGATTGCCTTTGTTGTAGATTATGTGGAGAACCACCATTTTTGGCAAGTTCAGAAGAGAAGCTTTTTGAGCTAATAAGAAAGGGAGAACTACATTTTGAAGATCCAGTCTGGGAGTCCATAAGTGATTGTGGTAAGTATAGATCTGTCATTATTTACTAAAGCAAATGTATGTAATATAAGAAACTTGGCCAATAATTCAAATACTCTCAATCTCTGTTTCATCATTAAATTTACCATAGAAATAAACACTATTTACTTGTGGAATAGTGATCTCTTCATTGTGATTGTTGTAGTCAAAACTTCCAACAAAAACAGAAATTACATTAATAAAAATTGAAGAGGAAATTGCTGATCATCTAACCCAGTTTTACTGTAGATCATAAACCAGCAAATCCAGGCAATCAAACCTCACCTTAGGCCTGAAAGTTTATTAGCCATTTATTCTGATGATATTTATTTTATAATTGGAATCTTCCCTTCATGTCATATAGACCTAATCCTAAATAAACTGGAAAATGTATGGTATTAATTGTAGTTAAAGGGCGCCTGGGTGGCTCAGTTGGTTAAGCGACTGCCTTCAGCTCAGGTCATGATCCTGGAGTCCCAGGATCGAGTCCCACATCGGGCTCCCTGCTCGGCGAGGAGTCTGCTTCTCCCTCTGACCCTCTTCCCTCTCGTGCTCTCTATCTCTCATTCTCTCTCTCTCAAATAAATAAAATCTTTAAAAAAAATTGTAGTTAAGATAAGATTTTCAGGATTTCCCCTTATTTGCAGCTAAAAGTGTTTTGAAACAGCTTATGAAAGTAGATCCTGCTCACAGAATCACAGCTAAGGAACTACTAGATAACCAGTGGATAACAGTAAGTTACAAGATTACTTCTTTTTGACATGCTACCATTGCTTTTTTTTTTTTTTTTTGGTCTTGTAGTTTATATATAGTCCTAAAACAGTCAATTAGTTTCATCTTCTGACACGTTAAAAAAATTATTGAGTCTTAACACATTTCTGAAATGGGTATTTTCAAACTATTAAAACTATTACCACAGTTGTTTATATATGTTTATAGAGGCTTAAATGAACTCCTTTGCTCCATGCCATGACGGTATCAAGTCTGGTAGAGGAGAGCTGGGAAACGCCCAATATGAAAACTGTAATATTGAAACAGTCTGTTTAGATAAGTGACGTAAAGCCTGGAAGAGTCCACTTCTCTTACAACTCTTTGGATGCAAGGAATCTTTGGGGACTTAGAAAAACCAAGATCTTCGAAGAGTGGCTGTTACCTGGCCTGAAATCTTGAGTAATTATTCATTTACATATTGCTTCCCCCATCACGCGTACTGCCTTCAGCATAGACCCTGTGTCTTACCGAGCTTTGTATGCCTGTACCAGAGCATTACCTGGTCACAATAGGAACCTTGGAAGAAGCTGCTACTTACCTCTCCATAATTATCCTCCTTTTGTTCTCTGGTAACGAGGATCCTCACTTGTAGCTGGAAACACTGCTATCTAGTCTTCATTGCTGGTTATCCCCAGTTTTTGTTAGTTATCATGATGGCGGAAGTAGGAGCAATTTTCGGGAAGTGTCCTTGAATGGAGGGCATATGGCATTCCTCAGTTGCATCTTCTTTCCCGGTGAATGGAATACAGATGGGATGGCTGGAGTTTGACTAGCCATATTAGACCATAAAGTGGAATCCATAAACTGAGGATGGCAGAGCAACAGGATGCAAGGAAGCAGGGCTTTTAGCTCACAGAGCTGCCGTGCCAGCCCTTGACTGCCCACCTCCAGACTTTTTCATGAGCAGGAAACAAACTTCTGTCATCTTTGAGACACTGTCAGATATGTTATTGGGCCTAATACCATTAATCTATACTCAATAATTGTTGAAGGAGTGAATGATTCAATAAGTGAATAGGTCTGTAGGTATCTCAGAAAATTTCCGAGAAATGAGTTTGGAGATCTCTAAAGACGGATGGGAACTATTGCCAAGCAGTATTCATCTATGAAAAAATTCTTGTACATCTATTATTTGCTAGATACAGTGCAACACACTGGAGATACCTGGTATGCTTACATTGCAGTGGAATTGTTGCAAAATGATGGTGGCTTGGATGGGGTGGTAGCAACAGAGTTGGAGAGTAATAAATGCAGTATTCTTTTAGATATAGTTGACAGGACTTGGTGGTGGCTTAGAGGAGGAATGAGGATAAGGGAGGAATCAAGGATGACTTCCAGATTTTGCTGTAATAGCTGGTGGGACCATGATGGTGCCATTTACTGAGATGTGGAACCCTGTGGGAAAAATAGGGTTTTTTTTCCAGGGGGAGGGTGGTAGATCAAGAGTTCCATACTAGATATGCAAAGTCTGAGATGCCCGTGTGGCATCCAAGTGGAGATATTAAATAGATAATCGAATATATGAGTCTGGAACTGGGGAAGTCCGAGCTGGAGATATAAATTTTGGAATCCTGAGTGTACAGACGCCATGTAGAGTCATTAGGCTGCAGAGATAAGTTAGGAAGAAAAGACAGAAAGGAGGAGAGGCCCCAGCAGCCTGCCGTTGGACACCACAGCATCCAGAAGAGGAGAAGCCAGCCACGGGGACTGAGAAGGGATGGCTGATGTGAGGAGAAGAAAATCGAGAGAGTAGCGCCAGCAAAGTTAGGTGAGAAGAATGTTGGAGAAAGTGAGAGCAGTCAGCTCCTGGGTAAGTGCTGCCAAGAGGTCAAGACGAGATGAAGAGTTTCCATTAGACTGGCCGACAGAGGGGTTGATGGTGATAAGTTTAGATACAGATCAGAAACTTACAGTGATATCACTCCTCTTTTCCACTCTCTCGTTTTCCTTTGGCAATTTCTAATCATTGTTTTGAATAATATTTTTTCCTTGAAGGGCTAAAAAACCAGTCTTCACTGAAAGCTGGGTTATATCTGCCCTCTTCTGTGAATGTGTTGATCTCTGAATGATTCTGTGCAATAAGTCTTTCTGGGCTAAAGTAATTGTGCAAATGAGCTAGCAGCTAGATCCTTGCAAAACCATTCTGAGGAGATTTGTAGTACAGCAAAATCAAAAACTGTAAAACAGATGGTGTGCCATAGAAATCTCTCTCTTTTCAGCAGCACATAACATTTGGGTTTGGCCATTTAATTATTTGTTTTCTAATTAGTACAACTTTATTTCTGGCTTTGGTCATTTTTCCAGAAGTCTCCATTTTTGAGCCTCTGTAACATTTGTCTCTATGTAGTCTTTGCCAAATGGATAGAGAAGTGACAGCGTGTACTATATCGGACTACCCTAAGGAGTTCAGTGTATGAAGTTTAGAATACTGGCATTTTATAAACTTCTGAAAGGCAAAACTCTTTTCTTCTTAACAACTTGAAGCCTTCCTGTAATTCATACCCTCTGTTTGAAATAATCTCAAAAGAATACGTTACTTCTCTCAGTACCTGGCTGCTTTATAACCAAGCTTATCTTTTGCAATATCTAACATGTAGTGACATTTTTTCAAAGAGCTTTATTGGATAAAAAGTTTTTATGATTCAGCCTATGTATTGTGCATTTTGAAATATGGTATATATCTGCAAAGGGTTCTGAGAAAAATAGTCATAGCTTCTCTGTGTACATTTAAGTGAATGGAACTTAAAATAAACACATTTGTCATCCTGATTTCAAAAGTCAAAGATTAGATGTAAGGAAAACCAGCCAAGAAATGACTTTCCTTCAAAGGGAGAGTTTGATGATGACTCCCAGGGCCAGGAGTGTGCCTGCGGTCCTCTCGAGTCTGTTTCTTCCTTCCTGTCCTCTTTCCTCTCAACAGTGGCTCGGGAGTTTATTCCATCTTATTAGGCAATTACAGTTGCTTCTTGGTATTCCTTCAAGTCCCCTTATGACAACTAACACCAAGAATTTGCATGTTTAACAAGTTTCCTAGGTATCTTTAATGCCTACTTATATTTGAGAACGCAGCTATAAATTAAGGAAATATTTTTCTTCTATGGCTTGTCATAGTTTCCAGATTTGAGCTCTTTCGGTTTTATTTATACATTCGGTAATTCCTTTGACAGATTGTGTGTGTGTGTGTGTGTGTGTGTGTGTGTGTGTCTACCATGTTGTGCTAGGTAATAAATAAAATATCATTAAATATATATAGGATATGGTCTCTGATATAAGGAACTTATAACCTGGCAAGAGAGACAAGCTATGTAAAAGATACAATCAAGGAAGAAAATGATAAATGACATAAGAAGACCAGAGATACAGAGGCAAGCAAGTGTAAAATCAGGAAGTTCAATCTGACTGGCAGAGAAAATGCTCGAAGGAAAGAAGTGGGAAACGAACTTTTAAAAAAGGAAAGAGAATTGTGAGAGGACTTGAATCTCAGGCTAAAAAGTTGTAACTTGCTGTCATAGATGGTAGAGAACAACGTACACTCTTTGAAATGAAGGAAATTATTGTTGTAGCGCATCAGTCTTGCAAGGTGGCTTATTTTAAATGGGACAGAAGTCATTTAAATGTCTATTGATTTTAACAAGTATCTTTGGATTTTAATCCATCAGGCACTATTGGGGTTCAAAGATGAATAAAACGCAGTCTCTCTCCTTAAGTAATTTACCACAAAGTACAATGTACTTTTTTTTATGGTCACACTTTATGAAGGCACTTGTCATCAGGGTGTGCGTCTAATCTCAGAATGGTCTTTCCTAGTGTGTGAACAAGGCCCTTCTTTTTACAAGTTATTATCCACGTTTTTGTCATTAGCTTTTGACCATTAACCTTAACATATACACTCTACATAAGGGAATGAAACTTTTCTGATGCCTAATTGTGGGGCATTTTTTTCTGACTGTATACTTTCATCCTAAATATGTCAAAACTCTTGGCTTTATTTCACTATTTTTAGTTATTCTTAAATTGTGAATTATCTTGTGTATATGAATATGTCAAGGTCCTATTTAATGAAGGTTTCTATAAAAATTATGTTACAAAGCAGCTCATGAACCAGGAACCTTGGAGATTTATTCAATATCCAATGATAGGTAGATAGTTAATAATCAGTAAATATTTATCGCATAACTACTATGTGCTGCAGAGGACACAGGGATGAGTTTGGCACAGCCTCTGTGCACAGGTTGCCCACAGCCTAATAGAGGGTTTCAAATAAAAATACAGGCAGTGAATGAGTATACCATAATGTGTGTGTGTATATATAAGCATAAATGATATGTAAAATACACTATATGTTATATATAAGTATACAATGACATGTGTTCTATAAAGATAAAAATATATGTTTTATATATAATGTGCTATATAATACTGTATAATACAATATGATACAATGTACCAGAGAGTGCTATATGACATGGAACTATATCATGTAGTAGTAGTGCTAGGTTTTCAAGAAGAGAGCTATCATTTCCTTTAGGGGATTACAAAAACTACTTAAAGTGAAGGTAATATGTGACCTGGCTCTGAAAGAGCGGGTAAAAGTAGAAATTAGTGTTACAGTCGTGGTAAGAAGGATGGGGATTCTAGATAAGAAGAACTTTACAAAGATATATAGAGAAAAAGATGTGCAATATATTCAGAGAACATGAAGCACAGTAGTAATTCTGTTTCTCTAGAACCATAAGAAGACATGTAGGGAGGTAGTGGGAAATTAAGCTGTAAAGGCAGGTTAGAACTGTTTTACTCTAGACCTTCACTTATCTGGAGGAGATTTTATGTCCAGCTTGTTTGACAGTGGGTTGCTACTGGAAGGCTCTGCAGGACCCTGATCACAGCTGAACCTACTCGAGTTTCTCCTTTGTCCCTCTGACCCTTAACAGGGTGATTTGGGTGGACTTGGATGAGGTCTGTGGGCTAGACTCTGAGACGAGAACACCTATTCTAATGGAATGTCCTGCCTGAGAGAATAAGAAGCTGGAAAACCCCTTGCAGTAAATTTGAGTTGAAGGTCTTGAGGGAGCTTTACACACAGGTCATGGCTTAGGGGCAGAAGCAAGATCTTGATGGAGAGAGTAAAGTAGGAGTCAGGGTCTTAATGGAAACAGGATGGGCATTGGAACAGGTTGGGGACAAGTAGCAAGTGTCTGAGACTCCTCACAGGTCAGCTCCATCAGTTAGTGGGCTGGTAGATGTATTGCTGGCAAGACAGACAGAACTTCAGGGAGAATAATCTGGCAACAGTGTGTGTGGTACAGCTTGCTTGGTGGCAAGCAGAAGCTGGAGCACTGGGGCACCTGGGTGGGCTCAGTCAGTTGAGCATCTGACTCTTGATTTTGGCTCAGGTCATGATCTCAGGGTTGTGGGATCAAGCCCCATGTTGGGCTCCACACTCAGTGGGGAGTCTGCTTGAGATTCTCCCTCCCTCCCTCTCCCTTTGCCCTTCCTCCCCACACCCCCCTGCCCACATGCTCTCTCTATCTCTCTGTCTCTCTCTCAAATAAATAAGTAAATAAATATTTTTTTTTTAAAAAGAAGTTGGGGCACTGAAATAGGACTTGGGTGAGATGATGAAGACTAGAACTCGGGCAAAGAGAGTGGAACAGAAAGGAGGGGGAAAATCAGATGTTAGGAAGAGAATCAACAGTTTTTCAACTAAGTAGAAATATTAGATAAAGGAGTACAAGGACTCAAAACTGTTTTTCAGGTGACTGGGAAAGACAAAAAGTCTAGAAGAATTGCTGGTTTCATAGATTAGAAAAAGAGTGAGGTGTTTTTTGGAACAGTATATTCCAACTTTTATGCTTGAGTAATTCCAAAAAGAGTATTGAAAAAATGGTGAATCTCCTAGGATATTTTTAGGTAGAGCTTAAAAAATTTTCACCCTAAATTTAATTAATTGCAAAGGATATAATTTCCTTAATATTGATAATTAAAAATAAAACTAATATTGTTTTTACATGAATAGGACATTCGTCTTATCCATTTGTAAAAATTTGTGATCAATCTCTTCTTTAACAGGAACTATAGGTTATTCATTCTTTTCTTTGAATTTCTGTTTCTATTCCACTTCTTTCGCAAAATTTTATCCTAATATATATTTTTGCTTGAAAGGTTTTTATTAATCATCCTATAATTTGTCTTATCTTACAACAAAAAGGTTCAAATACATATTTAATTTTGTTTTTATTTGCTGTGATTTTAAGGTTCTAAATGTTTAAAAATTACCTAATGATGATTTATCATTATGATTATTAGTACATAACTGATCAAGAGAACATAATTATAATCTGCTATAATTATTAAGTATCACAAGTACAATTATATTGGAAATGCATCTCTGTACTGGATAGATAAGGGCTGCATTTCCCCGCCCCAAAAACTTTATTCATCTATGATTGACCATTACTTATTGTTAGAAAGAGACAGCATTCAGTTTCAATTGTATTGTTGTTTTAGTTTTTAAAGATGTAGGCACCTAGAACCTTATGTAAATATGTAGATGGGAATGGAAGGAGTTTCAACATAGCAGTGTCACTCAGCTCTTTAATCTCTTTCAGTTAATTGTCAAAAACCACCCAGGGAAAGGCCTGCTAGAGAACGTTCTGGTTCCTGCCAAGATGCTGAATTAGCACAGATTACTTCATCTTCTTTGAAGATTAAACCTAGAATAACTTTAGAGAAAAACCTCATGATACCAGGATTCAGAGAACAGTGTGAAAAGCCCTTGGGAAGATGAAGGATTCATTTTGAGTTGCTGCGTATGGTGGGTGAGGCGACAGCCTGGAGCCAGGACAGGATGTTAAAATAGGAAGACAAAAAAAAACACGTTCCCCTTTTGCTTGTCTTCCTTTGCATTGATGACATTGATGCCTGTCCCCTCACAGGGGTCTAAGAAATAAAATCAGAGCAGCACTGAAGCCCTGTTTTGAGTAAGAAGCTAAGGAAAATGGGTGGGAATTGACTGGTTTTTGGCATTGACTCCTTAACTGTTGAACTCCAAATGCTAGGACTGGCGGGTTGTGTTTTTAGGAGTGCCTCATCTGAAGGTTGTTTCTCCTAGGAGAAAGTTGATAAGGATGAAATCCTAGACTGTGGAGTAGCTTGGAGGGTGCAGGTTTGTGGTGCCTAAGGTTCTTACCCCTTACTCTTCCTTGAGTTCCTGGGCTGAGGGCCTGGATTTCACCTTAGAACCATGCCCTGTCCTCCCAAGGAGCCAGTACTCCCTGGGGAAGATGAGATCACAGGCCAAATTTCAGACACCATTAAGAGAGTTTAGAATAGACAGTCCAAAATTTAAAAGTCAGCAAAGTGAGCATACTAAAAGAGATAAGGGGAAGATGTTAATAATATGGAGGAAGAATATGAAATAATACAACAGAACCAAGTAGAACTATTTAGGTGTAATAGTTGAAATATAAAATGCAACTATATAGGGTAAAGAGTGAAATGGGTGCAGCTAAAGAATGAATTAAAAAACTAGGCGATCAGATTATGGAATTTTACAGAAGGAAATGATAAATTGAAAATGTAAAAAAAGAGAAAAATTGAAAATGTAAAAAAAGAGAAAAAAAAGTTAAGATATGTGGAGTTAAAAGTAAAAGTGCCCGAATACCTATAATAGGAGTATGAGAGAGATAAGTAAAAAGGAGGAGGAGAAAATCTTTAAAGAAATAATAGAGATAAAATAATCAGAATTAAAGAAGAAAGTCTTCAGCATTCAACAGATGATAGAATACTAAATAGGAGACATAAGGAAAAACTGACAAAAGAGGCATAATGAAATTTAAGAACATTAAAAACAAGGAAAAACACTCTAAAAGCTCCCAGAAAGAAATAGTAAAACATATAAAAAAGAACAAGAATCACCTTGACATCTTACTTTTGGGGAGCAACATTCGGTACAAGCATAAATAGAGTAATACTCTAAATATATTAAAAGACCAAGAACTTTAAACTTAGAATTTTGAATCCATCCAAATTATCATTCAAATGAAAAGGTATTATAAAAATATTTTCAAATATACAAGACCTCAGAAGGATTGACACACAAATCATACACGTAAAACACTTGGTTGAAATAATTAAATAGGAAAACCAAATCCAGAAGCTGCTACCAGAGCTATGTGCAGTAAGAGTCTTTAAATACCTTGATAAAGTTTGTTGGTGTCAAAAAGCAAAACTAAAAAACCACAAAACCAAAGAATAAGAGGAGAAATTATCTTCATAATAATAAGAGTTAACATGCGAAGCAATATCCGTATGATAAGCACTGAGAAGGGAGAGAGAACATTGGTCCACTGAGAGGGTGCTAAAATGGGAGATGTAGACATCAGATTTTTAAAGTGGGAAAGAATTAAAAAAACAAAGAATGGGGCAAATTGAACTAGTAAACATAAATGATGGAAACAAGTCCAAATATAAAAATAATTACAAATAAATGGGTTAGAAATACCTATTAAAAGACATATTGTCAGGTTGAATTTTTGTTGACTCTAGCTAAGTGCTATTTACAAGAAACACATTTGAAGCATAAGGACAGAGAAATATTGAAAAAAAGAAGAATGGAAAAGGACATACCAGGCAAACACTAATTGTGTCACTAAATTAAAGCCTGTGTAACTGAATAAATACCAGTTAATACCTTAACACACCTTTACACAGAACAAATCATTACTAGGGATAAAGAAGGTCACTTGATTATGATAAAAACTCAACTGAACCATGTATGCAACTAATACATGTTATTTCAAAACATGTATGCAATTAATAAAGTAACCTGAAAAACATAATATATCAGAAGTTGACAAAAGTAAACATGGAAAAATTGGCAAATTCATCCTAGTGGGAGATTTTAATGTACTTCTCTCAATTACTGATAATGTAAAGCAAATGAAAACAAAAACAGTTAAGAGATTTTAACAACACAATCAACAAGCTTATCCTAGTGGACACATAAACAGTTCTGCACCCAACAATTAGAGAACATATAGTTTTCTTAAGCCCATGTGGAACATTTATCAAAATTGCTCTTACACTAGTCCATGAAGCAAGCAAGCCTCAATGAATTCCTCACAGATCACGTTCTCTAACAATATGCAAACACACGTCAGAAGTCAATAGCAGTTAGATTAAATATCTGCGTGTGTTTGGAAATCATATCACATGCTTCTAGAGAAGTCCTGGGTTAAGAATAAATACTAACAAGAAAAAATGAAATCCTTAGAACTGAAGACGATGAAAACACATCATGTCAAAACTTGTAGGATGGGGGGGCGGAGCAAGATGGTAGAGGAGTAGGAGACCTAGATTTTGTCTGGTCTCAGGAATTCAGCTGAATAGGGATCAAACCATTCTGAACACCTACGAACTCAACAGGAGATCGAACAGGAGAGTAGCAACAACTCTCTGAACAGAGAAGCGACCACTTACTGGAAGGTAGGACGTGCGGAGAAGTGAATCCGAGGCGATATTCGGGAGGATAGACGGCGGGGGAGGGGCCTCCGCCGGCCGCTTCTGGCGAGTGATAGAGCCGCGGAGCACAAAATCGGACCTTTTAGAAGTTGGCTCGGCGGAGGGACGTCGCTGCAGTGGCTAAGCGGGGGGTGGAATCCTCCCGGGACAGTGTGGTCTCAGGACCCTTGGGGTCACAGAGAGACCAGGGGTGCCTGAGTGCGCCAGAGCTCCCAGGTATCAGAGCAGGGAAGCCGGCTGCAGAGACGGAGCAGAGTCGCAGGCTCTCAGCTCGGGGTTGCCATAAACTGTGATCTGTGGCCCAGTCGGGGCACGGCTCCCCCAGCAGGGACCCAACAAGCAGCAGATCCGGGGAGACTCCCCTTCCTTCCCGGGGAGGAGCGGTGCGGGAACGCACTGCAGGGATCTGCTGGGTTTGGAGACTCCGTGCGGGGTCGGGTGCCAGAGATAGCAACGCTTGATCACAGGCCGGGTGAGCACGGAGTGTGGCCGGAGACCGGGGACACGGAAGTGACTGCTTTTCTCTGGGGGTGCACTGAGGAGCGGGGCCCTGAGTTCTCAGCTCCTCCGAGTGGAGATTGGGAGGCCACCATTTCTGCCCTGGTCCTCCAAAGCTGTACGGAGAGCTTGCAGGGAACAAAAGCTCCTGAGATCAAACCCGAGCAGCTTCCTTAGCCCGGACCGACAAGGGCGGGGCAATCCCGCCTCCGGCAAAGACATTTGGAAACCACAGCAACAGGCCCCTCCCCCAGAAGATCAGCCCAAACAGCCAGCAAGCCAAGACCAAGTTGATCGATCAAGGAGAATAGGAGAACTCCAGCGCTAGGGGAATACTGCACATAGATTCATGGCTTTTTTTTTTTTTTTTTTACCATGATTCATTATTTCATCAAAGTTAATTTTTGTTGACTTTTTTTTATTTTTCTTTTTCCCTTTTTCAACCAACATCTTATAAATCCCTTTTTTTAAAAAAAAAAAAACATTTTTTATTTTTTTTTCATTTTTAGAGTCATATTTTATCCCTTCATAGTAGTTACCCTTGTTTTTGGCATATATATATAAGTTGTTCTCTCTTTAAAATTTTGAGGTACAGTTTCTTCTAACAGATCAAAATATACCCTAAATCACTAGTGTATGGCTTTGTCCTAGTCTCCTGCCTGATCACATTCTCTCCCTTTTTCCTTTTTTTTTTTCCTTAAATCTTCTTTCTTTTTTCAAACAACTTATCTTACCAAGTCCTTTTATAAAATCTTTTATAATTTTCATCTTTACAGTCATCTTCCATCCCTTCATTGTATCAACCCTTATTTTGTACATATATGTCTTTCTTCCTTTAAAATTTTAGGAGGCACTTTTTTCTAACAGACCAAAATACGCCCAAAATCTAGTGTGTGGCACTGATCTATGCACTAGCCTGATCATATTTGATCATATTCTCCTTTTTTGAATTGTTTTGTTTTTGTTTTTATCTTTTTTTCTTTTTTTTTTCTTTTTTTTTTCTTTTTCTCTTTCTTTTTTCTTTCTTTCCCTTTCTTTTCCCCTGGTTTCAGGTCTTTTCTGATTTGTATACAGTATATTTGCTGGGGACGTTGTAAACCTGTTAGCCTTTTGTTCTCTCATTCATCTATTCTCCTCTGGACAAAATGACAAGACGAAAGAAATCACCTCAGCAAAAAGAACAAGAGGTAGTACCATCAGCCAGGGACCTACTCAATACGGACATTAGTACGATGTCAGACCTAGAGTTCAGAATCATGACTTTAAAGATACTAGCTGGGCTTGAAAAAAGCGTGGAAGTTATTAGAGAAACCCTTTCTGGAGAAATAAAAGAACTAAAATCTAACCAAATCGAAATCAAAAAGGCCATTGATGAGGTGCAATCAAAAATGGGGGCACTAAATGCTAGGATAAATGAGGCAGAAGAGAGAATCAGCGATATAGAAGACCAAATGATGGAAAATAAAGAGGCTGAGAAAAAGAGAGAGAAACAACTACAGGATCACGAGGGCAGAATTCGAGAGATAAGTGATAGGATAAGACGAAACAACATTAGAATAATTGGGATCCCAGAAGAAGAAGAGAGAGAGAGAGGGGCAGAAGGTATATTGGAGCAAATTATAGCAGAGAACTTCCCTAATGTGAGGAAGGAAACAGGCATCAAAATCCAGGAGGCACAGAGAACCCCTCTCAAAATCAATAATAATAGGTCAACACCCCGACATCTAATAGTAAAACTTACGAGTCTCAGAGACAAAGAGAAAATCCTGAAAGCAGCTCGGGAGAAGAGATATGTAACCTACAATGGTAGAAACATTAGATTGGCAACAGACTTATCCACAGAGACCTGGCAGGCCAGAAAGGACTGGCAAGATATCTTCAGAGCACTAAACGAGAAAAATATGCAGCCAAGAATACTATATCCAGCTAGGCTATCATTGAAAATAGAAGGAGAGATAAAAAGCTTCCAGAACAAACAAAAACTAAAGGAATTTGCAAACACGAAACCAGCCCTCCAAGAAATATTGAGAGGGGTCCTCTAAGCAAAGAGAGAACCTAAAAGCAGCAAAGAGCAGAAACGAACACAGACAACAGACAGTTAACAGTCACCTTACAGGTAATACAATGGCACTAAATTCATACCTTTCAATAGTTACCCTGAATGTAAATGGGCTAAATGCCCCAATCAAAAGACACAGGCTATCAGATTGGATTAAAAAACAAGACCCATCAATATGCTGTCTGCAAGAGACTCATTTTACACCCAAAGACACCCCCAGATTGAAAGTGAGGGGGTGGAAAACCATTTACCATGCTAATGGACACCAAAAGAAAGCTGGGGTGGCAATCCTTATATCAGACAAACTAGATTTTAAAACAAAGACTGTAATAAGAGATGAGGAAGGACACTATATCCTACTTAAAGGGTCTATCCAACAAGAAGATCTAACAATTGTAAATATCTATGCCCCGAACATGGGAGCAGCCAAGTATATAAGGCAATTAATAACAAAAGCAAAGAAACACATTGACAACAATACAATAATACTGGGGGACTTTAACATCCCCCTGACTGAAATGGACAGATCATCTAAGCAAAAGATCAACAAGGAAATAAAGACTTTAAATGACACACTGGACCAAATGGACTTCACAGACATATTCAGAACATTCCATCCCAAAGCAACGGAATACACATTCTTCTCTAGTGCCCATGGAACATTCTCCAGAATTGATCACATCCTAGGTCACAAATCAGGTCTCAATCGGTACCAAAAGATTGGGATCATTCCCTGCATATTTTCAGACCACAATGCTTTGAAACTAGAACTCAACCACAAGAGGAAAGTCGGAAAGAACTCAAATACATGGAGGCTAAAGAGCATCCTACTAAAGAATGAATGGGTCAACCAAGAAATTAAAGAAGAATTAAAAAAATTCATGGAAACCAATGAAAATGAAAACACAACTGTTCAAAATCTTTGGGATACAGCAAAGGCAGTCCTGAGAGGAAAGTATATAGCAATACAAGCCTTTCTCAAGAAACAAGAAAGGTCTCAAATACACAACCTAACCCTACACCTAAAGGAGCTGGAGAAAGAACAGCAAATAAAGCCTAAACCCAGCAGGAGAAGAGAAATAATAAAGATCAGAGCAGAAATCAATGAACTAGAAACCAAAAGAACAGTAGAACAGATCAACGAAACTAGGAGCTGGTTCTTTGAAAGAATTAACAAGATTGATAAACCCCTGGCCAGACTGATCAAAAAGAAAAGAGAAATGACCCAAATCAACAAAATCATGAATGAAAGAGGAGCGATCACAAGCAACACCAAAGAAATACAAACAATTATAAGAACATATTATGAGCAACTCTATGCCAGCAAATTAGATAACCTGGAAGAAGTGGGTGCATTCCTAGAGATGTATCAACTACCAAAATTGAAACAGGAAGAAATAGAAAACCTGAACAGACCTATAACCACTAAGGAAATTGAAACAGTCATCAAAAATCTCCCAAGAAACAAAAGCCCAGGGCCAGATGGCTTCCCAGGGGAATTCTATCAGACATTTCAAGAAGAATTAATATCTATTCTCCTGAAACTGTTCCAAAAAATAGAAATGGAAGGGAAACTTCCAAACTCATTTTATGAGGCCAGCATTACCTTGATCCCAAAACCAGACAAAGACCCCATCAAAAAAGAGAATTACAGACCAATATCCTTGATGAACATGGATGCAAAAATTCTCACCAAAATACTAGCCAATAGGATCCAACAGTACATTAAAAGGATTATTCACCACGATCAAGTGGGATTTATTCCTGGGCTGCAAGGCTGGTTCAACATCCGCAAATCAATCAACGTGATACAATACATTAACAAAAGAAAGAACAAGAATCATATGATCCTCTCAATAGATGCAGAAAAAGCATTTGACAAAGTACAACATCCTTTCTTGATCAAAACTCTTCAGAGTATAGGGATAGAGGGTACATACCTCAATATCATAAAAGCCATCTACGAAAAACCTACAGCGAATATCATTCTCAATGGGGAAAAGCTGAGAGCTTTCCCCCTAAGGTCAGGAACGCGGCAGGGATGTCCACTCTCACCACTGCTATTCAACATAGTATTAGAAGTCCTAGCCACAGCAATCAGACAACAAAAAGAAATCAAAGGCATCCAAATCGGCAAAGAGGAAGTCAAACTCTCACTCTTTGCAGATGATATGATACTGTATGTGGAAAACCCAAAAGACTCCACCCCAAAACTGCTAGAACTCATACAGGAATTCAGTCAAGTAGCAGGCTATAAAATCAATGCACAGAAATCAGTGGCATTCCTATACACCAACAACAAGACAGAAGAGAGACAAATCAAGGAGTCGATCCCATTTACAATTGCACCCAAAACCATTAGATACCTAGGAATAAATCTAACCAAAGAGGCAAAGGATCTGTACTCAGAAAACTATAAAATACTCATGAAAGAAATTGAAGAAGACACAAAGAAATGGAAAAACGTTCCATGCTCATGGATTGGGAGAATCAACATTGTGAAGATGTCAATGTTACCTAGAGCAATCTACACATTCAATGCAATCCCCATCAAAATACCATCCACTTTTTTCAAAGAAATGGAACAAATAATCCTAAAATTTGTATGGAACCAGAAGAGACCCAGAATAGCCAGAGGAATACTGAAAAAGAAAAGCAAAGCTGGCGGCATCACAATTCCGGACTTCCAGCTCTATTACAAATCTGTCATCATCAAGACAGTATGGTACTGGCACAAAAACAGACACATAGATCAATGGAACAGAATCGAGAGCCCAGAAATGGACCCTCAACTCTATGGTCAACTTATTTTTGACAAAGCAGGAAAGAATGTCCAATGGCAAAAAGACAGTCTCTTCAACAAATGGTGTTGGGAAAATTGGACAGCCACATGCAGAAGAATGAAACTGGACCATTTCCTTACACCACACACAAAAATAGACTCCAAATGGTTGAAAGACCTAAACGTGAGACAGGAGTCCATCCAAATCCTAAAGGAGAACACAGGTAGCAACCTTTTCGACCTTAGCTGCAGCAACTTCTTCCTAGAAACATCGCCAAAGGCACGGGAAGCCAGGGCAAAAATGAACTATTGGGATTTCATCAAGATAAAAAGCTTCTGCACAGCAAAAGAAACAGTCCACAAAACCAAAAGACAACCGACAGAATGGGAGAAAATATTTGCAAATAACATATCAGATAAAGGGTTAGTATCCAAAATCTATAAAGAACTTATCAAACTCAACACCCAAAGAACAAATAATCCAATCAAGAAATGGGCAGAAGACATGAACAGACATTTCTCCAAAGAAGACATCCAAATGGCCAACAGGCACATGAAAAAGTGCTCAACATCGCTTGGCATCAGGGAAATCCAAATCAAAACCTCAATGAGATACCACCTCACACCCGTCAGAATGGCTAAAATTAACAAGTCAGGGAACAACAGATGTTGGCGGGGATGTGGAGAAAGGGGAACCCTCCTACACTGTTGGTGGGAATGCAAGCTGGTGCAACCACTCTGGAAAACAGTATGGAGGTTCCTCAAACAGTTGAAATTAGAGCTACCGTTCGATCCAGCAATTGCACTACTGGGTATTTACCCCAAAGATACAAATGTAGGGACCCGAAGGGGTACCTGTACCCCTATGTTTATAGCAGCAATGTCCACCATAGCCAAACTGTGGAAAGAGCCAAGATGCCCATCGACAGATGAATGGATAAAGAAGAGGTGGTATATATACACAATGGAATATTATGCAGCCATCAAAAGGAATGAGATCTTGCCATTTGCAACGACGTGGATGGAACTGGAGGGTGTTATGCTGAGTGAAATAAGTCAATCAGAGAAAGACATGTATCACATGACCTCACTGATATGAGGAATTCTTAATCTCAGGAAAGAAACTGAGTGTTACTGGAGTGGTTGGGGGTGGGAGGGATGGGGTGGCTGGGTGATAGACATTGGGGAGGGTATGTGCTACGGTGAGCGCTGTGAATTGTGCAAGACTGTTGAATCACAGATCTGTACTTCTGAAACAAATAACGCAACATATTTTAAGAAAAAGAAAAAGAAGAAGATAACAGGAGAGGAAGAAAAGGGGAGTATGTCGGAGGGGGAGACGAACCATGAGAGATGATGGACTCTGAAAAACAAACTGAGGGTTCTGGAGGGGAGGGGGGTGGGGGGATGGGTTAGCCTGGTGATGGGTATTAAGGAGGGCACGTTCTGCATGGAGCACTGGGTGTTATGAACAAACAATGAATCATGGAACACTGCACCAAAAACTGATGATGTAATATATGGTGATTAACATAACAATAAAAAATTAAAAAAAAAAGAAAAAAAAAACTTGTAGGATGATGAAAAGTGTGTTTTGGCAGAAGTTTGTAGCCTAAAATATTTATATTAGAAAAGAAGAAAGCCTAAAAATTAATAAAGTACTATCCAACCTAAAATGAGGGGAAAAAATGCAGCGGAATATACCCAATTAAAGTAATAGGGGAAAAAAATAAGTGAAAATAAAGTAAATAGAAAGCGAAGGTAGAAGAGAAAAGATAACAAGAACAACATTTGAGACTTCTTTTTTTTTTTTTTAAGATTTTATTTATTTATTTGACAGAGAGAATACAAGCAGTGGGAGTCGGAGAGGGAGAAGTAGGCTTCCCGCCGAGCAGGGAGCCCGATGCGGGGCTCAGATGCGGGGCTCAGATGCGGGGCTCAGATGCGGGGCTCAGATGCGGGGCTCAGATGCGGGGCTCGATCCCAGGACCTGGAATCATGACCTGAGCCGAAGGCAGACGCTTAACGACTGAGCCACCCAGGCGCCCCAACATTTGGGTTTTCTGAAAGACCAACAAATAGAGAAAACTTTGGCAAAAGTAATTGAGAAAGAAAAAGAGAAGACAAAAAGTAGATATTACATATGAAAAAGAGAATTCAGCCACAGGTAAAGCACAGAAAAAGGATTGTGATTTAAAAGATAAGAAATTTAAAAGACAAGGGAATCCTACCAACAACTGTATACTAATAAATCTGAAAACTTTGGCCAAATGGACAAAATCTCTCGTTCCAGAAAAATTTTACAGCTTCATAAAACTGTCTCAAGAAGAATAGAAAACCTGAATCGTCCTATAGTTATTAAAGAAATTGAAGTAGTAGTTTAAAATCGTCCATAAGAGGGGCACCTGGGTGGCTCAGTCGTTAAGCATCTGCCTTCGGCTCAGGTCGTGGTCCCAGGGTCCTGGGATCGAGTCCCACATCGGGCTCCCTGCTCGGCGGGAAGCCTGCTTCTCCCTCTCCCACTCCCCCTGCTTGTGTTCCTGCTCTTGCTATCTCTCTCTGTCAAATAAATAAATAAAATCTTTAAAAAAATAAATAAATAAAATAAAATAAAATAAAATCTTCCATAAGGAAGATGATGGGTATTAAGATGAGCATGATGAGCACTGGGTGATGTATTGAAGTGTTGAATCACTGTATTGCATACCTGAAACTAATATAACACTGTATGTTAACTACACTAGAATTAAAATTTAAAACTTTATATATTAAATAAAAGTTATATATATTAAATAAAAATAAAATCTTCCATAATGCTTAGAATTCAGATGATTTTACAGATTAGTCCTACAAGACTTTCATTTCAAATTTGTAACTCACCTCCCACCCCCAAGAGGGAATTTTTCTTTACTTATTCAAAAAGTCTAATATAACTCTGTATACTGTAGTATAACAAAACTAGACCAAAGGAAACTAAACCTATGAAAAAGGAAAATGATCCATTTCACTTATTAATATAGATATGAAACCTTAAACAAAATATTAGCAAATTGGGTCCAATTGTGTATATGAAAAGATAATACATCACGACCAAGTTGGATTTTTGCTCAGTATACAATGATGGTTTAATTTCAGGAAAACAACTATAAATATAAATTCCCACATTAACATATTAAAGGAGAAAAAGCATATGATCATTTCAAAAGAAATACTTATAAGACTCAACATACATTCACAATTTAATTAGAAATAAAAGGAAACTTCTCTAACCTGATATAAAAGATTATAGCAAATATCATTCTAAATAGGAAATATGAGAACTTCCTTTAAAATAAAGCTGTAGTCAAGGAAGTCAGCTTTCAATATTTCAATTCCAAGATTGTGGGTTTTAGTTAACTTGAGATAAGGAAAAGATATTAAAGGCATGGGAATTGGAAAGCAGAAATAAAACTTTTATTATGTATCGTAATATACAAATTATTAGACACATTATTTGAAATAATAGGAAAGCTGAGTAAGATAGCTGGATTTATTATTGATATATAGTTAACTCTTGAACAACATGGAGGTTAGAGGTACTGACCTCCTGTGCAGTTGACTCCCCAGAAACTTAACTACTAATATCGGACTGTTGACTAAAGTCTTGCTGATGACATGAACAGTCAATTAACACATATTTTTATGTTATATGTACTATATACTATATTTTTATAATAAAGTAAGTGAGAGAAAAGAAAATGTTATTGAGAAAATCATAAAGAGAAAATACATTTACAATAACCTACTGTATTTACCAAAAAAAATCTGCATATAAGTAGACCCACACAGTTGAAACCCATATTGTTCAAAGGTCAGCAGTATATCCGTATAGAAGTGTATCAAATCAACACGTATACACCTTAAACTTACACCGTGTTATTACATGTCAATTTTATCTCAGTAAAGCTGGACAAAAAGATTGGTGTACAAAGTTCAATTACATTTCTATTCACAAGCAACCAACAATAGAAAATGAAATAAAAATGAAGACATGTAAAGCAGTATCCAAGAATATAGAATATCCAGGAATAAATCTAACATAAGATTCCTAAGACGTCTTTGGGTAAAGTTAGGAAATTTTATTGGAAAACATTGAAAAAGACTTGAATAAATTGTGGTATGGTCTAACAATGGAATATTATATAGCAATCAAAGTGATTAAACTACATGTAGTAATATCTATGAAGCAATGAAATTTATCTTTAAACTCATCATAGTTTTGTTAAGATATAATCTGCTCACTCTAAAATACACTGATTTTAAGTATATAGCCTGATGAATCTTTATATATGTATGTAGTTGTGCAACTACCCGCCAGAACAAAATATGGAACATCTCTGTCCCCAGTCAGAAAGTTCCATTGTTCCCTTTTCCAGAGTGATTGGACCATTCACCAGCAATGTGTGAGTTCTAGTTTTGCTCCCCGTCTTCTCCAATGCTTATTATTGTCGATATTTTTTATTTAGATACTCTGGTAGATATGTAATAGCATCTCATTGTGGTTCTAATCTGCATTTCCTGAATGACAAATGAAATTGGTCACCTTTATTTATGTTTATTGGTCTTTTGGTTATCTTCTTTTGTGAAGCACCTGTTCAGATCTTTTTCCCCACTCATTTTTTCTATTTGGTTTTATGTCTTTTACTTATTGATTTGTAGGTGTTCATTATTTTAGATAAATGAGCATTCTGTGACACACAAATAAATATATATACAATAACAAGAAATGGAAGAAGCTGACTTAAGGAAAAGAATATGGAAAGGATTACTGCAAATCCTTGCTCAAGGAGGTGACTTTTGAAAAAGAATAGGTCATTGGAAATTGGGGGTCTTGAAATGGATTCCCTGCAAACTCTATCTTTGCCCACACATCCCTTTGAAAGTCTTCATGTACAGCCAGGTGTACACAATTTGAAAAATTTTGGTTTGAATATATTGAGTTTGTTTTTATTTTTCCAGCTTTATTGAGATATAATGGATGTATAACATTGTATAAATTTCAGGTGTACAACATAATGGTTTGACATATGTATATATTGTGAAATGATTACCACAATTAGTTTAGTTAAAACGTCCATCAGCTCACATGCTTACAATTTTTTTTCTTTTGATGGGAACTTTTAAGATCTGTCTTAGCAACTTTCGAATATACAATACAGTATAGAAGGCTCCACAACACCTCTAGCTAGAAATTCTTGGCAGGCAACTGGAAATACACTTCTGTAGTGGGGTAAATTACTAAATTTCTCAGGCTGCTTCCCCCTGAAGAATAGGAATATCAACACTAACCTTTTATACTCATATAGTTGCTACACTTACGAAAGAAAATCACCGAGACGACTTGTAGGAAAAACTTTAAAGTGGCATGCAGTTGCTTACTTCAGTGGTCCTTATTACCTTGATATGCTGCTGCCTAGCACTCATCGAGGCCCATTAGGGTGAGTTTGGTGATTTTACTGGGTGCCACCAGTTCATGTGGGTATCTGCAACTTACATTGTTTCTCTTCCTACTGTAATGTACATTAATTACTAGTCATATAAAGATAATAGCTGAGATTACCCTGGTAAGTGATTTAAATGGTAAACAAAAAAGGAAGAATAACTTTTCTTCCTCCATCCCCTCATTCCCTCATACTAAATTTTATTGGGCCTTTGTTAAGGCTCTATGCATTCTTTCAAAAGTAATTCTATACATTTTTATGTATATACCTTACACAGGTGGGTTCATATTGTGCAAGCTATTCTTTTCTACCTAATGTATCTTGGAAAGATTTCTTTATTTTTTAAAAAGCAGCATTGGATCCCAAATTATGGATACACTATTACTTTCTTAATAGTCCCCTGTAAATATGGAACATGTAAATTGTTTCAGATTATTTCTATTATAGCAGTGGTACAACAAATGTTCTTATAAATATATGTTTGCATGCTGTGTTATCAGATAAATTCTTAATAGTGGACTTACTGGTCAGAGAGGATGTGCATTATATATTTTGATAGGTTATTGCTAATTTGCCTTCCTAAAAAGCAAGTAAATGAGAAAGCCTGTTTGCCCACACCCTCACCAACACAGAGTATTACCAAACTTAAAGTTATGTCCATCCATTAAGTGAAGATTGGCATCTCATTGTTTTGATTTGGGTTTTGTTAACTTTGTGAAGTTGAGCAGCCTTTTATGTTTTTTTACAAAGTGATTATTCCATTTTCCTATTGAGAAAAATTTTATTCCTAGGTGTCAACTATACTCGAGTTAAAAAAAAAAACAACAACAACTTAGGAATATTACAAAATAAAGAGTTCTGGCTATTTACAAAAAGTGGAAATGATGACCAGAAGCTAAAGACCTAGAATGTTTCCTTTTAGCTTTGCCATTTTTTAAAAAAGATTTTATTTATTTGTTTGACAAAGAGAAAGAGCAAGCAAGAGAAAGCACAAGCAGGGGGAAGGGCAGAGGGAGAGGGAGAAGCAGGCTCCCCGCTGAGCAGGGAGCCCACATGGGGCTCAATCCCAGGACTCCCGGGATCATGACCTGAGCCGAAGGCAGATGCTTAACCAGCTGAGCCACCCAGGTGCCCCTAGCTTTGCCAATTTTATGTTTCATACCACTTCACCCCAGCTCATATATATCATTCATTCATTCATTCATTCAAAACTGCTCATTAAATACTTATTGTTTATAAAATACTGATAGTCACAGTCCTTGAACAGGCAAAGTATGTTAGATAGGGACATATGTTTAGATCTCCAATTTTGGTCTCCACTTAATACTAAGGTATCAAATCAAATCTTAGTTTTTGCCAATGCTTCTTCTCCATGAGTATTCATTTTTCCATGTTTCAAAATAAAATAGTTTCAACCCTGTTAGTTAACCAAGTAGAATGTTGGTGTTCTACTTTTGAAAGCCCCAGATTATTGACCTGTTACTGCTGCCTTCTTGCCATTTACTACTTCACAGTTGATGAGTTCAGTATCTGACTCTGATTACAGCCAGTAAAAGGAATTCAGAGGTTAGCGTCCTGATAGTGAAATGACATACACTTTCCAGTGTCTGCCCTAATAATTCTACCCATTTTTGTTTGTTGGTTGGTTCATTTGTAATTTCTGTTGAACCTAGAAGGCTCATGACACATAGCCCTGGCCCACTTATTCATTGGTCAGTCCAAGCATTTGATACAATTTCTCCTCCAGCTGCTAGCAAGCAAGAAGGGGGTAGTCTAGTAAGTTATTGACTGGACTTTAGACTTTGTGCCCTGTTTGATATCACACATGAATGTAGGAAGCAAACAGTTAAAGATTTCCAAATAGTAGGGTGTTTCTGAGGGGATAATGTCCTATTCTGAATCCTTTCTCTTCTTCACAATCTCTGTGGAATGAGAAATAGGGTCATTTCTTTGAGTACAAAGGCACTCTACTTTAGGCATATAGAGTATCAGTCATCAAGCTCTTACGTGTATTATGAGCATTTGAAAGATTGCTAGAGATGCAGATTCAAGATAATACAGGGAATCCTTCCTTTGTATAGTAGTGCAGGACCATAAAAATAACAATGCAGGTTGAAACTGCAAAAGGATCTTAATAATCATTGGGGAAATCATGATTGTTCCATGCCCTTTAAAAATTTTTGTTAAATAATAAAACTAACTGTTGGTTGTAATCCTTGGAAAATGGAACAAAAGGAAAACTGATTTTTCTTAGTGCATTGTAATTTAAAACATTAGAAATATTAAGAACTAAAGTGTCTTATTTTTTTCAGAAAAACTTATCAAAATTAGTTTAAACAGTGCTTACCTTCTTCTCCTTGTCCTATAACTTACAATACAGATGGGATTATCTTTTTTTGTACTTCAGTGAGTTCTAATACTATTCTCTAAGTTTGGATCAACTTCCAACATCTTATTCTTTGTGCTTTCAATGTCATGAACTATCTCTGAAAATCCTTTAAATGACACCTTCTTTGCGGGCATCACTTTCTCTGGGGCACCTCTGTCCTTTCTGTACACCACTTTCCTCTCATTTCTGTTCATAAGTTTGCCTTCACCAGGTTCCTTTGGTTGCATATCTAGGTTCTCTCAAACGGTGGCAGTGGCAGTTTCCAAGGTCAGCTACTTCTGTTACTCCATTGACATTTGATTCAGATTTCACTTCCAGCATGATCACTTTTCATCTACTTGATGCACTTTCATCTTAGCTGGCAGATTCCTGGGGAGGCAAAGAGGCAACACGACTGCATACTTTGCTGTCTGTGTGTGTACTGAGTAGCGGATGCCCAGTGTCCCATCACCAACAGACCATGAAAGAAGTGACATGACTCATCACTGATCACATTGCACATCTGTAATTTACATGGTGATTGTGGCTGGAAGAGCTAGCAGTGAAGTTTGAACTTTATGTAATTATTGTTAATATACCACGGTGACTGAAATTTGAACTGTGTTATTGGGGGACTGAGATTATTTAACTAAGTCATGATGACTGAAATTCATGTATATCAGCACTGTGCAAAGCAAGGACTGCCTAAACAAATGGGCTGTCACAGGGTACTAATGGGATAGGATTTCTGTAGTAATTACAGTTTTGTTGGGCATGCTGATTGTACATTGGGCTCACTCTTTTTAAGGGCTTTTTGGAAGTGATTACAGAATGCAAATGTTTAGTTTGCTGTTTATATCAGGATAGGCTAAATTATGCTGTGGTAACAAATGACCCCCAAATCTCAGTGGTCTCGATGCCATGGCACAGATTGGCTGGGAGGAGGGGAGGAGGCTTTGTTTTACTTTGTCCTCACTCAGGGACCCAGGCTGAGGGAGGCTCCATCTCTGTGCTTCTATAGTTACTAAGGTAGGGATAGGGAACATGATAAATTGCACACTATCTCTTATAGTTTCCACCCAGAAATGATATATACTTTTTCCAGTAACATTTCACTGGCCAAAACAAGTCACATAGTCATATCCCAAAAGATATAGAGAACAGAATTCTACAACATGCCTAGAAGAAAGGAATGTTAGGTGTGTATCATTAGTGACTACTACAGTATCCAAAGAGTTACCTTATGGAAAGTTTATCAGGGGAGGGCAATTGAGGACTGGAAATACAAACACAGACAATATCAGATTGTCTGCTAGTGAAAGAATCAAGTTGAGGTTTTGTGTACTCGTATTCCAGGAGCCTGGATATTGTGATTACATGAAAATTAGGGACAAAGGTCAGGATGAAACCAGAAAGTTGTAATAGAGGCTAGATGGATCATAAGGATCAAACAGGGCTATTGGCCGAGCCCTGGAGGTCAGAACTCTTTCAGATGAGCGATCGGAGACTCTACTATTCTAGACAATTCCAACTCTTTTATGGTCTCAAGACTCAATCTATATTTCATCTGAGTTTAAGTTGACAACATTTTTTAAAGTTCTGGGATGCTTGACAGAGATGACTCTCAAATTGAGCCTTGGAGGAAATGTAGGCTATTGGTTGGCAGAAGGCATGGTAAGGGCATTCTGGGAGTGAATGGGTAGAGGATGCTATGGGTAGATGTAACCAAAAGCAGGATGCTATGAAAGTAGTAAGAATATAGACCTTCTTAAAACAAGATGAAATAGGGATGCCTGGGTGGCTCAGTCGTTAAGCGTCTGCCTTCAGCTCAGGTCATGATCCCAGAGTCCTGAGATCGAGTACCACATCGGGCTCCTTAATGAGTGAGGAGCCTGCTTTTCCCTCTCCCTCTGCTGCTCGCCCTGCTTATGCTCTCTCTCTCTCTCTAACAAAAAAATAAATAAAAATCTTAAAAAAACAAACAAAACAAAAAAAACCAACAAGATGAAATAGCAGAACCACGAGGAATTAATTGCATAATGATCCTCAGTCATTACTGTTCTATACTTAATGTGTGTCTGTCTTTAACCACAAATATGTTAAACTCTACAAATCCTCAACGATGTACTCAGATGTCTGCCCTTAAAGTGCTCTGTTTCATAGTATTCTGTGTCACTGATGTTTAATGCTTCAATCCACCCACATACCAAATTAACATAGAATCACTTCATAGCTGTGCCCACACTTGAATGTCCCATTTTAATCTAAATGTGATCTAAACTTGTCTAAACTTTCTCTACTAGTCTGAGCTAGGAGCAAAAATATTTAAAGCATACCTACTCTCTCAGGAGCCATTTGAGACTGCATTCATGTATTTCTTGGCATTAAGTGGAATATTATTTTTGAGAAAAATATTATTAATATAAAACAGTCAATTTTGGTATGGTATGGTCACATTTGGGATTAAAGCAATGTGCTGAATCAGTTATAATCATGACCACTTTATATTTAAATCTTCCAGTCAACTAAAAAACTTTCAAATCAAACGTCTCTCTTCTTGGACACCATGTTTAACTACTTAATGAGTTTAGCTTTCCTACCTGGAGATTTTGATGTTATATAAGCTTGCCCTTAGTTGGACCCACTAGACTGGGGGCAACTTTTTTCATTCTTTCTGCTTCCCTGTTAGTTTTCTAAGAGTCGCTCTATAAGGGGGTCTTCGGATTCCAGGGAATTCCCATGTCTAGTGTCCTTTGCATGAGCATGTTGCATTGTTCTTTCAAACCCTAATATTTCCCCCCAAACCCTAACCTGTTGCACATGATCTCAGTCAAGAGGCATGAGTCATATCAGCACAGGAAGGGTGCTCCAAAGGGCAGCAGAAGTTTTGCTGTTTATTCAGCATTTTAGTTTTTCCATGTGACTTACTGAATTTAGGAAGATGTATTACTAGAAGTTGTAAAAATCTTTTCAATTTTCTAAACTGTTTCTAACACCAAAAATTCATTGTTAATATTAGGGCAATACGCTTTCTTCAGCAAGGCCAACCAATGTGTTAGAAATGATGAAGGAATGGAAAAATAACCCAGAAAGTGATGAGGAAAATACGACAGATCAAAAGGACAACTGGTCCATTCAAGAGAAGTTGAAAGATTACCAACCCGGCAGCCCCAGTGGAAATGTCCAGGATATCAGTAGCACCTCAGATGAAGAGGAGGAAAAACAGGTAGGAAGGACCAACAGAACAAGTAGGAAGAACAATTGTTCCATTTCTCCAAACTGTAAAATATTTTCACAACACTTGGAACAACTTTTGCAACTCTGTCTTTTTTTGTTTTTGGTCTGTAAGGAAGGAAATACATGACAAAGCAAGGAAAGTTCTCACCTCTCTTAATGCTATTGTGATTTAGCAGGTAGCCT
Organism: Zalophus californianus; assembly: GCF_009762305.2. NCBI lineage: Eukaryota > Metazoa > Chordata > Mammalia > Carnivora > Otariidae > Zalophus > Zalophus californianus. Next base: position 64,054,001 of record NC_045605.1, on the reverse strand, counting down.
ACATGTTTATTCTAAGATCTGTGATTATGTCGGGCAGGGGTCTGCAAACCTTTCCCATAAAGGAACAGAGAGTAAATATTTTAGGCTTTGTGGGTCCTAATAGTCTGTGTCACAACTTCCTCACCTCTGATGTGACAGTATGAAAATAGGCATAGACAGCAAATGAATGAGCATGGCCACGTGCCAACAAAACTTTATTTACAAAAACAGATGGTGTGTGATATTTGGCCCATGGGTCAAAATTAATAATTTTGTGCTTTACCAGGCTATACAACTTGGAATGATTTTATGTATTACCTAGGAAAAGATTTATTACATTATCCAGTTATTTGTTTCCAATTTTCTGATAACTAAAACTATTTATATAGGTTTATCATTTTGCCTTATTAGATCTGAAAGAGCTTTATTCTTTTTGGTGAATATAATTTAGTAACTTTGATTAATTCCAGACAGTGTTCTACTAACCAGATAGCCTAGCAATTTACCCAAATGGTTTTTTCTTTTGTTTCTATGTTTATGGAAAAATTTTCCGTGGATTTGTTCTCTTGAATATCTTGAAATATCTCAAGGTATTGCTTTTTTTTTAAGATTTTATTTGTTTATTTGACAGAGAGAGAGACAGTGAGAGGGGGATCACAAGCAGGGGGAGTGGGAGAGGGAGAAGCAGGCTCCCCGCTGAGCGGGGAGCCCGATGCGGGGCTCGATCCCTGGACCCTGGGATCATGACCTGAGCCGAAGGCAGACGTTTAACGACTGAGCCATGCAGGCACCCCATCTCAAGATATTCCTTATCTTGAAATCTAGTGAACATATTTGAATTCTTTTTTAATAATTTAGTGTCCTGCCAATGGGGGCTGTGTTCACCTCAGGGAAGCCCCGACCCCGTGAGGAGCTGTTACTTTCTGGCTCTCTGAGGTGTAGCGTAGGCAGAGTGCTGCTCAGGCCTGAGAGGGTCGGTTCTGAGCTGGGCCCAGGAAGGTGCTTTGCTGCCCGCCCCTCCCGTGCTAACAATGCCATCAGAAACCTGCAGAGAGAGACTTGGTAGAGTGATCTGGAGTTCTCAACTTACTGGTTGAGAACTTCTTCCTCTACTTGATAGCAAATGTCTAGATAATAAGTTTAACATTTAATGACTCAGATATTTTGAAATAATCATATTTTTATCATAATATAAACATAAGTATGTTGCATTCCCTTTATCCTCTCTGGTCTGTTAACAACTCCTGAAATGCTTAGCAGCTGTGTATATTTTATATTGTTAAAAATAATACCCTAAAAACCCATGTTTGCATTCCTTATTGAAAACAGTTTGAAGATTTTTCTATTAGCTGACTTGGCATTTTATACATACATATTCATATGCACACACACATACATAGACCTTCTCACATGTATACGCATGTACCATATACATATATACAGTTGATCCTTGAATTACGGGGTGGGGTTAGGGGCGCTGACCCCCCATGCAGTTGACAATTTGCATAGAACTATTGATTCCCCCAAAACTTAACTACTAATAGCCTATTGTTGACTGAAACCTTTCCAATAACATTAGTGGCCGATTAACACATATTTTATATGTTATATGTATTATATACTGTATTCTCACAATAAAGTAGGCTAGAGAAAAGAAAATGTTATTAAGAAAACCATAAGGAAAAGACATTTACAGTACTATGCTGTACTTATCCAAAAAGATCCATGTGTAAGTGGACCCACACAGTTCAAATTACCGTTGTTCAAGGGTCAACTGTACATATACTCACACTCAGATGTGTGTGTTACAATAATATACACACGTGCATCTATATATACGCACATATACACAAAAACAAATACACATACACCCCATACATCCACATTATCTTTTGTATTTTGTAGTCTTGGATTGTACCTGTGTTTGTCACTGAATCTGACATAAAATATCCTTGTGAACCAAATATTTGGTTGGTTGTCTTCCATCTCCTTTTCCATGGCTCTGTCACACCTCTCCCCTCCCTTCCCCCACCCCTGCAAGTCATAGAGTGATGGGACTTGCTCTGTTGTTCTCAGCTACTACTTCCAACTTGGGAACAGAAGAGTTGGAATTCGAGGTGCTTATGGATGCTAGAACTATAACCAGTGGTATAAATTTTATACCAGTTAGGTGGAAATTTTAAGAACATAGATCAACAGGAAGAACTTTTCTACAGTCAGAGCTCACCTGCAATAAAACGGGCTGGACCATGGATAGTAAACCCCACCTCCCAGTTAGTGGAAGTATTCATGGAGACTCTGGAAAGCTACTTGTCAAAACTGCTGTAGCAGGAATTCCTGCAAGATGGGTAGGAGTTTGCCCTGGATGTCCTCTAAGGAACTTACCCATGCTTAGGTTTTGGCTGTGATGTCTTGGGAGGAATACATTACCTTGTGTGGGAGTTTTTCTGAAAAGTGTTACCCCTTAAAAGAAAGACTTCTTATACATTTAACATATTAAGTTCTTTCACGGGTTTTTATGAATAAGCACGTTACTTTGTTAATTATATTGAAGCTGAGCTTGTGCTAGGAAATTACTTCTTTTCTTTTGAATCTTCATTAGCAACAGTAAATAGTGGAGTATAAAGTTCTCAAGTGATAACTGAAAATAGAGCTTGCCATTTACTCTTGAGTCCACACAGGATTCACATAGTAATTAATATTCTTAAGAGTGAAATTTTTAATTTTATTAAAATTATTCTATGAATATTAAAATATTTGCCATGGGGAAAATTTTGTTTGTTAAAATTAGATTATATGAACAATCTGATGTGATAACATAAATAATTTATACCTAATAAATTAAGTAAATTCTTTTTCCATTAAAAATTTTGAAATTTGGCTTTAAGTGGAAGTCTGCCATCAGTTCCTGTTTTCCATTGTATCATGGTTCTCTCTTCTGGAGAATCTGAGAAATCCATTTGGAGCTCTGATTTTGTATTTTTTACAAGCCAGGGTCATCATGCTTTTTGGCTAAGTGGCAGAGCTCTTGGAAGACTAGCAGAGAAAGTGAGGATTTGTTATAAACAAAATCAAAACACTTGACCTGAGCATTTACCTCTGTCACTGAACAACCATCCCTTCGTTCCAAATGCTGTGGTCATCATGGAAAAATATAGTCTGCATCTCCTCATTGTTCACGTTTGGACTGAGGTATCACACTACACTTTTCCAGACTTGTCTTCAAATAGTTGGCATTTGGCCATGTCCTTTTTTTTTTTTCTTTCCGATTTTTAGCCTAATTTGGGTAATCGTGTTCTTTGAAGGTAGAAATGTCCTCTTGTGTATATCTCATGTTTTATAGGCTGAGTACATCTAGGTAATGTTTTGTGTCTTTAGTAACCCTCTAAATTCCCCACAGTAGGTTCTTAATCCATTCTATCAGGTAGACCCAAGACTTCAACTCCTACAACAGCATTTACTCATCTTCAAATGAGATGCTTGGCAGACCATTGCTTATTGAAAAAACATGCCTTTTAACATTATGTCCTTAGTGATTTCTGATAAGTAGTACAATACTTTTGTTATTTGTTAAACTCAGAAAACAACTGAGAAATGAATGTCTGGTAATTAAAGTGCACTTCCCCATAACCATGGAGGGAAGGACTAAAAATTCCGGATGTATATTTGCATTACAGAATTCTTGCTTCATAAAGGACATACTTCTTCATTGTTAAATTATTTATTGAACATAGTGTTGAATGTACTTGTTTAATGAAAATGGAAGATTTTTCTGATTGTTTCCTTTTGTGATCATTTTTCGCCACTGAAAATGTGGCCTTTACAGTGTCACAAGAGACAGTATATGTAGCAGATACTTTCGTCTAGAAAGTAGATATTCAAGGTTGCTTAGAAACTTTGAAAAGTTATTTTGATCAATGAAATGTATTCATGTAGCAGTTCTTCAAAGACAAGAAATGTTTGAATTTAAATAACATTGAAATTAAACAGTTGAACTGTGGTATGTTGATATATTTCTATGAGAAAGAGTCAGGTTTTCTTGGTATTTTTGTTGAGTAGGATAAAAATTTTCTTCTCTTGACAAATTAAACCTTAGCTTTCTGAGCCCATGTGAATCATGTGCAAATTTGGTGGTGCTTCCACAACTTTGGCACACTTTTGTAGTCCAATATTGAAGCCTTGCAATCTGGCATGCACTTAAAATATAATGGTTAAAAGCACAAGCTCCGGATCTAGGCTGCCTGTATTCAAATCCTGGCTTCACCGCTTATATGCTTTATGACCTTGGACAAACCTCTTGGCCTCTGGTTCCTCATCTATAAAACGGGAATAATGATGGTATCAACCAGGGATTAAAAAAAATAATGCCTGTGACATTCTTGACATGGTAAGCACTTCCTAATGTTAGCTTTATTGCTTCTACTCTTATATTGCTAAAGAACTTGCATAGAATATTACAAAAATTGCACATTTTTTTCCTGTCAGCTTCAAGTCTTCTTGAGGTATATTTCCTTTTGGGTATGAACAAACCAAGAAATATCATTTTCAAAGGTGATAAGGTGATGCTTCCAACCTCATTTGCCCTCTGAGTTTCGTGAGGTCCCTAGGATACTATGGTAGATTAGATTACTTTTCCCAACTATTTAATCCCTCTCTGTAAGCGATTTGTACATTCACAACCTTTGCCATGTGACATTGCAGTTCTCCCTACTAGAGTAGATGAAGGATATTTTCTCACCCCACTAATGCTGGTTTTAACCATATGACTTATTTTGGCTGATAGAATGTTGAGGTGAGATGTAAGTAGAGACCTTAAAAGCGTTCACGTGATTTAGCTTGTTCTCTTGTATTTCTGCTACCTGCTTTGAGAAGAACATGCCTGCAGGAAGCCACAGTTCCTGGAATTATGGAGATCTATGGAGCAGACTTGAATCTAATACAAAACCTGGAGTCTGGCCTAGCCTAGCATGCCAACCCCTACAGCTAACTGAGACTTTTATAGTCATTTGTTATGTAGTTGTACAGAAAAGTGTTAACATAGCAGACCTAAGCTGCTCACCTTGAAAAGGCCCGCTTGCAAGGTTGGCCCTTGGCTGGCTTCTGGGAACTTGGATTTGGTTGCTATCATTATCTGATTAAGAATGATTCATTCTGCCTGAACTATGCAAACAATTCAGTTTATGCCATAACCTGCTTTTCTTCTGGGGGTCCGGGATTTTGGTAGGTGCTAGGCAGAGACTGCCTACATGACCAGTTCCCCATAATAACCTAGGATTCCATCTCTAAGACCTTCCCTGCTTGGCAGCATTTGACATGTGTTGTCACAGCTCATTGCTGGGGTAATTAAGTGCATTCTATGTGACTCCTGAGAGAAGATGCTTGGAAGCTTGAGCCTGGGTTCTACTGGACTTCACCTCAATTACCTCTTACCTCTGCTAACTGTGCTTTGTAATAAATTGTAGCAATGAGTACGACTATATGCTGAGTCCTGTGAGTCCTCCTAACGAATCATGGAACCTGGGGGTGATTTGAGGGACCTCCCAAACACTGTAGTCTAACTGCAGCAATAGGTGACTAATACAGGTACAAATAACTGTGGTAACATGAATCTCGACATGTTGTTCTCTGACTCATGCTTTTTATAATGCCAATGCTAGTTTGGATTCATAGCATTTTGTCCCTACTACTCCCACTAGAACCTTCTGTGTAAGGCTTAGGTTTCACCACAAGCTTAGCCAGACTTCCACAATTGAAGGGAAGTATTAGTGAAACCTTTCAAATCATTTCCCTCCTCTCCCAAGCCTGGGTTTTGCTCAGCTCCCCTTAGAGACTATAGCTGTTAGGATATGCTATGTATCTTTTCCCTATGGAGAACCAACCCATTGGGTTGAGTCATAACAAATATTGCTTTAATTCCACATATATTAATTTGGGTCTATTCATCTCTTATCCTGCCTTCAGGCTATAATTGTCACATGTATTATGGCTACATAATTATAAACCCCCCAAAACAATGTTTTAATTTTTGCTTTAAATATTCATATATATTTCTAAGAAATTAAGAGGACATTTTGTCTGTTATATATACCCAGGTTTTTACCATTTCTGATGTTCTTCTTTCTTTTCTGAAAATCCAGTTTTCCATCTGGTATCATTTCCCTTCAGCTGGATTCAGTCTCCATTTCTCTGTTAAACCTACCTGGTGAATATTTAATTTTAGGTATTATATTCTAAAATTCCCATTTGACCCTGTTTTATTATTTCTACTTCTCTTCAGAGATTTCCTTTATTCCTCAAAGAATATTTTCCTTTGCATCATTGGTAATAGTTATGATAACTGCTTTAAAATCCTTGTTTGCTTAATTCCAACATCTGGGTCATCTCAGGGTCTGTCTCTATTGATTATCATTTCTGTTGAGTAGTCTGGGATTGTATCCTAGACATTGGAAATGTTATGTTGTGCTGATTCTGGATTTGACTATGTTCCTCCAAAAAGTGTTGATATTTCTGTTTTGGCAGGCAAGTAGTTGGTTGGAGGCAAATTGTCTCTTAGCCAGCAGTTCAAATCTTAGGTCAGTTCATTTCTCTTTAGCTGGGCAGGATTTAGGATGCCCCTTCTCTGGCTATCTCCTTTAAGGGATTTCCTCTTTACTTTCTTGTGTCTGTGGTTGTTTTGAATTCTGTCCCCTAATTCTTTAGACTAGAGAGAGAAAATCGTAAAAGTGTCCAGGGTTAGGACAGTGGAGGTGAGGAACACATTGCCATTGAAGGAGCAACATTTGATATATCAACAGAAATAATGGAAGCCAGAAGACAATGGAGTGACATTGTTAAAGTGCTAAGTGGAAAATAAAACTAAAAAACTGCCAACTTGGAATTCTGTATCTTGTGATAATTTTCTTGAAAAACAAAGATAAAATAAAAAAATATTTTCAAGTATGTAAAAGATGAGAGAATTTGTTACCAACATTTCTTACTATAAGAAATGCTAAAAGAAATTTCTCAAAGTAAAAAAAAAAAAAAAAAAAGATCCCAGATGGAAATCCTGACTACAGGAAGGTATGAAGGGCAGTAGCAGCAAGGGTAAATATGTGAATAAGTGTAAAATAATGTTGACTGCTTGAAACAATAACAATAATAATGAATCTAAGCTTTCATCTCAATAAGCTAGGAAAAGAACAACAAATCAAGCACCCTTCCTACAAGAGGATATTGTGTTGATTTAGTCCCAATAAATTAGAATATTTATATGAAATGATCGGATTTCTTTAAAAAACATCAAAGCAGATATACAAAAATACAAAATCTGAATAATTTTATATTTACTTTAAAAGTTGAATCTGTAATTAAGAACTTTCCAGTAAAGAAAATTTCAGTCTCAAATGACTTCACTGGTTAATTGTTTAAATATTTGTAGAAGAGAAAGCTTGTTACACAAACTCTTGAGAATATTTCCCAACTCATTTATAAAGCAAGTCAACTTTAATACCAAAATATGACAGGGATATTGTAAGAAAAGAAAATTGTTAGCCAGTATCTCTCATAAATATAGATACAAAAATCTCAAACTCAGTATTAGCAAAGTGAATCCAGAAATATATAAAAGAAATAGCACATTCTTGATCAAGTATACAGTATATTCCAGGGATGTATGTTTGGATTAACATCCAAAAATCAACCAATGTAATTCACCATATTAATAAGTAAAGGAGAAAAGCCATATTACTATCTCAATAATTGTGAAAAAAACATTTGATGAAATTCAACACTCAAACATAAGTAATAGACTAGGAACAGATGGTAACTTCTTTCATAGATTAAGGGATTTTTATATTTAAAAAAATCCTCTAAAGCTAATATCATTCTTTTTTTTAAGATTTATTTGTTTATTTATGTATTTATTTGAAGAGGGGGAGAGAGAGAGGGAGAAAGTTGGGCGGGGAGCAGAGGGAGAGAATCTTTAAGCAGATTCCCTGCTGAGCGGGGAGCCTGATGTAGGGCTCCATCTCATGACCCATGAGATCATGACCTGAGCCAACACAAAGGTTCAGATGCTCAACCAATTGAGCCACCCAGATACCCCAAAACTAATATCATTCTTAATAGTTATATATTGAACACTTTCCAACTGAAGGTAGGAGAAAGGCAAAGAGGCCCATTTCTACTTCTCTTTAATATTGTACTAGAGATCTTAGCCAATGCAACAGGGCACGTAAAAGAAAATTTATATAGGCTGAAAAAGAAGAATAAAACTCTCTATTTGCAGATGACATGATTGTGTACAAAAAAATCCCATGGAATCTACAAAATGTGAATTAAACAGTTGCAAGATCTGTATACAAAAATAAAGTGTATTTTGATATACTAGCAATGAATAATTAAAAAACAAAATCTTAAAATACCATTTAAAATATCATGAAACGTAAAATACTTAGTCTTAACTCTAACAAAATATGTGTAAAATATGTATACCAAATCCCACAACACATTGAAATTGAAGAAGACTGAAATACTTGGAAAGAAATACCATGTTTATGGATCGGAAGATTTGATACTGTTAAGATGTCAATTCTCCCCAAACTGATTTATATCTTTAAAGCAATCCCAATTAGAATCGAGGGCTTTGCTTTTCTGTTAGAAATTGACAAGATGCTTCTAAAATTTGTTTGGAAATATGTAAGACCTAGAATAGCCAAAATCGCTCAAAAAAACAAAGTTGGAGAACTTACATGATGTGGTTTCAGCACTTACTATATAGCTACAGTAATTAATACAATGTGGTATTGATGTAAGAATAGACAAATCCAGGAAACAAAATACAATCTAGAAATAGACCCACCCTTAGGTAGTCAGCTGATTTTTGACAGAGATTTCAAAGCTATTCAATAGGGGAAAAGATAGTTGTTGTGTTTTTTTTCCAGTAAATAGTGCTAAACTAATAAGATATCCATATGGGGAAAAATGAACTTTGACCCCCCAGCTCACGCTGTACACAAAAATTAGTTTGAAATGGTAGTAGACCTAAATCTAAAAGCTAAACTGTAAAGCTCGTAGGAGAAAACGTAGGAGAATATCTTCCAACCAGAGAGTAGTCAAAGATTTCTTAGAACACCAGGCAGCATTTTAAAAAGTCAGATCAAATGGACTTCTTCAAAGTAAATACATTTTCTCATCTAAAGCATATTAAGAAATGGAATAGGCAAGCCACAGACAGGGGAGAAAAAAATTTTAATAGATATATCTAACAAAGGACTTGTTTCGCAAATATTGAGACAGTTCCTACAACTCAATAATAAGGCAACTCCACTTTTAAAATACGCGTAAGATTTGAACAGACATTTCAGATAGGAAAATATACTAATAGTCAATAAGCATATAAAATATGCAACATCACTAGTTATCAGGAGAATGCAAATGATAATAGGAAAAGCTACAATGATATATCACTGTATCCTTTCTAGAATGGCCAGAATTTAAAAAGACAAGTTCATATTTTAGCAAATATTAGAGCAAGTGGAATTTTCCTATATTGCTTGTGGATTGCAAAATGGTACAGTTTCTTTGGAATACAGTTGGGCAGTTACTTATAAAGTTAAACATTTACTTACCATTTATCCAGAAATCCTAAATTTGAGTTCAAAAAAGGACTTGTAGAATATATTTATAGCAGCTTTATATATAAAGAGCCCCAAACTAGAAACAGCCCAAATATCTATTAATAGAAGAATGGATAAACAAATTGTGGTATATCCATACAGTGGAATACTACTTGATAATAAAAAGGAAGGAATCATGAATACCGGGGTGAATCTCGAAAACATATGTTGTAATACCATGAGACTCTATAATTATCTCAGTAAAAGTTTCTTTTTTTAGAATCTCAATACAAATTTCAATTTAAAAACATGTTAAGCAAAAGAAGTCAGACACAAGAGTACATACTCTATGTTTCATTTACATGAAGTTTCAGAGAAGTAATTATGTTGAAAAATATCAGAACACTGGTAGCTTTAGGATGGGAAGGAGTTGAGTGGGATGTGGCCCCTGGGAAATTTGTGGGGAGTTGTTCTATTTCTTGATTGGGGTGTTGGTTCTACAGGTCTGTGTATTGTCAAAACTCATCAAACTGTACACTTGAGATTTGTACATTCTACTGTATGTAAATTGTACTTTAACTAAAAAAGAAAAGAGAAATTTATATCTCTCTAATTTGCAAGTTAGATTTTATTTTCATTAACTCCCTACAAGGCCCAGCTATTTATGTAGGTAGCCTTATAAAACAACTCTATATATTTGGAAGTTAATTACTCTTCTTCCCTTTGGTTTTTCTTTCCCTTCCTTCTTCCTTCTGAAAACCATAGGAATGTGAGAGAATGTGGGTGACCATTGCGAGCAAAGATGGAGCTGAAAACTTGTATCAGAATGTTCTGTCACTTGGACCTTGTGCAGGCCTATAATTTGAATGTGTGACTCTAGAAATGGTTGCTATGGTGATAAACCACTTTACTTAAATAGCATGTATTTTACTCAAAATTCAGAGAAATGGTAACAGTTTCTAGTAATCATGTACTGGTATTAACTTGCAGGGATATGCCTAGAGCTTACAGGTTTTGCATCCATTATCCCCAGATGAGTTCATCAGGTTGAAGTTATGCCAGTGAATAACGAAATATGTGTATTTAGCCCAATTTTCTTGTTACATATCTCCCCTTGCACACATGGAGCCCCTTTCCAAGATGAATAATATAAGCTGGAGAAATCAGGCCAAGGGTGCTGAGTTACTAAGAGATGAAACTGGAGGAAACTTGTAAGGTCATCTTTTCCATCATCCCGCCTCCAGAAGGACTGACTATTCTTCAACCGTCCCAAGTGGTAAGAGTCTGTCAAGGCTGAGGAACAACTGAAATGCTGCTTGGGCCAGCCCCTGGTGTAACCATCCTGACTGCAGCACTCAGAGACGCCGTCTAGCTCCACAGAGCTGAGCTCTCTCCCCTTCTGCATTCTACAGACTGTGATTATATATGTCCTCTTAGGCTTTCTATTTCTAGACTGAAGAGCTCTCTCGCAAAGAAACCTCCATTCATTAATCATATTAGTAACCTGTCTGTAAACCTTCTCTGCTTCCTTTATCTCTGTTCAAGCTGATTACAGTGTTTCAGGTATGAATTCTTCATGATTTTATATAAGGATAGAAGGATTTTTTTCTTTGTTTCTAAGATGCTTTCTGATGATAGCCAGGTTTTCTTGATCCCCGTGCAATGGGTATGTTACACCAGTTTCTTCAGAGAACAATCTACAGTGATTTGTAGATCCTTTTCTTGGACTGATAATGATGGCCAACAATCTCATAATGATCATTTAGATTCTTTTCCCCCAGACCAGAATATTGAAATTCCCCTCTCATCTTCCTCCCCCTCTGCACAATCTTACAGGAGATCCTCACCTTCTATTTGCCTTTTATGACCTGGGAGATCTTAGTAATTCCTATAGCCTTGGCAATTTCACTTTTCATTTTTCTGTCATGTTACTTACAAAACTGTAAATTGCATTAGTGACAGCATAGATCCCTGAGGAATCCCCTCAACTGTGAGAGAAGAAAAAGAGAAACGTAAAATTTAGATAACCTGTAACCTGCAGAGGAAACCCCTGAAACATTAAGATTTGTTTCTGTTTCTAGAGAAAAGCCTAGAAGCTGGAATTTGCCTTGGCCTTTTGTGTTCAGGGAGGTGAGAGGTGTGGCTCTTGGTGAAGAAAGCTACAGCTCAGTCTGAAGGACAGACACCATGAGGGCCAGCCTGCACCCGTGTTTTGTTAATGTCAGAGCACAGTTTCAATGAGGTGATATTTAAGAGGGGAGACTCAGAGTCTTCGGGAAAGCTCTTACAATTCTGATTCCTAAACAGTGGCATCCTAAACTTAATGCAACTGCAAATTAGCAAAGAGAAACGGTACAGTGTACGTGTGTGTGCACACACCCACACAAACACACACAAAACATCTTACAAGGTACACACATATACACAGAAGCTTCTAAGCGTTTGCAGTAAACATTCGCATAAAGGTGAGTAGATTTACATTGATGTCACCGGAGAGTAGAGAACAAGTATTGAGATTTGCTGCAGTGTAGCCAGTTTTAGGCCAACTTGGAGTTCGATTAAAATATAGATGACTGTATTAATTTGAATATGTATTAAATACCAAATTGAGAAAGAAATAAGAAAACAGGCACTCATATGTTGCTGGCAAGAGTATAGGTCGGTACAGCTGCAGTGGAAGGCGATACGGCAGTAGCTTTCAAAACTACAAATCCACTACAAAACTTCAAAACTACAAAACTACAAAACTACAAAGTATGGATTTGTAGTTTTGACCCAGGAGTCCCCCTTCTAAAATATATCTCCTGTAGACATACTTGCACACCCACAAAATGACACAAGTGCAAGATTATTCACAGCAGCACTATTTGTACTAGGAAAAGTTTGGAAACAACCTGAACGCCCACTGTGAAGGGATCGGCTAAATGAATTGTAGTCCCTTCAAACAAGAGAAGACTGCATTGCCGAAAAGAAGAATGAGCACCCTTTTTTACGTATGGACACAGAAGGACCCTCAAGACAATCATTAGTTGAAAAAAATCAAGATGTAAAAGAGTGCTTATAGTGGGCTACCATTTGTGTAAAAAAAGGGAGAAGAAAGCATGTCAATATATGGATTGGACTGAACCATATACAATTGCCATTATTAGGCTGTTTTTGACCTGCAGAAATGACTACCAATTCAGTTTGGCTCCACTTAATATTTGCTTGAAGGTGCATGACCTCTCTCTGGAAATGTACACTGTAAATTGATAATATTGGTTGTGTTTGATGTGGGGCAGAGCTGAGTTAACTGGGAGGCAGGGAGGAGATTTTTAACACTGTGAATATTAAATCATGGGGGTGTGCCATCTATTTTAAAAATATATCACTAAAATTGGATATGAATAAATAAAATAAAGAAATGTAGGCGAGGAATATCATTTTCTCGTCTTGCTCTGGAATGAAACTGAGAAATATCATGTTTCTGCACTGAAGTAAGCAAACATTTTGGTTTAGTTTCCTCTTCCCTTCCCCTTTGCCAGGAAGTTCTGAGGATTATCTTAAGATATCTTATCCAAGAAGAACACACCAGAGCCTCTAGTGATTTTGGAAAAATTAATCTGCATCACTACCCCTGCCCACAGAGACTGTTTCTGAGTATTTCTTCCTGGTGATGCAACTTCTAGTCTACTTTCGTCACTCAAGTCCACGAACAAATGGAACCATGGAGAAGAATGGAAGTGTTAAGCCAGATATGAATTTGCACGCATTAAAAAGAAAACGCCAGAGTCTCTGTTCCTACTCTAGAGAACAGTAGTTGCAGTGGACACGTTGAAAAATATTTCCTCGACTACTTTTGATAGCTCAAAAGGTGGAAATATCAAAAGGGAGAAGGTTACACTGAGATTCGCCTTTTAATAGGATTTGTATGTCAAGTGAATTAAACTTTCATGAATTGAAATTTCCAAGATAGGTTTCCTGTCTTAGGGATCAGTGCTGCATTCAACAAAGCAGCTTCTCTCCACTGGACGTGGGAACATCGGGGGAGTTGACTCTCACCCCCTTTTGGCACGTGGGCATTCTCAGTGAGAGGGTATAGGCTGTATTGCCGAACGCTAATGCATTTTCAGTATTTTCTGTTTCGTGAAGGCATACACACGGAAGCAACCTAGAAATTTTGTTGGGAAAAAAAATCTATGGAGAAAAGGACTTTTTTACATTTCCAAATGTAGACTAATTTTTCAATATACAAATATACGAGCTCAAGAATTAGCATACACTGTTACGAAGCCAAACACGAGTGATGTTCTGAAGAGGCACATATCTCAGGGCTGTCTGCAATACAGCAGACATCAGGTGAATTTTCTCTTTCTCTTTCTCTAAATATAGCTGTCCAAAATCATAAATGACCTGAAGTTCTGCTGGGGCCCTGGGAGGTCACTTGTTACATCGGGCAAATCTATATTAAGTGCCTACTACCGTGTATAAAACATGGCCACTGGTATCACAAGAGCCTGAGTGATCAAAGAAACCAGGTTTATTTGTAGTGTGTTACCTGTAATCTTTTCACATCCTTTGAAAATTGCTAACTTGATTATCAACTTCTATGTAGAGTAACTTTGCATTCACCAGAGTGTTAAACATCTGAGCCCTTTCCAGACAGTTCTGTGTACGTGAGGCCTACTGCATCTATTCTCCGGTGTCTCATCCCCCGCCCTGCTGTGTCCCCCTCTCCTAAGACGTTCTCTGCTTTCTGTTCTGTTCTGTGCTCACCTTCATTTCAGGAGAAGTGATCACTTCTAAAATGGGTCTAAGGGCAAAATGGACTCTGCTTCCCTCATGACAGCAGAATCGAAGACCATTGAGGTGAGGTGACCTGAGAAAACACAATTGCCTATTGAGATCCCTCCTACTTGGTTTGTACTTTAAAGAAGCACTTTCACGGCCACCATCTTCGTGCATTCTCAGAGTGAACCCACGTGGGAAACGTGCAAATGCATGGTCCCCGTTTACCCGTGTGGCATCGAGACTCTGAGAGGTCCGTGGACCTGCCCGAGTGGAGTGACTGGGATTAGAAGCCAGTCCCCGGAGTCAGCACAGAGAACGGCGTGGCAGAGCTGGCCTAGAAATCTGGTAAAGATGCAGTGGGTGCGCTTCTGTCCCGGCCAACTTCCCTATGCACATGTTGTAGACATTTACTTTGATTTTGTGTGGCAGACGATCTGAAATTGTGCTACACCAGACACTAAACAAGCCTCTTTTCTTGAAGGCGCTAAAGGACCTTACTCTGGCATTTAATAGCAGCTTTGCGGTGTGATTATGTCTCCCCTCTGGAGAGCGCTCCACCTTGCAGATCCTGGGCAACTTTGCGGTCCCTTGCTTCTTTGAACTGGTGTCTATTGCTTCCTGTCTGAAAGTTAATCCAGGCCTTTTCTTTTATTTCCAGTCCACGGCTTATGTAAAGAAATTCCCTGTGACCCGTAAGAAGGAAAACGCGGACAACTTGGACACGAAGTGTGCACGTTCCACATCTAGCAGACACCTTCCAGGTGGCTTCAAGGCAGAGCCAGAGAAATCCCCCATGACTTCAAGCCAAGGGACAGCAAACAAATACATTGCCAAATCCAATGCCGTGCCTAGAACCAAAAAGAAACTCTAAGTGTCCTTCACCGATGCACGGTGCAAACACAGATCCGCTCCTGCTGGCGCTAAGACGAGGCGATGGGAGGGGAGAGGACAGGACCAGGAGGAGCCTTTCGCCGCTTAGCCCCGCTGAGCCCTGCCATGTGTTTGCACCAGCTGCACCGCGAAGGCAGGCCCGTCCCCGGCAGCCTGCAGTTAAAAGCCAGCGGCCACCCGGCTCCATGGAGGGCTGCGGCCGCAACCAACCCAAGGGGTTTTTCGAGAGTTGTTTAGAGGAGTACAGGTCCTCAAAGCAAGGCGGTGGGCATGCTTGCTCTGTTTTCCTTCAGATTCTTATATTTAGGCACAATTATTTGTAGGAGAAAATGAGAGCCGGATATGGTGGTGGAGGTTCTGAATAATTATGTGCACTTGGCACTGGAAGATTTTGTTAGGAAATCACTAATAAACTTGCCAGAGGCATAACAGCAGAAGCGCTTCAGCCATTCCCATGTGTTCTTGTGATTTTAGGTTGCTATAGAGTATTTAAGACAATTTATTTTAAATGTAGAAAAAGAGTAGGAGATTTTGTAACTGCTTGCCATTAACTTGCTGCTAAATTCCCAATATATTGATTGAATCAATAAAAAACAGATGTTACCCATGCACGTTAATTTTTATGTTAACAAGAGGTGGATAGAATAAGGTCCTTGAAGCCCTCGTGCAAATTAAGAGTTTGGCCTGCTTCTGCGAGGGTAGGCACATAGCTTTGGCGGGGAGGTCATGAAGCTGGGTACAGGGGAAAATACATCATTACCCTGGGTGTCATTAGGTATCTCCTTTCCACCTGGGCAAATAACTTTGTCATTCGAGGTCAAACTGGGTGAAGAGATGCTTAGCCTGGCCCTCCAAACAAATTCTAAAGAAGGTATTTGCATTTGCTTTTACCTCCCCTTAAAGTAATAACCTAGTTGCAGCCCACCTCCCCCCATGGGATTGTCTTAGACCTCCCAAATGACGCAAAACTGGCCTGCGGAGCACGTACTAGTTGCATATAAATCCACGCAGCGGCTGACGGTGATAGAAGTACTTCTCGGGATCAATGTGGACGACACTGTTGCACTCGCGAACCGGGCAAAGCCAGCACCCGCCTGCGTTGGCCCTGGCTGAGCAGCTCTGTCAGGACCTTCTTAGTGCCTCCAGTGTGCTTCCCTGGGGAGATCCGCCTGCTAAAGTGTACCTGCTTTAAATGCTTTATTTTAAAACTGGAGTTGGCATAGCTCCTTCCCGGTCTTTCCCCCTTACTAGTTATTACCTCCAGTCCTACCAGGAGCCCATAAGCCATCTCCTGAGCTTTACGCCTTCTGTCAGGGTTTAGTTGAGCCAGTCTTCGAGGAGTATGTTCTACTTACCTGCTGAGAAGCCCAGCCTCATTAGCTAAGTGGAGATTTCCCTTCTCTAATGGTCCTCCCGAAGGCAGGGGTAAGAGCTGACCACTGCTCTCCTCGCCGAAAAGCCAAGTGACACAGTGGCTTTGATTCTGCTCGTCCCCTGAGCCTGAAAATGGAATATTCCCTGTATCTAGAATGCTCTTACTTTCCTAGCGATACAGTCTTTTGTATCACGTATTAGAGGAGTCTGATGTTAACTTTAATATTATCCAAATTTCTGCCCACATTTCTCTTTGGCCTTGAATTAGCGATCCTGCTCGGTAAGTGTGGCTGAGGGGCCAGAACTAGGCACTGAGTGAAAGGTGAAGTTGATTAATAACTTGTCCTTGTGTCTGCATATTTTCTCCCCAGCACCAAGCCAGGCCAGCCATCTTTCCCACCATAAAATCATTCTGTCAGCCCTCACCTGTCTAGACCTTCATTTTATTTATGGAGAATCATTTTGATAGAAGCTTAGCTCACTCTTTCTAAAGGGAATTTTCACATTATTTTGATTTGTTATTTATTTGTATGGAACACCTGGGCCAGGCCATATCTGAGCTTTCTCCCCCAACTGTTGTGCCTCTTTACTATCTGGGGACATGTGGCCTCGCTCTCTTCATTTGCTTTCATGGCTGTGAAAAAAAAAGCAGCTCTTCTGGTGCAGAATGGTTTTCGGTGACCAATAGGCCAACTCCAAGGCATTGGCCGCCATCGCTGAGAGCTCTCCGGGGCACAGCGTGGAGGGACGGGCTTTGCAGGACCCAGAAAGACACCAGGACAGGACAGAGCAGGCGCCTTGCCAAGGCGTGCAAATGCCGATCACACGGCGGCTTGAAGAGCAGACACGTCAAGGCAGGAGATAAAATTGATAAACGCAGGCTTGGGGCTGACGACAGGTTCAGCTGAGGAGAACAAAAGATGCTATCAGAAAAGGGCTTAAATCAGAGGGGCAAGGGAGATGGGTTGGGGGGAAGGGAGCAGAAAGAAAACAAAGTATAATTACTCAAGAACCCTGGATGCCAACACTTGGTTCTGCCAAACCAGGAGCTGGTGTCAGAGGAAGGATGCGCCGCAGGGTGCTGGCCCCGGGCCCGGCTGAGGGAGAGCCTGCCCTCCGTGGCCTGTGCCCCGACACACCCAGATGAAGGCGCAGGCCGAAGAGACGAAGACCGGGGGGATGGGAGCTCAGCGAGGCTGCACTGGTGGCCCCAGGGCCGCCCTTCCCTTTTGAGCAGGTATGCTATGGGGTGTTGCGAGGGGAAAGGAGCAAGAGACCAAAACCTGTTGTGCTTATCACTGAACTGCTTTGTTTAAATAATTCCATTTGACTCCAAATTGTAAGTTCCAGGTTAGACACATCAAAAGCAGCCAGTCTTGAAAATGAAGCTTTTTAAATTCCAGCCCCACTGTTGGAATAGAGAGAATAAAGGCTTTGTTCAAACATGCATTCCCAGCAGTAAGCAGAGCCTTGAAATTGGCCGGGGAGGTTGTGTCCTATAATGGTTGCACTTGGCTGGAGACCAAGAAGCTGTGGCCTCTGGGAAACGCCCCTGGACTGGCTGCCTTCCATCTGCCCCCCCAAGCCGCTCTGCCCTGCTCTGCCCTCTCCGCTCTGGGAGGCTCATCTCCAGGGACCGCACTCATGGTCTCCCTGGCCTTCTGTCAGTGGGAGGCCCCCACAGGACATCAGAGGGCGGGAGAGCGGGCGGCCAGTCACCGATTCCCCGGGGCCGTCCATGCCGGGCTGCTGGGACTTCACTGTAGTCCCTTGCTGTGGGCCCCTGCTGGCCTCTGGTCCAGCGAGGAGCAGGGGCTATTGCCCTGGGTACTATGTCTTACTTTGTGGGTTCCCCTAACTCTCTCAGTCCCTTTACAAGTGGTCTCTTGGTTAAACCCTTGACGACCCCATCTGAGTGTACCCTCGGTCTCTTCCTGGGACCCAGAGCGATCCAGGCCCTCTCCTTGCTGGTTCTGTCTTTCCTTGTCCTTCGACCTGGGGCCGTGCTATCTGCAAATAGCAGTCAAGTGAAGAGCGGAAAGCCTAGCTGAGTTCTTCCTGAAGTACGCGGTGCCCCTGGGTGGTCCCGGGGGGTTGAAGGAGGGGATGGCAGAGGAGATTTCCCAGGGTCGAACCTAGACAGAGCAAGATAAATCTAGCATGACCCGACTGAATCCGAAATTGTCTAGACCCCTAAGGTTCACACTGAGGTTTAAATTCCAATCGTGGCTTCTGGAGCCTCAAGAAAGCAGCACTTGTAACAGCTGGGGGGACCTCTGGCCTGGGACACAGCCACCCTCGCTCTCTCCTGTGGGACTGGAGGGCCTGGCAGAAGCTTCCAGGGCACCCGGAGCGGCCAGGAAGCACATGCAACCCGAGGACAAGCCTTCTCCCGGGGCCGCGCGTTTCATCTCCGCCTGCGCTCCAGTCACTTCACAAAGCATTTTCAAGTAAAATGTGCACTCTCCAAAGGTCTCACCTCGTTCAGTTCTACTCTTCAGGATTCTGTATTTTTCTTGAGTGAGCTGGCTTAGAATTGGTTTTGATTTCTGTGCAGTACATTATTATCACTTAATTCTCATTGGTGAGCCAATTTTCTTGGCTTTTGTTCTTCAAAGGAAGGCCATGTTCAGTGTCTGTCTTGCATTTTTGTGGTTCCTTCCTCAGTATAATCAGCTCAACTGTTTCCTCTCTGCGGGTTCTTCGCGTTGCCCTGCAGGCCGTGGAGCAGCCCTCGCCAGAGGGGTAGGGGTTCCTGCTACTGCCCCAGCGGCTTCACTTCAAGCAGCAGGCGCACGCGGGACCGCGGGACGTTGGGAAGACTACGAGGGCCACTCCAGTGTCACCACCCACTAGCCCAGTGACTCCCCTCTCCGTTGCCTGGTGCCATCCCAGGCATGTCAGGTGGACCCAGTGAACCCAGGGTGAAGACCTCAGAGGACTTCCTCCCCAAAACCTGCAGCAGTTCCTGGCCCAGCCCAGAGGACAGGGCCACGCACCAGTGCCGCCACATCCCCCTCTCCTAATGGGTTCTGCAGCATCTCCAGCTCATTCATATCCCTGGCGCTGATGCAGAGATTGCACCGAGCTCCCTGCCCTTGGGGGACGGACACACAATCTTTGACCCTCCCACCCATGACAGGCTCCACCAACGAGATCCTGACACCATGCTGTCGTTTCGGAGAGCTTTTTCTCATCGGCACAGGAAGTCCTCTCCATCCCTGGGGCAAGTGCAAGGTCCCAGTGTTGGCATCTGCAGTCTGACCCCGGAGCAAGGCAGGTGGAAGATGAAGCAAAGGACACCTTCCCTGGACCCTGAGGAAGAAGGCCTTGCGCAGAGGTGGCAACTAGAGGTCCGGGCATTGGTTTACACTGAGTAGACCAGAAATCAGAGTCCTCCTGGAAGGTGGACTTTGAGCCATATTAGTGGGTGGGGTCTTGTCTTTTAACAAAAGCCCATCTTCCGGGAATGACGTAAACTAGCAGCAACATTCACAGAGCACTTAACCACATGCCAGACACTCTTCTAAGCATTTTACATGTGTGCTTTTAATCCTTACGGCAACCTGTGACGTTGGTACTGTTGTCCCTACCGAGGAGTACGTTAAGGCACAGAGAGGTTACGAAACTTGTCCAAGGTCACACAGCTCAGGAGTAGCAGAACAAAGGTTTGAACCCAGCCGGCGGGCTCAAGTAGATCACCGTTGGGCTACATGCCTCTCAACGTCTTTGTAGTTTAGGCGGAGACTGCTGTCTAGTTTGATCTCAGGGTTGCAAAAGGTCAGTGGCTCATGAACACCTCCATCTCCCAGCAAAAGCCTAGAGTCGTCATGTTGGCAAAGTTGGGGTCCGAGGTTTCAAAACGTAGTAGGGTTCTTTTGCGTATTGAGGAATTTGAGTAAAGTGCAGCCACACCGTACCACAGAGAGCCGCATTCTGAAGGGCTCTGCGTGACAAAAATAAATTCTAAATGCTTTGACCAGTCATTGTCAGGAGCAGTCTTTGGAAACCTTTGAAGTGTTTTTGACCAAAGAGGGAAAAGAGGCCCCGTGGGCGTCTGGACAGCCCTGTCTTTGCAGACCCGAGAGACGGATGCTCTCCGGGGCCGGGAGCTGTAGCTCCCACTGCACCTTACATGTGTGGAGCTAAGGCTCACAATCACGGTTCCATTTCCCGCACCGCGTCACCAAGTAGCGGGCGCAGCTGTGCAGCAGCAAACAGGTGCAGAAGTCAGCAGGGGCACACTGCTCCACCTTCCTCTTGCGTGTACTTTTAGCTTTTGCCATCCTTACTGCTTTAAGCTTCTGTTTTCCTCATCACACCGACAGCACCTGCTTCAGGGAGCACAGACTGTTTCCGGAGGCTCGGGCCCACACTCTGGTGCAGGATGAGGGAGACCTCTGCTCTGGAAAGAAGCCCAGCAGCCAAGGATGGCGCCTCCTGCCCCGGCTGCTATCTCTCAGGTCTGCTGTCCACCACGTGGCCCCAGGAGATGAGAGGCAATTCTTATCCTGGGTCCTGCTCTGGAGCTTTGGAAGAAAGGCTTCCTCCCAAAGCCCACGGACATGGGTGACGTTTTACAAGAGTGTCTTCCCTCCAGAAGAGTTACTCAGTTGGCTTAACCCCCTTCCTCCCATCAGTGGAAACTTGGTCATGGAACCTTGATGCTTCGGCCACAGGGTCTTGTCCGGGCCGGGCCCCATCCTTTCCCCGCCCCAATCTGGAAGCTTGTGGGATGTCTTGCCTATGGGACACTCTGCTTGCCTGCAGGAGAATAAGTCCGGCCACCACTGATGTCTCCAGGGTGGCCTCACCACACTCTGCAGCAAGGAGCAGGACTTGCACAAAGAGTGTTTACTAAGTAGAATGGGATTGAGAGATTCAGTTGTTCATTCAAGAAATACTTATTAATTGACCCTTCACTATTGCCAGGCACAGTGATAGGCACTGGACATAAGAGGAGGTAAGAGACAGTCAAGGTCATTGTCCTTGAGGAGCTTGCAGTCTTGGTGTGGGGCAGATGATCATGATCTATACAAATATGTAAAATAATTATGTACTGTGATTAGAGCAAGAAAGGAAGTAAATAGAACACCAAAATAGATCACAACAGGATAGGAGCCTTCTTGGGAGCCTTTCTGAGGAGGCTTGAAAGCTAAAGGAAGGGACGCTTTAGGCAGAGGGAACCGGGGCAGAGCTAGGTAGACTCCAGGACGTTGACCAAAGGCCAGGATAGTGGGGGGCGGGGGGTGGGGCCAGGCCCTGCTGGGCCTTGAGGGCCACAGGAAGGAACCCATTCATTCTAAACACGACAGGTTTCCAGCTGGCAAATGACATCTGATTAAAGGTTCACTCTGTCTTCTGTGGAACAAATGAGTCCAAGGGGAACCAAAAGGGAACCAGGGAGATTGGTTAGGGGGCCCTGAGTAAGATGGTGGCAGAGAAGATGGGGAGAAATGGGTGGAGGTGAAACACAGTTTGGGGATAGACTGATAGGATCCAGTGAGGGATGAGACGTGGAGGGTGAAGAAAAGTGGGCAGAGGACCAAGAAGGACTTTCGGCTTCAGCAACCAGACTGATGGTGGTTTCACTCACCAAGGAAGGCCTAGTCGGGGGCTGGCAGTGAGATGGAGAGCTCCTCCAGGTCATCCTAAGTTGAGATGCTATCAGACTTTGAAGTGGAGCTGGCCTCTTGAGGTGGATTTAAAGTCCGGAGTGGGTCACCGTGGCTGGAGAGGAAGGGAAAGGACGTGAAGGGAGAGCCAGGGTTAACAGGCAGTTGTTCACGAGGGCTTCTGGACACGAGGCAGGGCCCCGGGGAGACCCAGGCATCAAGGTACCATCTCGGTCACGCCCTCACTCAGGGACCTGGCTGTGCTTGGGCAAGAACAAGCATGGGGTGACACGGGGTGACATGACATGAAATGCCATTTGGAGAAGTGTCCCTAAGAGATGTGGCCAAACCTCCTTATGGTTGATGAATCGAATCTGAATAGTGACAGGTAACAGGTCCTCACTGGCTCAGAGTTCCATAGCCTCCCTTCAGCATAAACCAGAAAATGGTGGACCAGATACTTTGCTGAAGCCCAAATTTGCAGAATCATGGACTATCTGCACAGTTCCTTCAGCCCAACTCCCCCGGGGCAGGGACCCCCCCCCCCCAACCCAAGCTGCTGACGAAACGCTCCCTGGGATGGGAGCTCACTAGAACAGTCTTTCTATTAACTGATACCTGCTCCTCACTGGCCCCTCTTGAACTCCTTCTGTCACATAAAGGTCCCTCGAGAGTTGGGGGTGACCCCACAGCCCCAAGAGCCTTCCCTGGTTTAAACATCTCTGCTTCTCTTGGACTCCTCCTCAGATGACATGTTTCTTGGGCCTTTGTTCTAGTTCATCTGGGTCTTTTTCCAAAATGAACCCAGGCCTCCAAGTGTGGCCTGCCACCCCCAGTCCCCTGGACACTAGTCCCTGTCCCAGGGGCTTGTCATGTTCCTGTTAGCAAAAATTTGTGGACAGTCTGGTTTGAGTTTACTAGCAGAGCCTTTAATGATGATGCAACCCTGAAGCACATTTCTTTTCCTATCGATGGCCTTGTGGCAGACTCTCAGTGACCACAAAAGAGCCCTCTCCCAGCGAGATGCCAGCAGGGAGCAACAGAACGTGCCTGGGTTGGATCTGGGGCCCACAGTCCTGGGATCACCCAGGAAGACAGATGCATTTTCCTTCAGTGTCTGTCCTTCTAACCACCGCTGAGCTACAGAGAGGGGAGAAGGCACCACCTGAGTCACAGGCCTGCTCACCAGGGAATGCACAGGTGGCTTAGCGGCTGCAGGGGTGGCACTGAGGACCCTCCAAACAGGATGAGCATGAGGTGTCCTCTGTGTCTGCCTACCCAGATGTCTGCTAGCCTCCCCTGCCACGGGGACACATCAACATCTCTGCCTAAATGAAACAGCTCTGAGCCCTCCCCGGACGTTACTGGCAGGCATCTGAGTCTTGTCAGGGGATTCTCTCCCCAGACCTCTCTAGCCTTCCCAGGCGTGTTCGCACATGTCATTGTTCACGTGCTGCTCTTGGCCTGCCAGGAAAGGCTCAGATAGGACACTTGAAACCAAAGCATCACTTCTGATGTCCTCGCCTCCCGCCTTTATCTCCAGAGCTTCTGCTTCCCCAGCTTCTGTACAGCTCCTGGGGTGCCGTGTGTCCAAAGCAATGAGGGCTGGGCCCAAATCCCAGGTTCCACCAGGGTATGACAGAGCAGCCAGGCCTCGGGTCCTCGCATGGCCCTCACTGTGGGGCGCCTCCTCTTCCAGCCCCTGATGTGGGCTCAGCTCTGGGTTGGGGGTGGATGTGGCTGGCCAGGGGGTGCCGAGGTGCATGTGCTGTAGGACGTGGGGTGGGGGTGGGTGGCTATGTGGGAAGGAAGGTCACGTGCGCTGGAGGAAGCGCAGAGGGACTGGGCTAGGAGGGCCCCCGCGGGATGGTTCAGGCCTTCCCTGGCCCTACTCCCGGGTCTCGGAGCACCCCAGCTAATCCTGACACACACCCCAGGTCTGCTTCCTCTCTGGGCCCCAAAGCAAGTAATGGGATTTGCAGGCAATTTTCGAATGTCAAGGAACGTAATGGAAAGAGCCTATGAGCCTGTGATGAATGGCTCTGACCACACTCACACCTAAAGTGTTTGGTTGACAAAATCTTTCAAAAGGCAGAGTCCACAGAAGCAATTTTAAAAGGCATCTTTGGGAGTGCAAAGGGTAGGATGTAGCCCGACCCCTCACGGCACAGCAAGGCTCGGTGAAAGGGCTGTTCTGGCTGCCGGTGCCCGCTGGACCAGAAGCCAGGAGGTGGATGCTGAGTGGTCTCTCGGGATCCCGTGCCCAGGATGTCCACTGTGGGATGAACCTTCTGGATCCCATGTGGGGGCAAGGCAGGCGCCACGCCATGACCTGGTCACCCACAGCTTTAGCAGCCCCTCACCCCTAGTAGCTGGCCCCCTGCCCTTCTGTCCAGGGTGGCAGCAAGAGCCTAACCCTAAACCACCGTGAGGGCAAAGGGCCTGGCAGGAGACCCTCAGCGGCCCGATATCTCGGAACACCCTTTATCCATCATGTAGGGGTCCCCATCCCTGCCTCTGGGGGATAAGAGATAGAGATGTATTTTAATCAGACGGTGCTTATGGGGGTTTGCTGAGGACCAAGGTGAAGATGGAGGGGACGCAATGGGAAGAACCACATCAACCCAAGACCCTGGCATATTTATTGGTCAGTCTTGGTTAACGAGGGCACAATCTCTAGCTTCTCCTTTTTGCTTTGGCTGTGACATAGTTGAAGGAAAATTGAGAATTTTACAAGGTGCACAGAGGCACAGTTGAGGTTCCTGGCTTTGCTGAAGGGACCGTTATGGAGGATATAGGACCAGCCCGAAGGAGAGCTCAGATGCTAGTGCAAACAGCTCAGACTCTGCCACGGAGGACCCTTTCCTTCCCCGGGGAAGAGCGTGGGGAACTTCAGGGAAGGCAGGAGCCCAGGGCGGCGGCCGGAAGATGTGATCTTGCTCATTTAAAAGAAATGCAAAATGAGAGCCTGCTGGGACCAGGTGTTATTTTCGAGGTGCTTCTTAGCTCCCAGAGATCCCAGCTGATGAAGAAAGCACCAGGAGAGACAGGAGGAAGGGGAGCTCTGAGGGCCAACTCTGCCTCCAGGGTCCTCCCTTCTCCCGGCTGGGGCTGAAGGTTCTAAATAACACCCCTCCCACCCGCACACACGTGTGAGCACACTCGTGTGCTCCTTCACAGGCAGGTAACTGATTTTGAAGCAGCAGGGGTCCCGGCTGAGATGGGGGGGCACACATGAGTATGGGTGTCAGTAAGCGGGAGGCGTACAGCAGGGGCTGTTGAGGGGGAGGCCCGCGATGAAGGAAGGAAGACAGGGAGGACGGGAAGGGCGAGGATCTGGGAAAGCACGTGGGCCTGGCGGCGAGAGGGGGACCCTCGGGCTCCCGGAGCCCATCTTGAGAACCACCGCTGCAAGGCGGGAACCAGCTTGCGTGTCCCCTGGGGCCTGGTGGCGGTGATGAGCCCCCCTGAAGAGGGCTCACGTCCCCAAGTCCCTGGCTGTGGAATGGAAGGTGAAAGCCCAGGGATGCTTCCTGTCTTGATGTGACTGCCTGACATGCTGGGGCCGCAGGGGCCTCCCTGGGGCCAGGGGAGGTTTGACCTTAAGATGAATGGGAAGCTGCTGTTCAGGAGGGAATCGGCAAGAGGTGGACTGGGCCCCTTGAGGAGGGGGGCCAGGCCCCCATGGGGGACGCGGGGCTCCAGAACTGGAGGGGTTAATTAAAGAGGGCTTGAGAAATCCATAAACACCCAGCAATGACTGGCAGGTGCTAATTTCTTCTTTGGTATTCACAATGACTTTCTGTTAATTAAGGAGAGAGCCCAGGGGAGGGGCAGCCAGCCAGACATTCTGGAACAGGCGGGCCGGGCAGGCTGCCCATCCGGGGCCTTCTGAGGGTGAGGGGTGGCCAGAACACAGCTTGACTTTGAGGCCCCGACAGCAGGGCAGACCGGTGCCCAGCCCAGGACAGCCTGGCCCTCAGGGAGCATCCCTGGGCAACAGGCAGCATTGTGCATGGGCAGGCCGTAGCGTTTAGGTTTCTCTTTGAACCCCCTGAGGAGGACTGGGGACACACAAGGCTTGGATGGGGACTTGGGCTCTCCCATTTCCCGGCGAGTCCTTTTCACAGGCTTGGGCAAGGTGGGCAGCATTCGCCCCTCGCGGAGATGGAGGAGATGAGGCTGTACTGCGGTCTGCAGAGTAGTTGTGCTTGCTTGGGTGTGGTGAACGGGGGGATCCTGCCCTCTGTTTGGGGCCTGCAGGGGTATGGTTACAAGGTGGAGACCACCCCCAGGTTCCTGCTTCTGGTTCCCCTTCACCCCAGGCTCACGCCCCTCCTCCCCTCCCACCCCCCATCCAAACAAACCCAGGGCTGAGCTAGAGCTCTCGGGCGGGTCAGTCCAGACAGCTGGGGCCCCTGGAGACAGCCTGGGGATGTGTGTATGTGTGTACGTGCCTACGTGTGTGCTTGGCATGCCTGTGTGATTGGGAGTGTGTGTCCGTTGCCTTGTCTACATGTACATTGTGTCTACCATTGTGTGTGCAAACGTGCGTGTGACTGTGAGTACATGTCTGCTCAAATCCTGATTGTACCACTTTCAAGCTATGAGAGTTTTGGGCAAGCCACTGGACATTTCTGACTCATTTTCCTCATCTATGAAATGAAAATAGGATAGTGCTCACTTCATAGGCTTGCTGTGAAGATCCTGTGAATGTGTGTGACATGCTTGGAATGTTTAGCCCAGAACCCCTTTCTCACCTCTACGTCTCCAATTGCTTGGTGAACTCTTACTTATCCCTCAAAACATAGATGACAGCCAGGCAGCATCAGGTCCACGTCAAGGGCAGGATCTACTCTTAGAACCCTGGGCTGAAGGGCAGAACCCCAGTCCCTAGAGCAGTAGGGAGGAGACTGCTCTCTACCCCACACCCATGCAGCAGAGAAAGCACTCTACTCGCCAGGGCTCCTCACGCTCTGCACACAAACGTCCAAGTGAGCACACTTCTACATACGGGTGTTTTGCATACACCTGGGCAGCGATCCAGGTAGGCACAGAATGGTGCACCCACCTATTCACACGCAGTCCACATGGATACATGAGCTACGAATACTTAGTGTCCTCAGTGTTCACAGACATAGGACTCACACGGTCCGTGCACACACACACAATGTACATAGATATAAGCGCTACATGGTGTACAAACATAATAGAGAAGCATAATTTATATGCACATGCTTTGTATACATGTAAGGCACATAATTAGGACACACAGTACTTTGTTCACACATATACAAGATTTACACTTTGTACACCTAAGTGTGTGCATACACACAACACATATATACACAGAGTGCATCCACAGGTACACACAGGCATATACCAGTCAAGGATGAACATGCTCTTTATACACAAGGCAATGCAAGGACGATATGCACACAACAAGCTACCCTAACAGGACTGTGACTGTCATCCTGGGGACAAACCATGCTGAGCCGGTGCCCCTCCCTTTAACCTTCAGCACTGAAGGCTGCATGGGACCCACAGATGGGGAATTAATTGGTGTCATTAACATGTGATGATGATAATGACATCCCATCGATCCCAGTGGCAGACGTATGGCACCCCCAGGTGGAGCTGGGAGCCCACGATTGGGGGCCAGACCTCCCTTGCAGAGCCCTGACCTTTGGTGGCCATGCCAGGAATCCCTGTTCCTCCACCCAGGCCACAGTTCCCACTGGTTCCCATCGAGCACAGAGGGGAGGGGAACTGGAAATCCAGGGGAGATTAGCCACTTGGCCCCAGGCCCCCTGGGCTGCTGGAGACTGGAGCCCTGGGGAGCAGAGCTCCAGTGCCCCCATCGGACTTTCCTCTCCCTTCTTGCCCCCTCCCATGGCCATTTCCTGTTCTCTACTCCTCCATCGTCTCTGTAGGAAAGGCCGCTCTGTCTCTCCTTGCAGCCTCCAGGCCCTAGCTGTCTCCCATGGGGCTGGCTCTGTTCCAAGTGTCTGTTCTCTGTCTTGGAGCCTTTGGTGGGCCCGACACCACGAGGTGAAGGGACTCAGCTGTAGGGAGTGGAGGCTGGAATAGGTGGTCAAAGGAAGAAGAGACAAACCAGAAAACTCCTGTTCCTCCTTTAAAGATGCTGCCTCCTCCAGGAAGCCTCTCCTGACGTGCCCCACCTCTGAGTCCTGGGGCCCCTCTTCTGTTGCTTCCTGTTTTTACTCCATCCCATCCCTTATCTCATGGAAGTATGTCTGACTACTCAATTCCTCCCTTGCTGTGGCATGAGCCAGTTACTGACCTAGCTTTGTAACTACTTCAGACTTAGTCCAAAACAGGCAAATAGTAGATGCCTAACAAATGTTGGATAAATGCCGATACACTGAGATGGACACACATAAAGGCTTAGACCAGAGCTGGAGAGACAAACAGAGAGGGATACTGGAGAGCATGCTGTCCAGGACACAGCAGATAGACAGGCAGACACTCTGGACATCGGACATCGCAGGATGGCCTGGTGCCCAGGGTTGGGCAGAGAGCCTGGGCTCTCTGTGGCCCCCTAGAGGCTTTGGGGTCCCCTTTGCTATCTTGGAGCCAGGCCACCTCCTTCTATTTGGACCTTGAAGGAGAGGAGGGTAGCCGCAGGGTCCTGCAGCTGGGGGTGGGGCTGGAAAGCGGCAGTGGGCAGGTTGGGGCAGAGGACATTTTAATGGCATCCAGTGACTGGGATTCAGACTCTGAGGATTTGGGCCTAGGCAGAGAGGCTGAGCTCATTCCCAGTAGCCCCCCAGAAGCCCAGCCTGGGTCAGGCCTCTGGGGACACCCCAGACTGCCTGGTTGCACTGAATTTGTTACTGTCACTGCATTTCCAGGGTTTCTAATGAGCTGCTAATGAGCTGTCAGCTAATTATGAAAATTAAATGGGGCAGCCAGGCCAGGCTGAGCTTCTACTGAAAGCTTCAGGAGTATCAGGAGGAAGGAAGGTTCCTGTCATCGGTCTCCTGGCACCACGTGCCTGATTTGACTTCAGCCTCCCTGTGGAGAGGGTGGAAGTATTTGCCCAGGGAGAGAGAGGGAGAACCCCAGCAGCCCCAGAATAAGGCTGGTTCCAGCCTCACAGCTGGGAGGGGCTGTACCCTGGACGGCAATCCTCTGCAGGGCGGGCAGGCCCCAGAGGTCTATGTGTGACTTCCGGCAAGGCCCTCTGGGCCTAGTGTCTATTTTCCTATCTGTGAAATGGGTCTGGGGTAGGAGAAGGGGCAAATTTGATGATCCCTGCAGGCCCTTCCTCCCATCTCAGTCCAATTATAACCCTGTGAATCCTCTCCTTTACAGTTGTGGCTCTCTGAGGGTGGGAGGGGGGCTGCCTGGGTCATGTGAAATCATTGGTGAAGCTGAATAAAGAAATCTTCAACCAGGGGCACCTGGGTGGCATGGTCGGTTAAGCGTCTAACTCTTGGTTTCAACTCAGGTCATGATCTCAGGGTCGTGATGTTGATGTCTTACAGAAGAAGAGGTAAATAAATTGTGATATAGTCCTACAATGGAGTAGTACACAGCAATGAAAAAGAACAGACTCCTCAGACAGTCTTTATTTTACATGGTTCTGATATGCCTGGATTTCAGCTACCACAGTTGAGTTAAATAATACTAGTTTCCCAGCAACACAGTTCACATTTTAGTTATGGTATATTAACCATAATTACATAAAATTCAGACTAACCTACTAGCTTTTCAGTCCACAAGTCACTACATAAACAGCAGATGCACATATCATGATCTGTGACCAATCATGTCACTTCTGTCAAAGTCCGTCGGTGACTGGCCACCGAGCACCCGCTCTTCAGTTCATGCACAGACAGCAAAGGATGCAGTTGTGTTGCCTCCTTACCTCCACGTTATAAACCCATGTGACATTTTACAAAATCGACAAGCAAAAGAAGAAGTATAGTCCACAAAGATGTAAGTGCAACAAAGAAATAAAAACCAATAATGATAACATTGAAATGTGAATCCAACATCAATGGAGCTGCAGAAGGAAGAGCTGCCTGGCACTTTGTGACCGAGAACTCAGCATCATAAATGAGGCACGCAGCTGTGACGAAAAGGATGAAGATGTCTCCGAGAAAGTGAGGCTCACAAAATAACTTCCCATGAAAGGAACTTTCAGAGATATTTCACAACATTGACAGCACAAAGGATAAAATGTTGGAAGCTGATCCAAACATAGAAAACAGTAGGACAATTCACCAAGGCACAGAAAAGACCAGAAAAGATGCTCCCTCTGTATTGTAAGTTACATGACAAGAAGAAGGAGGCAAGCACAATTCCAACTGCTCTTGATAAGTTTTTTACAAAGAAATGAAATTCTTGGATTCATAATATTTTAAATTACAACATGCTAAATGAATATTAGTATTACCATTTTTTTAAAGATTTTATTTATTTATTTGAGAAAGAGAGAGCGCGTGAGCAGGGGAAAGGACAGAGGGAGAGAATCTCCAGCAGACTCCCCGCTGAGCACGGAAGCCGAGGCGGGGCTCCATCTCATGACCCTGAGATCATGACCTGAGCCCAAACCAAGAGTCAGGTGCTCAACCCACTGAGCAACCCAGGCGCCCCTAGTATTATTATTTTTAAATTTCCCTGTACATTTTAAACCAACAGTAAGAGAGTTTTCCTGTTTTGATTACAAAATTTTAAGTCACAGAGCAGTCGTAAGTTCCCCACTGATTATTAAGATCACTTTGCATGATTCCTGCCTACGCAGTATGCACAGCCTCTCACTGCCGTGCAAAGCAAGGGTGCTGCTGGTACCAGCAATGATGTGGATGAGCCTCGCCGACACGAAGCTGGGGGACAGAAGGCAGATGCAGCAAAGTACATACTTTATAACTCCATTTCTATGACACGCAGAAGCAGGCAAAACTAATCTACGAGGACAGAAGCCGGACTGGCAGTTACCTGGGGGCAGGTGGGGTGTTGACTTGTAGAGGTCGTGAGGAAGGCCACTGGGGTGCTGGAAATATCTGGATTTAGGTGGTGATTACAGGCATGTATAGATTTGTAAAAATTTCATCAAGCTATACACTTAATATTCGTGTACTTTAGCGTGTATAAGATAGTTTTAAATAAATAATATTTTTATGGGAAAAATTCCGTGAGTGCCTTGGAGATTTATGGGGCTCCATCTTCTAGAATTTGGCAGTATTTGACACGACTGATCTTTTTCTCCTTCCTCAGGCTCTTTCCTGTCTGACTTCTGTGACCCAGCCCTCCTGGTGTTCCTCCTTTCTCCCCGGCCACTATTTAGTCCCCTCTCCCTGGCTTCTAAGTGCTGCTCATCACCAGCCCCCACCTTGCCCATCACCTGCTGTGCCTGTTCTACCCAAGGGGCACCGCCTTCCACCCTGGAGCTCAAGCACGCTCAGAGCCCTTCCTGCCCTCGCTTTTTTTTTTTTTTAAGATTTTATTTATTTATTTGACAGAGAGACAGCAAGAGAGGGAACACAAGCAGGGGGAGTGGGAGAGGGAGAAGCAGGCTCCTGGCCGAGCAGGGAGCCCGACGTGGGGCTCGATCCCAGGACCCTGGGATCATAACCTGAGCTGAAGGCAGACGCTTAACTGACTGAGCCACCCAGGCGCCCCTCCCTGCCCTTGCTTTATCCAATGTGGTCAGTGGTTTAACCCTGACGCCCGTCTCTTCACCCTCTCCTAGGAAGGAAGGAAGGAAGGAAGGAAGGAAGGAAGGAAGGAAGGAAGGAAGGAAGGAAGGAAGGAAGGAAGGAAGGAAGGAAGGAAGGAAGGAAGGAAAGAAGGGAGGGAGGGAGGGAGGGAGGAGGAGGGAGGGAGGGAGGGAGGGAGGGAGGGAGGGAGGGAGGGAGGGAGGAAGGGAGGAAAGGAGGGAAGGAGGGAAGGAAGACAGGTCTGGCTGCTGGGGAAGAGGCAGTGTGGGAGAAGTCATAAGTAACAGGAGCTGCTCAGGGCGGATTTAGGCCTGATCCCAGCTCTAAAGAAGTGATGCCCCATTAATGTCTTCCTGGCTACTGACATGTCTCCCTGATTGAGCCTGGAACTCCACACTATTAGCCACAAATGGCATTTTGAAATGGCCTTTTTTGGGGGGGGCAAACCCCAAAGACATTGCTAAGATTTACATTTTCAAATATATGCTGACCTTTTTTTCCTCTTTCTTTGAGTTCATTTGTCATCAGTGTATAATTGAATCAATATATTTCCCGATCAGCCCCAAGATTGAATAAGGTCACGGGGAGCCGTGTGTGGGCATTAGACATCATTATTTCACTCCGAAAGAGCGGCCATGGCATGGAGCATTCCAGGCGCCAAATGAAATTCTATTAGATTCTATTACACTTTTACAATTATAGAGACGTTCCAATATTACAAGGGGAAATGAAGTCATAATAAAAAAGCCCAGAGGTGTATTACAGAGAAATGGGCACACTATTTTTCTAGTTAAAAACTTGATGGAAGGAGCTTGACTGGCTTTCAGTTGCTGAGATGTGACCTTGTTCTCAAAGCCCCTCCGCCGCCTGCTCGGGCCCTCCCTTCCTGAGCCTCTGCCAGCCGGAGGCTGGTTGGAGCCA
This sequence comes from Zalophus californianus, assembly GCF_009762305.2. Classification (NCBI taxonomy): domain Eukaryota; kingdom Metazoa; phylum Chordata; class Mammalia; order Carnivora; family Otariidae; genus Zalophus; species Zalophus californianus. The sequence goes on along the minus strand of NC_045605.1, from coordinate 64,021,166 downwards.
GAGCCCAGGGAGCCAGCAGACCCTCTCTGTTCAGACTGAATCCAGCTCCTGGGCCCTAGGAGGCAGAGACATGCTCCACAAAGATGTTCCACCTGGGGAAACGGGCAGCCCAGACACTGAAGTGTTCTGGGAGGGAGTCCCAGTGTGTGAGGGGGAGCAAATGGCCTGAGTCGGTGTGTAAGAGGGTGACATGGGACCCCCTGGGGGCTACGGGGCTGTGTGGGCTTGGGGGCAGCTGCCCCTGCTGGACCCCCTTCATGTAGGACTGGGTAGCCAATAGTCACATGGGCAACGTTGGTATTTTGGGGTGCTCCCTCCCTCCCGTGGAACACTCCCCACATACAACCGTGCTACAGCAAGCTAGGGTCTCCCCCATCTTATCCTGACTCTTCCAGGGAGTTCTACCAGCCCTGAGCAGAGAGAGGACAGGGCCCAGTGGGTAGGCTCCTTGGGCTTCCAGAGGAACCAAGCAGACAAAGGAGGCCTTGAAGCGTGAGGAGGATGGGAACAAAGGCATCAGAGAGGAAGAGCCTGAGGCTCAGCGGGGAGGAGGGCCAGTGTGATGGAAGGCCCAGAGGTTGGCACTAGGGCGGGTGCCTGGGGATGGAGGGGTAAGAGAGTGGAGGGCAGGGCTGAGAGCTAAGGCTGCACAGTGGGCACATGACCTGGGGGGTAAGGACGAAGGGGCTGGACCACAGCCTCCGTCCCTGAGCTGGAGGAGTGTCTTGGGAGATCTGAGGGCAGGGTAGGGTCTGGCCACGACCGGTGGTGGCTGCCCAGGAGGGGCTAGCTGTGTGGTGCGGTGACAGCTGGACAACCAACCACAGAGACAGGACAGGGAGCCAAAGGAAGGGGCTCAGGAGGGTCCCTGGTGGCTAGATAGGGCTCAGACACCAGATCCAGGCCCAGGGCCGTGGTGGGAAGTGGACAGTGATAGAGCAGCTTGGGAACAGGCCCAGGGTCCTCCCTTTCTCCCATGCCTGCCTAGGTACTGCTGAACATTATCTGGTGGACAGATGAATGGATTTCAGAAAGGGTTTCCAGAAACACCGTGATAATGGTTTGGTAACTTTTCACACTTCTCTCTCTCTCTGAGGACATGCCTTTCTTCCCACCCACACATGTTGTGCTTAGCCATGTGTGGTAAGCAGAATTCTAAAGATGGCCCCGCAAGATTCCTGACCCCTAGTTATTCAATGAACACCAATCTAGGTACCGCTGTGAAGGGGTTCTGCGGGTGTAATTAAAGTCCCAATCAGCTGCTCTTAAAATGCAGCAATTATCCAGGTGGGCCTTTTTAAAAGGTGAGTCCTTTAAAGGCAGGGCGATTGGTCTGGTTAGCAGCAGAAAGGGAAGTCAGAAATGTCCAAAGCACAAGAAGGATTTGGGGCACCGTTACTAGCTTGAGGATGGAGGAGGCCTCATGACTAGGAATGTGAGCAGCCTCTAGAAGCTAAGAGCCCCTCTGGCTGAGAGCCGGCAAGGAAGCAGGGCCCTCAGTTCTGCAGGCTCAAGGAACAACCCTACGACGGCAACAGTAGGAATGAGCTCGGAGGCGGATGCTGAGCTCTAGCTGAGCACCTTGTCAGCCGACACCTGGACTTCAGCCTGAGCGGAGACTCTATCACACCAAGCCTGACTTCTGGCCTCCAGACGGTGAGCTACCAGTGCGTGTGGTTTTGAGTTGCTAAGTTTACGGTAGTTTATTATGCAGCAGGAGAAGGCTAACCCGCCCTGTGACTTGCCTGGATGGTGGAAGTGACAGTGCGTGGCTCTGGGACGAGGGGCTGTGTTCCTGCTCAAAGCCTTTTGCCTTTGGTGGTGTGAGAAGCACGTGTCCGTCAGCTGCCCCCAGACTCCGGGGCTGTGGGCCATGTTCCCTTAAGGAACTCTGATGCCCTGGCAGCCCTTCCCACCACTGGGGAAGGGAGAGGAGGTGAGCAGCACTCTGATCTCCCCAGAGGAATCCTGGCTTCTCCCTTCTACCCGCTGGAGGCCAGTGCCTGGGTAAGGGGCCCGGGCCAACGTGGCCTTCCTCTTGCAAGCCTGGCCCGGAGCATCCAGCACCTCCCATGGAATGTGGGCGACTGTGCTCTGATTTTTCCCAGCTTTGGGCCTCAGCCCAGACCAGGACCGCCCCCTAGTCTTTTACATTTTATTTTGAAATAACTTCAACTATACAGAAAAGCAGCAAGCGCGGTACACATAACTGTCTTTTTTGCTGAACCATTTGAAAATATGTTGCCTACAAAACACCCCATCACACGTCCCCAGGTGTGAGAGTGTATTTCCTGCAGAGAAGGAACTCTCCTCCATACCCACTGGGCAGCCAGCAGTCTCGTCGACGTTCTTCCGCTCCCGCTCGGCGCACCGGCTGTCCCACTCATGCTTACAGCAAAAGGATCCAGGTTTTCTGATCACATGTCTCACTTCATCCTTTATTTCCTCTCCTTCGACATAGGGCAATTCTTCAGCCTCCCCTCACCTGGTCACCTTTGAGACGGCAGGCCAGGTGTTTGGCAGACTGCCCCTCAATCCGGGTTTGTGCAGTGTGTCTTGAAGTTCGGTTCAGACTGTGCGCTTTGGGCAGAAACCTGACAGAATTGATGTAGGGTCCTTCTCCCCAAGTCCAGTCAGGTGGGCCACGGTTTTGATTTGTTCCATTACTGATGTTCACTTGGATCCCTTGATGAAGATGGTGTCTGCCAGGCTTTTCCACTGTAAAATGGCTCTTTTCTCCCTTTATAATTAATAACCATGTGCAAAGATACTCCAAGACTGTGTAAATATCCCATTCCTCATTACATTTCCAATTTATTCATTTATGTCAGGGTGGATTCATGGTTTCCTATTTTATTCAATGGGTTATAAACTGCTACAATCATTATTTATTTTGATGTTCAGATTGCCCCAGATTTGACCAGGGGGAGCCCCTCCAAGCTGGCCTCTCTTTCCTGTTGCTATATCCCCTTCACGGTTTGAGCACACGTTTGCTTTTTGGCACAATCAGGTGTCTTGGGTTCACCCTGTACTTTCCCTGCCTCCGTCCCAGAACCTGCCCTCACCCTGGAATCAGCCGTTTCTCCATGGAAGAAGCCCTGCTCCATTTAGGTGGGCAGTTCCATCTCTGTCTCTATTGAAAAGTCCAAGTTCACATTGATCCCTCTAGTCCTAACCCAGAGATCATTCTAGTTCACCCATTTTCCTAACTGTACCTCGCTTCCCCCATGTTGTGAAACCCGGCTCCCATCAGCCTCAGCCTGTTTCTGTGTTTGGTCAGCTGCCCTGGAGGCAGGCAGGCCCTACTGCCACCCACTCTCGCACACGGCGCCTGCCTCACCCCATCCGTGTTCTGACCCACATGCCGGACCACCTTCCCCCCGGGGGGTTCTGCTCTGGGCCACCGTGACTTCCCCTGGCCGCTGGTGCAGACCCTGACCTTGCTTGACCTCACCTACTGGCTTTTGGACAAAATTGCTCATAAGAGGAAGGAGGAGGTGGCGGGAAGGAAGAAGAGAAAGTGGACACCCTCTTGCAGTCCCTCTCACTTGCTTATGATGGGAGGCCACTTCCTTTCCTGTACGTCCCATGTGGCACTGCCATCTTGCAGACCCTGGGATATCAGATTGGGGAGTGGCTTTGTTTGTGCTCGGCCTTCCTTTCTATACCCTCTACTTAACCTCTCTGGGCCTCAGCTTTCTCATCTGTGAAATGGAGAGAGCCTCACACGTTAAGAGGATGCAATGAGGGGCGCCTGGGTGGCTCAGTCAGTTAAGCGTCTGCCTTCAGCTCTGGTCATGATCCCAGAGTCCTGGGATCGAGCCCCGCATCAGGCTGCCTGCTCAGCGGGGAGCCTGCTTCTACCCCTCCCTCTGCTAGAGCGCACACGTGCATGCACGCTCTCTCAAATAAATAGGTAAAATGTTTAAGAAAAAATAAAAAGAGGATGCAATGATCTAGGCCCAGAACACACTGGGCCTTCTGGCGGGCCTGGCCCATGGCCTCGTCACAGCTCCTGCCTTCCCTTCCCTGTCCCGCCTGCTCCTGGCCACTTCTCAGGCAGAAGCATACCTGGACAAGACTCCAGTCTACCCTTTCATCCTCCAGGTCTTGTTCAGCGCCTCTCAGGCCACTTCCCACCCCCACTGGAGCGAGCTGAGTCCTGGCAGGTGTGGACCTTGGCTGGAGGGCAGAGAAAGGCAGACCTTGGCTCCTGCCCCTGGTTGGGCAGACCTAGCACCGAGCCAGTGACCTCCTGGGGCCCCTTTTGGCAACGAGGGAGTCTATATAGCTGCCCTGGGTGTGCGCTCGTTGCCAGGGCTCAGACCTGCCTTCCCCCTCCACCCTGGGCTGTGGCTCCTCCTGGGCTCTGAACCCTGAAGTCTTCCCGGTGTGAAGTCGTCAGCATGGCCCTGCGGCCCCTGGCAGGCAGTCCGTGGTTTTTAGGGTATGGAGAAGGCTTGGTGGCAGCCGCGTCACCATGGAGGACATCCTGGCAGAGTCCGGGGAAGTGAGAGAGGGCTCGGGAGAGAGGCTGAGTGACACCCTTGGGGCAGGGGCTGGAGTCCCTCGGGCCACGTAGGCTGGGCCCTAGGAAGCCAGCTGTCAGAGTGGAGAGCCACCACGCTGGGCCGAGTCCCTACACTCTTCTGGCTTGAATCCCCTGTATCTCTAGATACTTCATGGCGTGAAGTTTGCTGACACACTGGACCTGAGCCCTCTGAACTGAAGCCCCATATAGGCACAGTGTGGGTGGTTCAGATGTGACTTTTGGGGTCCACCTGAAGGATGTGGATGCCCGTAATTCCTGTGGGATTCCTGGAGGGAACTGCGGGCCCCTCTCCTCTCCCTGGACCTCTCCTGGTGGGGAAGGCTCTCAGGGCAGAAGCACCCTGAGGAGGTGCGGAGCCTTTCCTAGGGGCCGTCCCCTACCCCTCTCATGGTTTGGAGCCCAGGCCTGGCTGTGCAGAGGCCTGGAGCTCAAGGCTAATTGTGAATTAGGAGCCCAATTACGCCTGGCAGAATTGGCTCCACGCTGCCTCCTCTTCCCGACAGACATGTATATTAATAGTTGGCACTTATTGAACCAAATATGAATATTCATCTTCATTTATATTTCAAGGCCTTTCCTCCTGGAGGCCCGCGGGGCTGCGACCAGCTCCAGCCCCATCACGGAGCTGACAGCTCGCACTCCTGGGCCCTGACTCCTGGCTCGGCGGGGCCGCGGTGGCGGGCCTGGCTCCCAGCTGTCCACAAACACTCATTAGGGGGCCGGACCCAGCGAGCTGCGGAGAATGTGTAATCGCGCCGCGCGCTGCTAATTAGGGAGCTGATGGGGCATTGAGGGCGAGAGGACGAATTCTTTAAACAGAGGACGGGAAACTTGAAGAGCTGTAATTACTTGGAGCAGAGTTCATTTCAGAACTTGGGAGCCAATGAGTCTGATGACAGCCCGGCTCGAAGGAGGGCCGGGTGGCGGGGACAGCGGGGGAGGGTGGGGTGAGCAGCTGCCCGGGCACCCCAACTGCAGCCCTCCACGATGTATTTTGTTCAGTGCTGTCCTCCTGGGTGGGCGCCTCCCCGCTGGGGACAGCTTCCTCCTCCTGGGTGGGGCGGCTCAGGGTCTGGCTCCTCTCTCTCCGGAGTGCTCCCCTGGTTGGGCCTCCAGCTCCACCAAGGGCCTTGGGTGTCCATCGACAGCCACCAGAACGGTACAGTCCAGCCATCTGACAGCCCATGTCGCTCTTTCCTAGACCCAGCAGAGATGGTCGGGGTTGGGGGGGGTGGTTCCGGGTCACCCCAGGCCTCAGACCCTTGTAGAAGATGGTGATTTCTGGGTGCTCCCCCACTCCTCATTGGCCTCCCCAGCTCCAAGGCCCACGGCCCCACCACGGGTCTCCTGTAGACCCCTGGGTCTGAAATTCCCCCCTCCCACCCTGCTCTCAGGACACCTTGCCATGACTAGTGGGGAAAGGATGCCTGGCTCTGTGTCTGTCTTTCCACCCTAGGGCAAGCACCGCACACCAGCCATTCACTTTGGAGCAGCTCGGAGTGGGGGGTCCCCACTTCAGGTCCACTGCCACCCAGGTTCCCCAGTACAGCTGTGGGCAGGAAGAGCGCCAGGCCCCTGTCACCAGTAGATACAGGAGCTTCAGGGTGGATCGTCCTGTCTCTGCTCCCACTGGGGTGAGCTTTGTGCCTAACCCTGTAACTACTGACAGATTCCAGCCATCACATGCATACCCAGCCCCGGCCCCCACCTAATTGGCTGCAATCATTAGGTCTGAGTCCCTACTCTGAGAGGACCCATTTCCTCAGTTAGCAACAGGTATTGCCTCCCACCCCATCCCCCCCCCCCCCCCCCCCCCCGCCCATGTTTGGGTAGGCCCGTGTTTGGTTTCTCTCCTGGCGGCCATTACTGTTACTCGAGAAGCTCCAGACTCAGACTGCAATTTAAGGTCTGCAGCCTCCTTCCAGAAGACAGTTGTCAGGCCTCGTTCTACACCGAGCTGCTGCTCACCGCCTGCTAACTAGTGAGGGCAGGGGTGACGATGTGGGTGGCTACAAAGGCCTTGGCTTCCCAAGCGCTTCCGTGTGCCAGGGGCTGGTCTCAGCGCCTCACAGTCAGGCCTCACAAAAGCCCTCGGTGGACCGTGGTAGTATTTGTATTTCTCCTGCCCCCCACACACACCGTTTTACAGATGAGGAAATGGAGGTTCAGAAAAACTTGAGGCTTATTGGTAAGTGGCAGAGCAGGGATGATTTGAACTCCAGTCTGTGTGGCCCCAAGGGCTGCGCTCCTCACCTCGGTCCCTGACCGCTCCTGGAAGCCCAGGCCCACGGCGATCGGGGCTCCCAGGGCAGAGGCCCGGACCGGACGCAGGGAGGAGGGAAAGCCCTGTTTCGGTGAGTGGAGAGAAGAGGGTCGGGAGACAGTCCTGTTAGTCCTCAGGTTCCTCTCAGGGACCTGCGGGGAGTCTGGGTAACGGTTCCCTCACTTCTGTCTAAATCTGTGCTGTCCCGTGCTGTTAGCCACTAACCCCCTGTGGCTATTCAAATGAACTACAATAAAATTACACATTGGGGGGCGCCTGGGTGGCTCAGTCGATTAAGCATCTACCTTGGGCTCAGGTCGTGACCCCGGGGTCCTGGGATCGAGCCCCGCATCGGGCTCCCTGCTCCGCGGGAGGCCTGCTTCTCCCTCTCCCACTCCTGCTCATGCTTGTGTGCTCTCTTTCCTCTCTCTCTCTCCAAAATAAAATCTTTTTAAAAAAATGTTTAAAAGAATTACACGTCAGGCTCCTCAGTCATGCCAGCCACATTTCCATGTTCAGTAATCAGATGTGGAGCGTTAGTCTCCACTGTTAACTGCCACCCCACACGGAATGCCAGCAGCCTTCCCATCCCTAGGTAGAACCTGGAGCAGGAAACCTTCAGGAATCTTCTCCCCAGGGCTGCCCTTCAGGGCCTCAGAGCCCTGAACAGACGCCCGGTGGGGGCGGTGTGGGAACCCACCGTTACACCTGCCTGCACAGCCCCATTCAAGCACCAGAAGCTGCAAATAGCAGGTGGCCACCGTCGCTTGAACCGGCTGTTCCCCCCTCCCACACGGAAGCCATGGAAAACCCCGCAAGAAGAGATCAGAAACAGAAGACTTCAGTCTGTGCCTGGTGCGCTCGTGCGCGCTCTCTCTCTCTCTCTCTCTCTCTCTCTCTCTCTCTCTCTCTCTCTCTCTCGGCCTGAAGTCTGCCCAGCCCTGCTAGGCACGGCTTCCAATGAGAGACACAAGGCCATGCTGGCCACGGGGCGGCACCCAGCCAGCACCCACCCGGCCCCCTCCCCGCTAATCAGTGCCTAACTGACGCAGGGTGGGGGCTTGCTCCGCGGTGCTCCCCTTGCTTCCACGGGCCCAGGTGCTGCTCCTCACAGGAAGGGGCTCGGCCTTTTGTCCCAGCAAGTTTGAAACCATCTGGACAGAAGTTGGCAGCCCCGTGTTCACAGCATTCTGGACTTTCTTCACGCCCCCAGGCAGATTGCTGGGAGGGACCGTTCCCGCAACCTGTGCTGAGCTGGGTGGGACTGAGCAGGATGTGGTGCACCCCCGGGGTGTGGGGGGTGTGCTCTGTGTCCTGAGTTCAGACTTGGACACGGAGGTACCCTGAGGCCTGTGCCTTAGGATATTCCATCTGGGAAGTAAGGATGGGGGCAGGACTGAGAAGGGGGCTGGGGCACAAGGTGGGGAGAGGAGGTGGGAGCAGGGGTAGAGAAATTGTGGGGGAAGGTTGCAGAGCTCAGGCTGGGCCTGGCAGGGGTTTTTCCTCACTGATGCTGCCTCGTCCTAGGAGCTGATCCACATGGAGGGAGGGGACACAGTTATGGAGCACTCTCATCTTGACATCTCGAGCTAGTTTATAAAGAGCTTCCTCTCCATTTCTCCCTGCAGCTTTGGGAAGCAAGCAGTGCAGGACGGTCATTGGCATTCTGAGAAGGAACAAACCGAGGCCCACGGTGGGGAACAGGTTTGCTTAAGGTCACACAGGTCACAGGTGGAGCTGCAACCTGACCGTAGTCCTTTCCCCCTCGCCCAGGGCTACGACATCAGACATCCGGCTGTGGTCCAGGGCTGCCAAGAGAAATGTCAGACCTTCACTTGGCTTGGGGAATGTTACTTATTGCTCATGTGGCCACACTGGGTTTCAAATGGCCTGGATTTAGAGCTGTGGCTGTTTTATTTGGAGTTTTCAGGAAAATGACACAGATGATAGAGTTCAAATGAGCTCTATTAGACTTTGAAAACCACTCCAGGGTCATGTGGTCCAGGCTGCAAGGGTAAAGAAGTAAGAACCCTAGGTGGCCCCCCCTCCAAGGAAGGCCCCTTCTGTCTGAGACAGCCAAAAAGCAACAGGGAAGGGAGAATTCCGGAGATGGATTAGCATATGGAAAGGGATTTGGTTTGGGACATTAATTTCTCTGTAAGAACTTAATGATGGGAGAAGGGTATGAGGTTCAGATTCGGGGGACTTTGCCGTTGCTGCCGAGGTATAGTGACGTTCTTTGTGCAGCCCTCAGTTGAACTAGCTGGTACAGTGAGCCTGGTCATAACTAAAGGTGGGGAAATAGAAGGGAGGGGGAATTTTTGGCCTAAGCGTAGGACAGCCTTGGGCCAATCACTTACCACCCTGTTCTAACCGATTCAGAGGCTTCTGGGGGCTGCCGCTTTCCAGCAGGTATTGATGGGTGGGCCAAGCTAGCTAGGAACAGACTGCATCCACGGGCGGCGGACTGTCCCCTAGGGGAGGCAGCCCTGCCCCTGCTAGGCAGACCAGAAAGTCAGAGAACAAAAACAAAGTGGCTGGAGGGAAGGAGGTGCTTCACTCTCCCCTCCTGCTTCCCATGTAAGACCTTCCTCTGACCACTGTCCTCCCAGCTCCTTCCAAAGGAGGGCTTTGCCAACCAGCTCCATCAGAACCCAAGGCATCCACGGGGCCTTCGTGGACCCCACTCTGGTTCTTGGCATCTTGCTAACCCAGGCAGTGCATGAGCCCTGAGTCCTGTGGCAACCTCTCCTCTCATCCCTTCTGGTTCCATGTCCTGGGAGGGAGGTGGGCCCAGGGCCTCTCCTGGGACATCCCTCTCGCCCCACAGGCCCTCCTAAGGTATTGATGCCACATGTACGTTTGGGGACGTGACGGGCCCCGCTTGTGCTGATGCTCCCGGTCCCATGGGCTGCAGATCAGTTGCTCAGAGCACCGCCCTGGGGCGGGAGGCCCCACAGGGCTACTGGCAAACCAGGGCTCTGATGTCCCCTCTGCTTCTGCTCCCTCAGGATGCCCTCCGGGAAGAGGGGTGTGCAGGGTAGGGTGCAGCCACTCCTGGGCCCCTGGCAGAAACCATTTCCGATGGCACCACCATCTCACCCTCCACCTAGAATGATTATTAACATATTAATTAATATTTAAAAACTCATTACGCCTTGATGATGGCTTCCTTAAGCTGCTTTTATATTCATTGCAGCCACCCAGGAGCAATAACCATACTTACGTGGCAAAATGGAGTCATTCTACTTAATTACCAGGGAGGTTTTACAGGCAATCTTCTCAGCCTACAAATAATCAGAGAGTTGATGTGATGTCTTCTTTTTTGCTTTTCTTTTAAATCAGATGCTGCGATGGTTAGAAAGTTGTTCCTACATTGAGATTAAATTTTCCCACCAATACTCTACTTCCCTTGTGCTGGGCCTGGGGCCCAGGGAGAGCCTCTTGAGGCTGTGGACCCACCCCGCACCTCAAGGCTGCTCTGCCAGGCAACCCCACAGACTGAGGTCCCAGGTCTGGAAACCCTTCACCGTCTCCTCTTGGCAGGGCTCTGCCTCTGAGCCTGAGGCTCAGACCCTAGCGCTCTATGTGAGCTGTGCCTTCAACTGCCTCTGTTCCCCGGGGGGGGGGGGGGGGGGGTGTTAATCCTGCCAGGCTCCGGCCACAGCTTCCCTCCTTCCTGTTGCCTGGAGGCTTCTTCCTGAACCACTTCTCCCCAGTGCCCAGCTCCGCAGCCGCTCTTGCAGCGACAGCGTGAGGCAGCTCACATTCAGTCTGTCAGGACAGTTGCAAATGGTCCAGGGGATGGAAGAGAGGCCACAGGCCCTGCTTACATCCTTCCTGCCTGAGCAGCTCTGGGGATCTTAGGAGTTCTGTCATCTTCCAGAGGGGCGGAGGGCATGGCTGGGTGGGCAGCCGTGGTGGCATTTGCCTTAGCCGCCTCCTTCGGGCTCCAGGGAGGTGCTCCTGGTGGCATCAGGCCCCAGATGAGCCAGGACTGGGTGCTGAGGCCCCGGGCAGAGGGGGCCCCACGGGGTGTCTGTCTAGGCGGCCAGTGGAATGTGTGAGTGCTGAAGCCCGGTGCCTACCAGGGTCTGGGCATAACCATACTCGCGGGCCACCTCCTCTGGGTCCTGGCCCCGAGGAAGCCTCCGGAGACAGGAATGGAGTCAAATGGTGTTGTGAGAGGGAATCAGCTGACTGCGCCTTGGAAATCACGGTAAAGCGACAGGCAGGGAAATCAGCAAACCCCTCCCTCTGTGCTGATAACGCCACAGCTCATCTGTCACCACGCAGGGATGGCCAGAGCCGTGCAGAGCCCAGCTGCTCTAAGAGGTCCCCTGTGGCCCTCAGAGCACGGCCGGCAGGGGGCAGCAGCCCCCACGGGGCCAGCACCGTCCTCCTGAAAGAATAGAGCTGGGGCCCTGGACACACGTGCTCGTGCGGCCAGGTCACGGCCAAGGTGGCAGGGTTGCAGCAGCTGTTAAAGGTGAGGATGGGGCAAGGCGGGGGGAGTGACAGTGCAGTCTGGGGTCAGTCAAGGTAGGTTTGAGGTCAGGGGTCAAGTGAGAATTCCATCTAAGTTTAGGAGAGGGGTCAGGATCGGGGAATCGAATTGGAGTTTGGTTTCAGGGGGAAGGTATTTTGTCCTGGACGAGGGTATAGTTGGGGGTTACGTGTGCATCATACTGTGGGGGTTCCTTATCTGCGAGATACTTATTTACTTATCATCGTATCTGGGGACCCAGACATGTCAACCCAGAGTCCGCTCCACCTCCCCGTGGGGAGCACCCAGGGATTTCCTTCTCTTGTTTCCAGCCTAGTGCTCTGTGCTCTGTCTCTCCTGCCCCCGTCCCAGAACCCCCTTCTGTCCCAACTATTTCTTGAGACAAAGGGTGTGGGGTGGCTAGTGGCCTGTAAGCCCTGAAACTAAAGACCCCCGTCACTCACCCTGCTGCCGGGCTTGGGCGGTGTGGTGTCATCTCCAAAGCACAGTGATTCTTGGGCTTCCTCTTCTCTCTCCCTCCCTGCACACAGCCGTGGCCACCAGCCCACACCTGCCATTTAGCTGCAAACCCTGTCCCCAGCTCAAGCGGGAGCTTGGCTCCAGATCTTAGGAAGGGGAATTTTGGACTCTTGGTTGGCTACATTTGACTTTAAAGCCTTTCCTGTAGCCTCCCAGAACTCAGGCAAAAGCTGCTCTGTGACAGGTTCCAGATGTGGGCCACTCCTGTCTTTGCTCTCCCCTGCTGACACGCCCAACACTCCCCACCCCATCCAGCTGAGGCCCATGCCCTTTGCCCAGCTCCCTCATCAGCAGCTTGATCAGGGTGATCCCACCCTTGAATTGAGATCAAAACTTGTCGCCTAGTGGTTGTGTCTCCAAACTTAACCCATGACCCTTTGTGAGCACATCATTCCTGCTCTCCATGTCCCACATGGGCCTATCCCTTTCTTCCTAAAAGCCAGAGCCATGCTGGGGGTCTTATGGTACAAGATAAGGTGTCTGGAGCCAGGAGAGCAGCATGGAACAGACCAGAGTCCCCGCAGAAGAACGGTGTAGTGTGAGGTGTAACCCCTGAGCTTCCTGGCAGGTGTGTGTCCTGTGGCAGGTGCACGGGCCTGGGGGCTGGCTCAGTCCAGCGCGTTCCCAATCCCATGTGCTAATCCCAGGTATGGGTCTGCTTCTTGACACATAGCCCCACTCTGAGGCTCTTTCTGTTTGGTTCTTCCATGATTTCTCCAAAAAGGATCTTGTTCTTCCCTCAGATTACCTTGCCTCCTGCCATGGGAATCTGGGCCATGTTCACTCATTGTACATCCTGGGGTGGGGTGGGCACTGGGAGGGGGGCACAGGCTGTGGAGTCCCGAAGTCCTGGATCCAAATCTTGCTCCACTGCTTACCAGCTGGATGGCCTTCAGCGAGTCAAATGACTGCTGTAAGCCTTGGTGTCCTCATCTGTAAAGTGGGAATAATGATGTGTCCTATGGGCAGTTCTCTGCTGAGGATGAAGTGAGACGAGGCCTGTGATGAGCAACGCGCATGACAGGTGCTCAGTAAATAGCTGACACTCTTAGCCTGCGTGCTCACAGCCTTGGGGCAGTGAGCTCACAACCCTTGGCAGCAGCCCCTGGGACGAGGATGCATGCTCAAGTGGTTTGTGAAGGAGGTGCTTCCAGGAGAAGCCTGTGAGGAGTGGGCAGGGCGCAGGGGAAAGCCTGGGGTGTCAGGGGATGAGGCCTAGAATTTCAAAGAGTTTCACTTCCCCAGAGGGCAGTGTCAGTCCAATCCGAGTAGGGAACTCTGGGGTGAAACACTGCTTCTGGTTGTCCCGACCAGGGGCAAGGGAGCCGGGCCTTCATAGTCCAGCCTCAGCTAGGCATTGGCCAAGGCACATGTGATGGTTAATTTTATGGGTCAACTTGACTGAACCAATGGATGTATAGAAGGCAGGTAAAACATTACTTCTGGCTGTGTCTGTGAGGATGTTTCCAGAAGAGTAAGTGTTTGAATTGGTAGACTGAGTAAAGAAGTCTATCCTCACCAATGTGGGTGAGCATCTTCGAATGCATCGAGGGCCTGAATAGAACAGAAAGGCAGAGGCAGGTGCATTTGCTCACTTGCTTGAGCTGCGACATCCATCTTCTGTAGCGCAAGGGCCTGATGCCTTTCCCCAGCCACCATGAGGGATGCCGGCCAGCCTCTGCAGCCTGAAGCCATCTTAGGAAGAAGGAAGTAGAGGGAAGATACACAGAACAAGAGAGAGACAGTCATGATAGCTTGATTCTGAAAGACTTGAGTATGAAAAAGTTGTTGAGTTAACCTGAAAGAGACTTCCAGGCTGGACGAGGCTGAACTGCCTTTCACTGGGAAGCCAAAGGATGTCCTACACTGGTCTCCTTGTCATCTGCGGGAATTCGGGCTCAAGGGCCAGATGAGATGAATAACAGAAACTAAACATCTGTGATTTTGCACATCTGAATGTATAACACCCTGCAGTTTTGCGCTTGCCCAACTCAGTTCTGTCTTCCCAGCCTGTCCCTTACTGTCCCCAAATAGCTCAGGTTCCCTAAAGTTCTGCCCCCGTGGAGGGAGGTTCCCCAAGGGGCCATGTGCCTGGCCTAGAGTTGTGGCAGCAGGAAAGATGACAGCTGGGTTGGAGGAACATGAGGAGGCCATTTCATGGAGCTGGTAAGTCCTTTGTTTTAGAAATAGACAAAGGACAAAATGAGGCCTGTTCCCCGGGGCACAGAGCCCATGCCAACCACGGGGGAGCCTCAGGGTGGAAGCAGGGGCCTTCCCTCCCTGACAGTCTGCCCTCCCTTGTCTCGGACTCCATCTCAGAGTACCACACTACCAGCTTCGCCCCACACCTACACCAGAGACCTATGTCACCCTTGACCCGGCCGCCTCTGCACTCTGGCCCACCGTGGGCTGGACCCGCCAGGCCCCCTGGCTCAGCGGCTGGTTGCGTGAACTGCCTTCACGCCCTCGCTGCCCTTCTACCCCCGTCCCGTCCCTGCAGGGTCACCGCAGGCTCACTGGGTCCCTTAGCTGAATCACAGCACCTCCTGAGTGGCACCCCACTGCTCTCCTCTCCCTCCCTGTTTCCTTTCTGGCCTGGGGTGGGAGTGGCTCTCCACCATTCCAAGCTTAAGGTGTGACCCCACTCTTTAGACCTTTTCTTAACCCTGCTCCCCGGTGAGGAAACAGCCCCTTGGTTAAGCCCTCCTCACAGAACTCAGTTGGAGCATGCCACCTGCTTTCTGCCCAGATGCGGCCGCTTGGATGGAGAGAATGGATGTAAAGCACAGAGATCCAGCACCTAGGACAGTTGTCACTCCATACCCGGAAGCTGTACATACCCTTCTAAGTACTGTGGAAACCTCATTTATCTCCATCCCCACTGCCACTCTCCTAGGCCAGGTCACCGTCGCCTGGCTCCTGACCATCTGAGTTGTGCTCCTTGTCTCCCTGCTCCAGTCTCTTCCTCTTCTGTCAGAGCTCCCTCTCATTGCGACCCCCCTCATGGAGAACCTTCAGCCCCTGGCTGCTCAGCCTGGCCCACAGGCCCCTCCTGACGGCCCCTGCCTGTCACACACACATGAGCCCTGCAAGTGGGGACTGTGTCCCCAACTCCCTGGGCTGCCCTCTGCCCATGCTCTCAAACCACAGGCCACAGATGGGTTTTCCGGGCCATCTCTCCCTCTAGACTATTAACTCCATGAAGATCAGTATTCTGTCTTTCAGTATTTCCCCAGCATCCAGCATAGGCCCTGTTCCAATAAGTGCTCAAAACATATTTGTGGAAGGAAGGAAAGGAGAAGAAAGTTTAGTGGTGTCTTCTCTGTGCCAGGCCCTTGGCACATTACCTTCTGTTTGCTAAGAGTTGCCAGCCTTTAACCATGCTATTATAGACACAGTGGTCTTATGACTGATGTTAGCCAGAACTTTCTAAGTGATGTTAAGATTAGAAGGTTGGGCTTGTCAACAGCTGGAATTTGGATGATAGCAGGACAGGCTTAACTCGGACTCTGCAAGTCCTCTTAGGGAAGCTTCTAGAGATGCCTGGAGTCCTGTGGCTCCAACCTCACCCATCTCTGAAGCCAAACGTGGTGGAGGGTGGAGGTGGGGCAAGTCTCCAGATGGGCCCTTTTCCTGTGTACCCTGAGCTGATGGGGGGGGGGGTAGGGAGGGGTGTCATGTCCAACCAGGCAGCCCAGAGGCACATGGGAGATGTGACAAGCCAGGTGCTAGGTGAGAGGGAGAAGAGAACCCCACCCCTGGAGGCCTCAGCCAGCTGTGGGATTTGACTCGCCGCTGAAGGGTATGCAGTAACATGGACCTAGGCCTGAGCACTCCTCTCCACACCCTGGAAGGAAACAAAGCCTATGACTGAGCCAAACCTGTGAGAATAAAATAATGGTCAAGACTCTGGAACCAGACTGTCGAGGTTTGAATACCTGCCCCAGGCCTTACTAGCTATGTGACCCCAGGCACGTTCCTTAATGATGGGTACTCAGTCTTCTAATCTGTGAAACAGGGCAGATACAGTATTTACCTCACACATTGTAAGGGGGAAATGTGGAAAGGTGGAAAGCTCTTGCGACAGTGTGGGCACATACTAAGTGCCGTTGAGGGGGTTGCTGCTGTTTTTATATGTATTTCCTGGGTGCTCAAGAGAGGAAGAGAGGGGGCTGGAATGGGCTGCAGGGAAGAAGGTGCCCCGGACTGTAGCTTTGAAGGATTAATACAATCTCCTGTGGAAGAGAAGAGCGTGGAAGCATATTCAATGCTGAAGGCACAGCCTGAGTTTGTAATTGGGGTGCCTTTGGGAGATGGTAAGGGTGCTAGGTGATTGGGGCCCAGGCAGGGAGAGGGCCTGTGGTGGGAGATGAAACCACATCTCCCAAGGTTGGGAGTGTTGTGCTCTGTCCTCTGGTGCTGAGAAGCCCAGGGGCAAGGCATGGGCACCCCTGTATTCTGGCATCAATCTGGGGTAGCAGAGAGGATGGGGCCATTGGGTGGGGGGATTATCAGGTGGACGGGGAGCAGAGAGGCCAGTTATGAAGCTGGGTCCCCAGGCTTGGTGGGGACAGGGCCAGGAGTGAGCGGTGAATGCAGCCCCCTGAGCTGGGATCTGGAGGGCGGCTTAGTGCCCAGGCCTGACCCCTCTCCCTCTTCTTCCTCCCTTTGTCCAGAGCCTGCCCTGCTCTGGAGGGCCTCCCTCAAGGACTTGGGCCTTCATCCCTTCCTGGGTTGCAGAGTGGCAAACCATCTGTTTCCACACCTTCCACATCCATCAGTGGCCCCAGCAAGACCCCCAGCTCAGTGTACTCTGATGGCTTCCCTGCAGAAAGCACAGCAGAGGCAGAAACATGTTCCTGGGGCCCTGACAGGGTGTCCAGGGCAGGTGTTCAGGGCAGGTGTCTGGGGCAGGTGTCCGGCTACAGCGCCGAGGCCCTCTGAGGTGGCAGCTGAAACCCCACTGGGCTTTGGCTTCTGCTTCCCTCTTCAGGAAAGGTTGGGACCCATCTTACTGAGACACTCCTCTCTGACCCACAGAACCCCCCTGGACCCATCTTACAGAGGGCCACAGACCCTGTGTCTAACAGGAGGAGACCCCCCCCCCAGTCAGGATAGCAGGGACCTTCTTGTGCCGAAGAGGGTATTCTTGATGGCTCTGCCTTTGGGCTGGGCTCCACCCAGGTCTGTAGGCTTCAGCCCGGCCGTGAAGGAAGCCATGGGTGTATTGGCTTGTGTGGAGGGAGGCAGCATAGAACGGGGGCCTCAGCGTGTGGACCTGGGGCTAGGCCACCTGATACCACCACTTCCTGACAATGCGATGCTGAGCAAAATAGCCTTGCTGGGCCTCAGCTTCCCCATCTGTCAAATGGGGATAGCAATACTGGGTTAACCTGTCATGAGGCTGTGAGTGAGTCAGTGCCTGCACAGTTGTGGTACACACCATCCCTATGTGTTAGCTCATGTTTACCATCATCTTTTTGTGCTCTATGGGTATCTGTGTGCCTGATGATGTGTGAGCAATGAATCTTTGGGGCAGAAGAGCATTAGGTGGAAATTGGGCATATCTGAGCGGGGAGGGGAAAAGAAAGGGGGAGGCAATGAGAAAAAGGAAGGCTGAATCAGGAAGGCTCATTTCACCCCTCTCAGGACAGGGCACAGAGATTTTCTGCAGCATCCCTCGGGGCAGTGGTTTAGCCTCTACTTGCATCCTTACAGGGCTGGGGAGCTCATTCCCACTCTAGTCTGCTTGGTTTGTTGTTAGACCCTCTGAAGTTAGCGAGTCTGCTCTTAAGGGACCTGTATGTCTCAGGCCTCAGCAAAACATTGGCATCTCCATGGGCCTAGCCCCAGCTCAGATCTTTGTAGACCTTCCTTTCCCAAGTGTTTTGGGTGATTACCAGAAGTACCTTGCATGAGGGGCAGCCACCTGAGCCAGAATCCTGGTCAAGCTTTCACTGTTACTGCCACCAGTGCCCCAGAGCTCACTGTCCCAGGCATTTTCTGTTGCCTCTACTGCCGGTAACATGGCAAAGGAAACCCATGTCTGCAGGATCCCCCTCTCAAAGTGGGGGTGCCTCTCCCCATGTCACACCCAGTTAGAGGTCCCACAGCTGGGTGGCTTCAGGGTACTGATGTATGACTCCGTCTGTGGTGATTTCCTCCCTGCAAGCACATGCCCCCAGGATGGCCAGCCCCTCCAGCTGCAGGGCCGTATCCCACTTTCCTGCAGGGGCTCTGACCCGGCTAGGTTTGCCTGCCATGTCAGCCACTATCACCCTTTGGATGAACTGTCACCTGGGGACTGTTCTCCACTGGGGCCCTAGAGCCCATATAAAAGGATTGTATGTGGTTCTAAATTCAAGTCTTTTCACAGTATATGGCTCTTATGTAAATCTTGGATGTACACGCTTGCATAGGGAGGGGACTTAATGTCTCCATCGGAAGTATCAGAGGCAGGGGCGCCTAGTGGCTCCATCTGTTAAGCATCTGACTCTTGATTTTGGCTCAGGTCATGATCTCAGGGTCCTGGGATGGAACCCTGTGTTGGGCTGTTTCGGGCTCCTTGCTCAGCATAGAGTCTGCTTGAGATTCTGTCTCCCACTCGCTCTCTAAAATAAATAAATAAATCTTAAAAAAAAAAAAAGTATCAGAGGCCACTCTTGCCCCTACATCCCTGCTCCATTCACACTCTCTGCCACACAACTTTCCGCCTTGGTTCCCCCCAGTGGGCCTCATTCTACTTTTTGGACTGGTACAGGGAAAATCAGGTCTTAATAATAGAAATGGTAATATTTATTGAGTTCTCACAGTATGCCAGGTCTATTATATCTGTTGGAAGAATGCCTACTAGCTATGTGGCCTTGGGCAAATAACCTCTCCTTGTCTCATTTTCCTGATCTGTAAAATGGGGAAATAATATCTATCTCACATGTTTGCAGTGCAGATCAAATGAGTGTGAGAATGTAAAGTGTTTAGAATAGTTATAACAAGTGTTCCAAAAGTGTTAGATCTCATAATCATACAACTTAATGACTTAGGTTCTATTTATCATTCCATTTTCCAGACAAGGAAAGCATCTGTGAAGGTGGTATGACTTTCGGGACCCACACAGTTGGTTAAAAGAGGGGCAGGGGTTACAGTCAGATCTGACTTCAGGACTCACCCTCCCTAACCCCTCTCCTAAGCCTCAAATGCCCCACTGCTTCCCCACGGCCCTCTCTGGAGACAGTCTCCTTGTATCTGGGTTTCCTCAGGCTAAAAGCCTCCAGTTCTTCCAGCTGTAGGCTCGGGCTGTTATTGCTCAATGAGGTATTACTTCTTCTCCCTTTAAGGTAGAAGATGAGGCCACAGTCAAGAAATCAAGAAGGAAGTTAGTGGGTGGGGAGGCGACTGTGGACACGTGGAGAGTGGCTCTGGGAGCCCATGGATAGGAGCAAAGCTGAAGGTTTCAGGGAGGCAGCGGGACTGGCCCCCTGGTGGCCCAGAAACTGCCAGCGATGCATTGGGGCAGGTGAATGAGGAACCAGAACCCAACAGAGGCAGCCTCCCTGCTCTACGGGGTCACTGTCCTCTAGGCAACACGGCCTTGCTAGATACAGCGGCCTGAGCACTGAGGCTCCCAAGAGGACCAAAGGAGGTGATGGGGTGCCTGGCCTGAACTCCTAGGCTGCATATTAATACCTAAGGGCCTGGGGAAAGCCCCCTCAAAGTATGACCTGGGGTCTCTGGGAGCCTCAGTTTCTTTGACTGTAAAACAGAGATGCATAGCCAAAGGTGCTCTCCTAGGACCTGCCCCCGGATAGGGCTCTTTGGAATGTGTTACCACTCAGATTGGAGCCAGGCTGATGTTGGGAGGCAGCCTGGACTCAGGAATAACCCAGGTTCCGCCTCTGCTTCAGCCTGGGAGCTGCCTTGTAGTTGGGGCACACAGTGTCTCAGTGCTCATCTCCCCAACTGGAAAAATAGGGAAGATAATTAATCACACGTGAGGGTCTTTCCAACTGATGTCCTGTAAGCTCTACTTTGCTCAAGGTCTGAAGAAAGGCTGGAAGCAGCAGCTGAGAAGGCTTCTGCAGAGGATGAGCTCTCCAGGGAGTCCACAGCTATGAACGACATTTACTGGACACCAACTCCGGGCAGGCACTGTTGTAGGCACTTGGATTCATCAGTGATAAAAACCAAGACCCCTGGTAGTTCTCAGGTAGGCCACAGATAGATTTGAGGGCACTGAGGTACACTGTACATGGAAGGGAGGAGCCTTGTTCTTCAAGAAAAGCAAGTTGGAATCCCTTTGTAAATCAAGGGAAGTCCCTTCATTCCTCTCCTGAAAAAGACCCCAGTTTTTATAAACTGTGTTTGCTTAAAAGGAAACGATCAGAGACCAGCCAGTTTCCAGGCTGTTGGAGGTGCTTATTTGCATATGGATATGCTATTTATAAACGTACTTCTATTCATTAAAGCAGGTTCCCCTAGGCCCTCGGCTGCACAACAAGGTGCGGCGGCTCGCTTGCGCCTTCTGCGGGGGAGGCCCGCCTGCCCCCGGCACCGCTCCGCACCAGCGCCGCCGGGCGGCGGGACGGGGGCGGCGGTCGGGGGCGGTCGGGCTCGGGGCACGCCGGCCCGGAAAGCCGAGAAGAGGGCAGTCCGGGCGGCGGCGTGAGGTGGCGGGGTCGGGGAGGCGACCCGGGAGGAGAGGCCTGGCTCCCGGGCTGCGCTCAGGCCCAGGCGGGGCGGTGCCCAGGGCTGGCCGGGAAGGTGTCGCCTTCCGTCCTTGACGGTGGCCGTGGCGGTGGTGAGCGTGGCCGGGTGACACGGCCCGGCCCAGCCCTGCAGCGCTCCTGTAGAGGAAGTGCGGGTGGTCATGCCCTGGTCATCCCGGGAGGCTCCCGGCAGCGGCCCGGTCAGGGTGAGGGTGCTGCGCGCAGAGCTAGCCCTCCCCGGGCGCGCCGCGCTCCACCCTCCACTCTGCACCCTCTAAGCGCACATCCTTCTAATGGGATTAGGCTTCACACGGGTCAGGGAACAATTTATTATTCTGCTGGCTAGAGCCAAGTTTCCCTTTGAAAAATGGTTACTCCTGGAGTCGGCAATTACTTCAAAATAAATTTACCAAAGACAAAATTGTGCCTCTTGGGTCAGTAAACGACTTGCCTGTTTGGGGCTGAGGAGACAAGGTGTTTATTAAGGACCGCCTTCGTTTTCTGTGCAGGTTTTTCAGTTTGAATAATTGTCCAATTAAATATAATTTGGAAGTCAGTGCTAACCCAGTGCCTGGATTGCAGGAGGAAGAATCACTCGGAGGCGTGCATTAATAAATCCCTCGGAGCCCCATCGCTCCCCAAACCCCTCCTTTGGTTTAATTTTGAGAAATTTTTTTTGTCTTCCCATGGCCTCTATGCCTACCGTTTGGAAATGAGCTTCTTTCCCCAAAGAATTCCTAGGCCTCGCTTGCTTCCATCTGTCTGTCCGCTTCTCCCCAGCAAGCAGATGCATGGGGTTTCTCAGTGGGGCCCATGTGCTGGGTGGGGCTGGGGCTAACAACCTGTTCTTTGATGAGCCTGCGCACTTGTGGGTTATTCTATTATCCATCTAACTCCTACTGAGAGCTTACTCTAGGCCAGGCCTAGAGCTGGAAAAGCAGAAAAACCAGACATTGCTCTGGCCCTCAAAGATGACTCAGACCATTGAGAGAGAGGGACCAGTAAATGGACAGGCATAGAGCAATGTGGTTGGTGCTGTGTCCTCCTCCCATGGGGACCCTGGGAGCAGAGGAGACCCCTTACCCACCCTGGGCAAAGGGGGCTTACCTGGAAAAGGGAACAGACGAGTGAAGCCTGGAAGACCAAGAGGAAACAGGCCCAGGAGGGGAGAGGGTGCAGAAACCCAGAAGTGGGGGAGCACGGAGGAGAAGGACCCCAAGTGCTTCGTGGTGTGAGGCGCAGGGGCATTGGGGTTTGGGTGGGAGATGAGGCAGGAGAGGGCTGAGGCTGGGGTGTCGTGGGTCCATTGAGCCAAGTGAAGGAATATGGAGTTTATCTGGATTTGAGGGTGATGCAGGGTGGGGACCACGGCGAATCCAGCCGGGCCCCAGATTTACACAAGATCTGGCACAAGATTTACAGAAGCACTGTAAAAGTCATTTGTAAAGAAGGACTCTGCACTTGGCGCAACTCGGGGAGGGAGCGCCTTCTTAAAGTTTGTACCCTCGTCTGGGCCCAGGGGCAATGCGAGCTTTCCAAGAGGAGATACAGGACCAGATTTTTAAAGAAAGATCATTGGCGGCTGTGTGCTGGAACCCATCCTCCCAGCCCAGTGCAGCCCAAGGTTTAGGGTCCGGGTCAGGGGGCCAGTTAGGAAGTGACTGCAAGCATCTAGGGAGAGGAGGACCACACTTAAATCAAGGGAAGAGCAAGGAGGACGGGGGAGGAGCTGTGCCTGGCATCATGGCTGGGCAGACCGAACAGGCAAGAATCGCTCATTGGCCTCTCTGGGAAAGTCCATAGACTGACGGAGAAAAACGGGCCTCTCAGCGGCTTGGAGGGGTCACCATGGATGGAGCTACCACCTGCTTGGCCTACAGACGAAGTCTAGGGGAGATGGATGCAGGCAGGCAGGCAGCCGTGTTCCCTGAAGCTCAGCTCAGCAAGGAGACCGGCAGCCCTGAGGGTAGCACGTGTACGGTCACAGGAGGTCTGGGCTGGGCCTGGTGCCAAGGTCAGGGTCAGTGACAGGGTCAGCCTCAGGGCTGAGCTGGTGACCAGGATTCTGGTCAGCGCATTTAAGCTGGGAGAAGAGGAGATCACAGTGGCGTGAGCCCTGAGTCAGAGACTCCTGGCCACTCCTTCCTCACTCCCACCACAAACATGAAGAATTGATCAGTGCAAAGTCTCCTTGAGGCCTGAGGTCGGGTTTGGTGGCCTTCTGATCCTCACAGCCTGGCTGCCTGGCCTGTGGCTCACTTGGGGCCCAAGAACCGGGCAGGAGGGGGAATGAATAATGACTTGGGGGGCCTCCCTCACTGCCACCCTCTTACTTGTCCCTTCTAGGCCTGGCCCCAAGGTTCCACTCTATCCCATGCTCTCAACCCACCCTCCTGCAGCCCAAAGATGAGAAGTGACCCGAGCTCATGGGGTGGGAGTTTGCCCTGCGTGCAACCCCGGCGCCTCCAGCTGGTGGTTTGGATTTTCCCCAGAAGGGGCCAGGGGCTCTGATGATCAGGCCTCCAAAGCGGTCGTCGGGGTCCATGTTGCATGTGGGAAGACTGAGATCAGGGGATGGAAGGAGAGTCCGTCGGGGACACACTGAGAGACCCAGTTCTAGCTCCAGGGCTCCCGTCATCCAAGCCGGGTTGTTTGCCCATTGCTGTAGCCCATTAGGACGGCTATACCAAACACCAAAGATGGGGTGGGTTCTAAACTACAGAAATTTATTTCTCACAACTCTGGAGGCTAGGAGGCCAGGAGGAGGGTGTCACCACGGTCAGGTCCAGGGAAGGCCCTTTTCCATGTCATAGACTGCTGACTTCTCACTGTGCTCTCACATGGTGGAAGGGGCTAGGGAGCTCTGTGGGGCCTCTTTTATAATCACTTCCCAAAGGCCCCATTTCCTAATACCATCGTCTTAGGAATGAGGATTTCCATAGATGAATTTGTGGCGGGGGACAGAGGCGGACACAAACATTCAGACCATGGTGTTTGGCAATTGTTACACCTACTTGCCCAACCTAGAGACATAATGGGGGAGGTGGTCGGCAGCCCTGGGGTCCCCACAGGGGGATCCATCCTCTGGGAGGGGCTTGGAGAGGGCAGCTGAGGGCCCAGAGAACTTCTGTGGCACTGTCCTGGCCAGCTAGATCTGATGGGGTGAGACACCCTCACACAGAGACAGAGTTTAGATTTTAGTTGGGCCTGGCAGGGGGGAGATAGCCACACAAGCAAGAAAAGCGTAGAATATGTCAGCTGTAAGAAGTGCTATGCGGAAAAACAAAGTGCGGGAGGGGGCTAGGCAGTGGGGCGGGGGGCAGTGCCATTTTAAGTGGGATGGCCAAGAGAGTTTCACTGAGAACTTGACATTTGAGTGGAGACTTGAAGGAGGATGTCTGCGGGAAGAGCTTTCTGGGCGGGAGAACAGCACTGTGAAGGCCCTGGGGCAGAAGCTTGGGTGGCCTGTTGAGCAAGGAGTCAGGGCTGGAAATGGGGTGACCAGAGTGGCAAGGGCTTGTGGCTGGGAGAATCACAGAGGATGAGCAGAAGGAAGGACAGAAAACGAGAAAACAGGCTGAGGGCAGAGGTGGGCATGTTCAAGAGTCCCTGGAGTTGTCCTACTACCCAGGAAGGGCAGGCAACGCCCCATGTGCCAGCTCCCCAGGCCCAAAGCCTCCCCGCAGGCGCAGGGTGCCTCCCCGGTGCCCCCGAGGGAAGGGGGGCTCTCAGAAGTCCCGTGGGGAGGCACACGGTGGGTGGCGTGGAGGGTGCGGCAGCGCCCGAGCATGCTGGGTCCGCCTGGCTGCCGCCCCCATTCTTCCGCGGCCCCACCGGTGAGGAAGACGTGGGATTTGTCAGCCCATATTCACAGCGATGGAGGTGATCCAGGTTGAAAGAAAATCAATAAGATGTGTCCATTTATGTGGCACAAAGGAAGAAAGGTCTGCAGACAGAAATAGGCCGGGATTCACACGCAGGTGACTTAATAAGACTTTTCCCCAGTTTGAAGAGGACGGTAATTTAGATTTGCCTTTGAACGTCTCCTTTTTTGTGCCTCAATAACTCTCAGGATCAGCCTGCTTAGGAAGCAAGGGAAAGGAGATTGGCCGCCTTCTTAGAAGACAGGCCCGTTTGGGAAGGCCGCTTGCTCGGAGAAGTTCAAACACCGGCCTTGAGAAAAGATGAAAGTGCCTTGTCAGCACATCCTCGGCCCATTGATCATGATTGAGGCCTGGGCCTGGTGCATTTGGGCTGGAGCAGGACAATGAGAACAAGGCCGGGCTGCCAGGAGGCCTCCTCTGAGCCACGGTGGTGCAGGAGATGCTCATTACCAGCATCGGGCTTAGTGGCCAGGTGGGGGCAAGAGGCAGATAAGCCCTGACTGCAGAGTGCAGGCCCCACAGGCCGTCCCGGCTACAACTCAACCTTGGCCCAGGAGGCGGGCCCGCTCCCACCTCAGACTGAGGCTTCCCGGCTCCTGGCAGGCGGGACTCTGGTTGCCTCTCCTGCCCAAGCTTGGCCCATGGGCAGACTCAGCTCATCCCAAACAAGTCCAGAATGCCTGAAGGAAAGGGGGAAGAGCGAAGGCTAGGCTCCTTGGGTCTCTGCTGAGGAGGACACAGCCTGAGACCGGGCTTTGCCTGTCTAGCAGCACTGTGGGCAGGGCTGGGCTACCTACTTCGTGCTTCCTCAGTGGGCTTCCCCACCTGGGCTGTTCACCGGTCAGAGATAGCTGGGGTCCTGGGATTCTAAGAAGCTGAGTGGGTCCCAGCTGCAGAAAGAGGCCTCTGAGCAAATTTTCTGCCCCTCTTCCCAGACCCAGGTCAGGTATCACCTTTCCCATCTCCCCACGAAACCTTATCCTCGATGCCTCCACAGTGTCACCTCTTTTCCCCTTCTAGGCCTTGCCCCACTGTGCTGTCATTTCCCATCCCAACAGTAAGCTCTTCCAGGTAAAGACTGTCCCCCGGGCACAACCTGGGTCCTGGCCCAGAGCCAGTGTGGGAAATATCTGCTGCTCCTCTGTGTCTACACTTGACCATCTTGTGCAGCCGACCGGATGAGAGGTCAGGGCCAGTAGGGGCCCCAAGTTCAGTGCAGTCCTGACCCACCTAAGGCCATGAATGGGAGGTCAGCAGCAGACCCAGCACATGATGCCCGTCTCTAGCCCCGGCCTGCAGACCTCCACTCCAGTGCCCTGGGCGCCCTCAGGGTCCAACAAGGCCATGGCAGGGCCAGAAGCTGGAGTCAGGAGACTTCATCCTAAAGCCTGGTTTGCATTTGACCCCGAGTAAGCCTGTCCTAGTTTGGGCTGCTATCCTAGAATACCAGAGACTTATAAACAACAGAAATTCATTTCTCACAGTTCTGGAGGCTGGAAGTTCAAGATCGGGGTGCCAGCATGGTTGGGTTCTGGGAAGGGCCAGCTTTCTGGTGGCAGATTGCCAGCTTCTCACTGTGTCCTCCCGATGCAGAGAGCCGAGAGGAAGCTAGCTCTCTCTTCATCTTAGGCCTGGGGACCTGGGCTAGGGACCAGGAAGGGACGCTGGGTTTGTCCGAGCTCTCTCTCATTCTCAGGTTTCTCTGGCCCCCCTGCACTTGCGCACTTCTCTCTCTACCGGAAGCCTCTGTTCTTTTTTTTTTTAATTTTTTATTGTTATGTTAATCACCATATATTACATAATTTGTTTTGGTGTACTGTTCCATAATTCATTGTTTGTTCATAACACCCAGTGCTCCATGCGGAATGTGCCCTCCTCAATACCCATCACCAGGCTAACCCATCCCCCCACCCTCCTCCCCTCCAGAAACCTCAGTTTGTTTTTCAGAGTCCATCATCTCTCCTGGTTCGTCTCCCCCTCTGACTTACTCCCCTTCATTCCGGAAGCCTCTGTTCTTGCCACCACCTGGGGACTTTCTATGGAATTTCACTGGCACCTAGCTGCTGAGGGAGCCCCCAGATGGATTTCTCTGACCGCCTCCCCCCCCCCCCCGCCCCCGCCCAGTCAAGTGCTCACACCGTTTACACTTTGATGGCCCAGCCCTGCTGCTCATTCTCCCACGAGGCTGGAAGCGTCCCCAGAGCAGGGCCTGGCCCCGGTGTGTCAGTCCGCACGCGGTGCCGGGCACAGAGCAGGCGTGCACACCAGCGGAGACTGAGCGAATGGACAGAATCTGGTTCCAGGTCAGCGCTGGAGCAGAGCAGAGGAGCCGGAGAGCTTGGGAGGGGGACGCAGAAAAGCGGTGTGTACCGGGGGAGGAGGGGAACACTGAGGGCCCCTGGGGACTTCCGAGCCCCCTGCACTAAGTCTTCAAGTGTAGGGTCCTCGTTGCAGGGAGCCACACCAAACAGGCTCGGGGTAGCCCGGCCAAAGGGGAGTAGGAGCGGGTAGTCCTGCCCCCTTTCTTCCTGGGAAGCCCAAGCCAGGGCCCAGAAGCCAAGGGAGGCCCCGGAGGCCTGCAGGCACTGAGGGCACTTCAGACAGGAAGAGGCTACAGAGACTGGGAGAGAGGAGTGCCCTGTCTGGAGACCAGGGCTCTTGGCCTGGGAATTTGGAATCTGGACCAGGAGGGTCCCTTGAGAGATGAAAATGCCCGAATGACAGATAAGAGAGGAGTAGAGAGGCTTCCTGGACTGGTGGGGCAGGCCAGGGTGAGGCTGAGCTGGGGACAGCTGCCTCTTCCTGTCCACCCTGGAGGGCCCAGGCCAGGGTCCCGCCTTCGCCTCTTTGTGGAGGGGGGTTCAGCGTCCCAGCCAGCAGGGGCAGATCCCCAGAGCCCCTCAGGGTGGGCAGATGAAAGGCGCTGCCCCTCCTCCCCCAGCCTCCTGGCCAGTCACTTCCCCTCTCCTCTCCTCAGCAGAACTGTAAGAATTATTATTTTTTAAATCCTCATTGGAATGCTAATTTTGATTTTGAGTGTCTGTCATGGGCTCTTTGAAGTTTTTCAGACAAAATAAGTATCTCCTTAACAGAGGGGATTAGCGCCTACTTGTTTAGAATCCTCTGACTGAGAGTGACAAGCAATTTCAGAAGCTGTGGGCTTTTGGGAGGCGGCAGGAAGAGGGACCGCCTCCCTCCCTGGTGGTCAGCTTTCCATAAATGGCTTAATGGGGTTAGAGTTTAACCCCTCAAACAGGGATCAGAGCCCCCAGCTTGAAAGCCAATGAACAGTGAGGCAGATCTTGCTATTTAAATCCAGCAGGACTTGGTTAGAACTCTTTTATTCTCTTGAGTTTAAAGAAAACAAACCCACTTCCCTTGCAGGATGTAGGGCCTGCTCCAGCCAGCAGCCCCCAGCTTCCTCCCCAAAACGCAGGCCTTCCAGCCACAGGGAATTCAGGGCTCAGGCTCAGCTCAGGCTGGGATGCTCTGGGCTTTATGATTCTGTTCAATCTGGGAGTGCTAATGGGGCAATTTGTAAAGAAAGAAATATAATGAGTTATCACAAAGCTCAGCAAGGACTTGACAAACCGGGCACTTCCCATCCATCAAGCATCCCAGTGTGCTTGCAGACCAGCCAGGCCAAGAATCTCGGGGAGGGGGGTTGGGGGGTGGGAATCCAGCCTGATGTCTGCCTGGACTTGCAGAAGCCCCTTCCCCTTCTCTCGGCCCCCAGACTGTGGCCCTTAAAGGCTAGATGCTGGGGGGCGATGGTGTGGGGTATATGGAGGTAAAAGGAGGGAATACTTAAGGATTTATTTGCGAAAGCAAAATTATCATGCAGGCCATTTTTAAAAAGAGCATTAATACCACGTGAGGGTCTGTGGAGCACTGGGTGGGCTGCAACATTGCTTGGTCTGTCATTAAGCCTGAAGGTCATGGATGGTATTGGGCAGATGAGAGAGGAGTAGAGAGGCTTCCTGGAGTGTAAGTCTGTCCTAGTTTGGGCTGCTTACAAAAGCCAAACTGCACCCAGCCTGCACCTGTGCGTGGGCTGTGGGACCTCCTCTGCAGAGAACAGGTGAGTGACATGTTATGTCCCTTTGCTGAGATAACAAGCCATGAACTTGAATCACAGACCCTAGACCCTCCTGCTCTTCTTTCAGATGTGCAAAATGAGGTTCAGGAAGGGGAAGTGAAGGGCCAGAGGACTCACATTAGGCAGCTTGTCACCTGTGTACATGACGGTCAAAGACAGTGCTATTGAGTCTGGCGGGGGGCGGGTGGGGGGCATGGGAAAGGTGGATTCAGAGCCACAGTCCTGGCGGCATAGAGTGAGGCATCTGGGCTCACCCTGCATCCTGGGCTGCCTGAAGTGGACCCCATCCTTCCCTAGCCACCCACTCCCCTGGTCTAGCTCAGTCTAAGGACCCTGGAGGACACCGATCTTGGCTAGCTTGGGAAGTAGGGCTGGCCCATGCAGAGGGGCTTTCTGGGCTGACATGCCCCTGTGCCTTCTCTCCTGTCTCTCATGTCTCTGCTGCCTGCACAGCTGGCCTGGTCCCCAGGGACCTGCCCCCTCAGGAGGCCCTTCCAGAGCTGCAGGGTCACAGGAAGGCCCCATCACCCACAGATGGGACAGGCAGAAGTCTGACCACTGTAAGGACTGCTTGCTCGCGAACAGAGTGGTGGGGTCCAGACTGGTCCTCAGTGAGGTTCTCTGTGGCCTTCTTCTGCCCACTCAGATCCTGTCTCTTTTCCTCCTATTTTTGTGGGCAACCTGGAGATCCCTCAAGCCTAGGAGAAGTCGACCTGCAGCCTTATAACAGGCAGGTTCCCCAGAGCGGGCAGCAGTCATCTTCCTCATAAGGATGATAAATAAAAATAGCGGCCACCGCCAACGCTCACTGTGCATAGGTGTGATTCCGAACACAGTAGGTGAATTAACGCACTAAATCTTATTAACGGCACAATGATAAGGTACGACTGCTGTTATTCCCGTTTTGCAGATTGGAAAACTGAGGCATGGAGAGGCTAAAGAACTTGTTCAAGGTCATCCAGCTAGTGAATGACAGTGTGAGAGTTCAGACACAGCGAGCCTGGCTCCAGAGTCTCTGCTCCAGTGGCCACCGTGGTACCAGCAGAAGCCCGAGACCCACTCTTGGCACCCACCATAAGGCCAGGCTGAATGGCCAGAGGCTGAGATTTCCCTGTGCTGTGAGGGATGAGGCACAGGGAATGGGCAGTGGATGCAGGGCCTGGACTCGGGTTTGGGGAGACCCCAAAGAGCATGGAGCTGACCCAATACACACCTGCCATGTGCCAGGCACGGTGCCTGGCACTTCATCCATGGTATCTGATGAAAGTCTCCGGCAGCCCTACCAGGTAGGAATTGCTGTCTTCATTTAATTTTTTTTTTAAAGATTTTATTTATTTATTTGACAGAGAGAGATACAGCGAGAGAGGGAACACAAGCAGGGGGAGTGGGAGAGGGAGAAGCAGGGTTCCCACTGAGCAGGGAAGCCCGATGCGGGGCTCGATCCCAGGACCCTGGGATCATGACCTGAGCTGAAGGCAGACGCTTAACGACTGAGCCACCCAGGCGCCTGGAATTGCTGTCTTCATTTAGCTGAGATACTCAGCAAGGTTAAGTAACTGGTCCGTGGTCACACAGCTCACAAAGAGCACACCTGGGTTTCCAACCCAGGTCCGTCTGGTTTCAAAGCTGGGGGGAGAGGGGACTGGGGTGGGGATGGAGGGAGAGTGGGAAGGAAGGCAAGAACTGAGAGCATTGTGGGCCATTCTGCAGCTCACCAGCACTGGGCACCCCAGGAAGGCACACTGAGAGCTAGACAGCTCTGGGTCGGACTGGCTCAGGGCCACGTGGGGATTCTTGAGAATGCTCATGTTCTTCTCTATGAGGGCACTGGCCTGTGGGCAGGCAGAGAGCTGCAGGGACGGACCTCAACTCCTAGGCCCATGCTCCCAGCTGCCTCTGGGGCAATGGGAGCTGAACTCTTGCTGATCAGAGGGAGGCCGCGCCCCACAGACTGGACAGGGGAGGAGGCCAAAGCCCTTTGCTCTACTCCCTCCTAGGCTCTCTAACCCCTGGGGCTCTAGCACTGTTTCAGCCCCCCTGCCCCCGTGGCCTTTGTGTTTCCACACCTCCTGGGTCGCCAGTCCCTGGGCCTCGGGTCCCCATGTCCCGGGAGCGGAAGGGTTACGGCTTCTGCTGCTGAGTGGAAGCCGCTGTTCCCCAGCGTTAAGCAGCTTTAGTGTCTCCTACCCCGGCCCTGATTTAAAATTCATAAATGCTAATCCTTCATAATTTACGGTTTAAAAGCAGCCCCACTCCCAGGCCCCGTGGCTACAGCTCTGTCAGAGTAATTATGCCGCCAAGCTGAAATTGGACTACTAACTGAGATATTAAACAGGGGGGGAAATCCTTGCGCTGGCAGCCGACCCAATTATTCCAAATAAGCAAACAGATTAGTGAGTAATTTTCCAGTTAAATTTGGTGATTGGTGCCAGAATTGTATGTTAAATATTCAGAAGTAAATAGATTAAAGATGAAATGTGCCCCCCTCCCTTTTTCTGGGCTTAATTTACTGTGTATATTAAAACTTTTTCATGAGGAGAAAAAAAGTAAAAATGATAATTAAAAAATCCAAATAAACTCCTCTGGGCCTCCCCAGTGCAGTTTGGCAGAGGCCAGAGCCGGACCCAGGCCTCTCCAGCCTTCTTGACTTCCCAGCCCTCCTGGGCAGGGCCAACCACATCCCCCAAGCCCAAACTCCGGCCCTCCCCAGGGAAGGGGGCCGCAGGATCCTGGGCATCTCGGTGGGCTAGGAACCTCCAGGCCCCATATGCTAGGCTAATATTTTTCTTTACCAAGAGAAATCCCAAATCTATTAGTCCTGGAGTCAGACAGAGCTGAGAAAACCCAGGAATGGCAGAGGGAGAGGCGATTCATGGGCACGCAGAGCCCCAGATGTGCCAGGCTCCTCCAGGCACATGGTGCTCTCTGCTCTGAGGTCCCAGGGCCTGGAGCTAGGACCCTCACCGCTGGGCTCCACCACCATGCTTCCCTGACCTGTCTGTAGTCACTGGTCGGCTGTCCTGGAGGTGGGGGGGGGGGGGCGTTCTGAGCCATGGCAGCCTATTACCCTCAGCACACAGCTGGTGCCCCCCCCCCGCCCCTCCCCTTAGCCTCCAACACTCCTTCCGGGCAGCTCATGCACTCACTTCTCCACCTCCTCCTCCGATTCCCTACAGCAGCTCAGCTACAGCTGTATGTCTGACAGGGACTCATCTCCCCAAAAAAGCAAATATAGAAATGGAGGCCCAGAGAGGGCAATGGACTGTCCCAAGGCACCCAGCCATTCAGGGACAGAAGTGCATGGAGAACAAGGCTCTTTGGCTGCTTAGTCTGGACTCTCTGCCGCCCCCTAGAGGACCCGGGCTTCCGGCACAGGCTCACCTGGGCAGGTACGCAGGAGCTGTGCAGGATAGGTGGGGAACACAGAAGGAACCCTCATCTCAGGCCAGGAGTGATCTGGCTGGGTCTGCGGAAAGGGTATAGCGTGGAGGGGGAGAAGATCATGGGCCCATCCTGGGACAACCAAGCAGGGGGAGCTGGTGGAATGGGCCCGGGGGGGAAGGATATGCATGTGGGGAGGGGCAGGTAAAGCCCTGTCGGCCCTGGGGGGGGGGGGGGGGACAGTCTTAGGACTAGGGCCTGTCTAGTTCCCCTCAGCCCCAGCCTCGCAGCATACCAGTTCCAGGGGTGGGACCAACCTGAGGCACAGCCTCCTCCCGGGTTGCCCTCTTTTCCTCCCTTTCTCTCAGGGATCCCCTTCCATTAGGTTCCAAACCCTGAAGTACTGAAAGGATCATTGGAGGGAGCTGGGGAACCCCAGGGGCCATGTCACCCTCTCCAGAGGTCCCCCCCCTTCGCTTGTTCTGTCTGCCAGAAGAATCTCTGCGGCCCACGTCATGCTAAGAGGACTCCCTGTCCTCTTGGGTTGAAGGGAGCCCCCTTTTCTCTCCTTCAGTCTCTTAGAGTCACACCTGAAGGCAGTGGGGCTGGGGTGCGCAACCACCTCTCCCTGACACAACGTACTGAGGCTCTGGTCACAAGGAAGTGTGGCCCCGACCACCAAGACAGCACCCCAGATAAACTCAGGACAGGCAGGCAGGCCTCTGGACCCACAACCAGTCAGGGGAGGGACACAGAAAGGACATGATTTGTCCTGTCTATGGGATCTGCCCGGCTCAGCCTTCTCTGACCCACCCACGAGACACTACTGGCTCTCAGACAGGGGAAATCAGAACCCCCAAGAATCTTTCACAAAATACCGGCAACTCACTGCCCCACCCCCCACGTGGAACCCCCTAAGGGTTCTTCGCCAACCTACCCAATGAAATTGCTGCTCCTAAAGCAATGATTTGCAATTCTTAAAAAGTAACTGAACCTTTTCTTCAAACGAAGTCTTTTGTACAAACAAGCCTATTATGCAAAGCAGATAACAACAGAGCTTGGCTTAAATATCTTCATTTGCCACTCCCCTACCCCCACGTTCTAAGTCATCTCCAGGGAACCCCTAGAATTCCACCAGAGGGCAGCCAACCAGGCACCAGGAAGCTGAGCCTCTAGTCTGTGGTTCTGGGGTGCCCCTTCGGGGGATCCCCATCAGTGGGTGCAGCCAGCTGCATGTGGCTTTTATGCTCGGGATGGTCAGGGCCTGGGAACAGAGCCAAGTTCCTCCAGGTGCTGCTGATGCCAGCCACTGTGGCCAGGAGGCCTGGCCCAGCCATGCTCACCTGCAGTCCCACTTTCTCAGCAAGTTTACCCCCACTCCTCCGAGAGTTCCCCAGAAGGAGGGGCCGGTTAGAACCAGAGTGAGTGGGTCCTGGCCTGAGGTCCTTACCCTCGTGTGCAGGCAGAGGCCTTCTTCCCTGGCTTCCTCCCTTCAGGGACATGGCAACAAAGTCCTTCCCTCTCAGCCCTTTGGGGAAGATGGGAGGAAGAGCCTGGATCATTATCCTCACATCCTGTGCTCTTACCAGCTCTAACCCAGGGTATGCAGACCTCTCCAGTCCTTATCTAGAAAAAAAGAAGGGGAGGGGGAAAAAGAAAAATGAAAAGAAAAGAAAGGCCCCCAAATAAAAAGAAAAAACAACCAGTCACTACTCACTGAGCACCTCGTGTGTATGGCCAGCACGGGGATATGACCATGTCACTTAATTGTCAGCCCTCTCATTTGGGGTGCGCTCAGGTCTGCCTGATGACCTCTGTCGACTGAGACAAAAAGTCCTGACTTCTTCCACAAGTGCCGGGCCCACCTGAGCCCCAGGCTCTCCCAGGCCTGAGAGGGCGCTGGCCACAGCCTGCATGCACACACCACCTTTTTCCTCAGGGTGGAGTTGCCATAGGAACCAGCACCCCACACCACGCCCCCAGCTGTGCGCTCTCACTGGTCTGCTCTGGATGGGGTATCAACATTATTTTCCATGAAAAGCTAAAGATGATCTCTTTACTAACCTCAGGTAATTTGTTATTGCTGTTGCTGTTTTAACGACATCAGACTTCAGAGTTTTCAAAGTCACCCAACTTTGTGTCCTGTGAGTATTAAAACAAGAACGAAGCACCAAATGAATGAGAACACAGTGTGTGACCCGAGGTAGCAAGTGGCTGCCGGACCAGCTGCAGGGGTTGTGGAGCCACCGATGGCTTGATCTGCTCAGAAGTCCCAGCCCTCGACTGTAGTGACGGTGGGCCTGGGTCCCCTGGGGCTGGGTGGACGAGCCTGCCCTGTCACAGGTCTGAGCCTCTTGCGAGACCTCTGGGGGACATTTTCCCAGAGTGGGAAACTCTTGCTCCATGGGTGGTTTGGGCTGTCAGAGAGCCCAGTGTCAGTCCTCGTGCTGAAACGCACAGAGGGACACGCGAACACACACCTTGGGGCTACACACGCATGTTCCTACTGACCCTTACAAAGGCACCCACAAGTGCAAACACATGCATACATGTACACACACACACACACACACATACACACACACACACACACACACCGGGCGTCCTCCGTGGCCGCTGAGAATCAGGGCTCCGTGTCAGGGTGTGCAGGTAAACTGGTTCTCCAGGGGAAAACAGGCCCAAATTTGTAGCGTTTGCCAATTTCCTTGATGTTACCTTACATGTGGCAGATTTTAAACTACCAACAGTTTAACAAGTAACTTGCAAAATTCCTGACTATTTAACAAATTGGCTCTTGCCGACACAAACCAACCATAGTCTCAGGGCCACGTGTCTTCCGTCCCAGGCCCGGTTGCTATACGAGTGACCTGACTGAGGTGGTCTGAGCAAATGCAGCAAGCAAGGAGCTTGGCCGGCAGCAGGCTGGATCTCAGGCAGGTGAATCACTGAGCTGGGAGTGTGTGACAGTAGGGCCCCAGTTAGGCTCAGAGGGGCGGGGCTATGGGTGGGTGGTGGTGCTAGCCTGACAGATCACGTTACAGCTACCTCAGGAAGCAGGGAGTCCCCCCTGTGTCCAGGGCTAGAGAAGCAGGGCCAGAGGACCACTCGGCTGGAACACAAAGAGACACCAGGCCTTTTCTTACTGCCTCTGCGGGAGCCCATACACAGTCCTTTTGCCCTGAATCACACCACAGAGGAATGAAGGCTTGGGTTGTTCCTGCTATACCTTCTGGAACTAGGAAACCCAATTCTCACTGATGGGAGGCCAGGCTGCCTGACCCTGGGCTCCCATGAAACCAGTGAGCACTCAAAAAAACCAGGCCCCATCCTCTGTTTTCTGGCTCCTGTTCATGCCCTTGGTCTGCCTGGTGGGAAGGGAGTGGGCATCTTCAGGCTGCAGCAGCCTGGCTCTGGCTGTCCTGATTTCCCCCCAGGGTCCAATGCAACCCAGAAGTGACCTTCTGGGATGATCCCCAGGGCCCGATCTTCCATTGCCCCAGGAGGAAAGTTCTTGTGTGTATATGTGTGTGCATGTTGGTAAGTATAGAAACAAGTGCACGCATGTGAGGAAGAATACTTGTAAAAAATAGAAAAATTATAACTATCCTCTTATTGAGCACTTATTTTAACAAGCAAGGCAGAAGAGTGCAATGGTTATGAACACAGACCCTGGAGCCAGATGACCAGGGGTTAGAAGCCTGCTTCTTCCATTTACCCTCTGTGCCTCAGTTTCTTCAACTGTAAAATGGACCCACCTTCCCAAGTTGTGCTGAGAACTGAGGGGATATGTGTGAAGTGTGGAGGCGGTGCCTGGCACATGGTAAGAACAGGACAAGTGTCCGCCATTATTCCTCTTCTTCTTGTTCAATAGCCCGTTCAAATGTCAAACACTCTATTGAGCAATTTTTTGGATTTATTCCATTTAATCTTTACAACAGTCCTGTGAAATGGGTGTATTACTATCCTCCTTTTACAGATGAGGAATCTGAAGTTCAGGGAGAGTGTGTAACTTGCCCGAGTTGCCGAAAGGGGTAAGCAGCAGAGCCAAACCTCCAACTCTGAATTCTCAGGGGCACCTTGGCGAAGGTCCTAATAGCAACGTAAGCCACAGGCAGGCACGGTTGTCTTTGTCAACAAACAAATCCGTAGAAACCGAGCCATAAAGAATCCCCCCCTGAAATCGGCAGTAACAATGATGTATCTGTCTTTTGATCACCCTATGGTGGCCACACCAGGAAGATGAAGCCTGACCAAACGGTGGGATGGTCGGGAAAGGGCCTGCCTTGTTTTATACCCCACGTGCCTCATCTGTCATCCCTGAGCAAACTGAAAAAGGCCCTTTGCCACCTGACAACTCAGGCAGGGCATGTTTGGGATGGGAACCTGTCCCTGCATGGGGGATGGGCGAGAGGCCCCCACGGAGTTACTGTGGGCCTCTTCTTGACCCTGGCAGACCAGGGCGGGCGGAGATGGCTGCCGCCTTGCCCTGCCCAAGGAGTTGTGGGATGCGTACCTGGCCTTCCCCAGGTCTGTGTCCAGACCCCTGCTGGGGTGAGGGCCAATGTGAATGAGGGCCCCCTCCTCTGCCCCTGGAGTGGAGGGAGGTGGCCAAGGGGCAGCATCTGAGGCACTGGGGGTAGGAGCAGGCTGAGAGCTCATCCCAGGAAGTTTGGAAGCAGGACTGTGCTCCAAGCCCTTGGCCATGCTCCATTGTCCTTGGGCTTCACGTACAAAATACAACTTCAAAGGTAAGATTCTAAGAAATTTAAGACAACAAAAATGGAGCATTAAACCCTCAGCCCAGGGCCCTTCTGAGCATGGGCCGCCACATCCAGGCCACAGCCCTCTCTGTTCGAAAACTGGGTCCCACAGATCCACACCCAAATGCCTCCTCTTCACCAGGACCCGCCTGGTCATCTCCCCCTTGACTGGTTGGAAGAGCCTCCATTCACCTTCAGGAGGAAGCATTGCTTATTGCCCTCTGTGGCAAGAGCCAGCTTCCTCCTGGGCCTTGTCTGCCACCTTCTGTCCCCTGTGCCCTGGGCCCCAGCTGTGCCAATCACACACACATTCGGCTGCCCCTTTTTGCCTATCCTCTGCCTGTTCTGACATTTGCTCAGTGTCCTTCTCTGGTGCCACCTGTAAGCTCCTATTCAAATCCTACGAGTTCATCCGGTTGTCACCAGCCTCTTGAAGTCTTTCCTGGTCTCCAGCAAGAGGAAAGCTTTCTTTTCTCTCCTATCATTGTGCCTTATTCTGCTATAATCTATTATTACACTTACTAGGTTTGTCCCCTCATTTGTTCAGTATCTATTTATTGAGCACCTATTATGTTCAGTTACAGCCTGGCTGATACTATCTTAATCTGACTCTCTCCCTTGAGGGATAACCAGCCCCCAGAGGTCAATGTCTCGAGTTCTACTTGTCTTTGTATATTCAGATCCTGGAAGCAACTAATAAATACTTGTTGAGTTAAAGAAGGAAGGAGGGAAAGGAAAGGAAGGGGTAGAATGGATTGGGCGTGTGTGGGGGAGAGGGGCGAGACAGTGGCATTCGCTCCAATGTTGGCATAGATGGGAGAAGGATAGTTTGGACTCAGTAAGCTTAGCTGCCCGAGCACTAGAGCTGCAGAGTGAGAAAATTTCAGACTTGGGGGAGGGAGCATTTTTTTTTTACCAATTACTCCCCTGCCCTCTTCCCACCAATGAATCCTTCAAAGCCAACAAAGAACCAGAGGTCCTCTCTCTCCACATTGCTTCCAAAGTTCTTTGGCCTTGAGAAGTTCTTAGGAAATGGGATGGGATGTTTGGTTGTATCTTTGAGGGGTGTGTACCTAGTTTCTGATTATAATAGTCCATTCTGTGGTTTTAGGAAACATTACACAAAACATGCACAGCTGTGCCCCATCCACACATACTCGTGTGTCTCACACCTGTGCACACACACGCCACCCAAATATGCATTTATGCACACACATGGGGGTGGGGCAAGGGGTAGGGCAGTTCCCATTACAGTCACCACCCCAAGTGACAGCTCCCTCCTGCTTCTGCTGGTGCTCTGTCCGCCCTGACCCCACCTGACCACACCCTGTTCCCACTAGGATTCCATGCACTTGATACCTCCATTCCCCGATCCTCCAGTGTCACCCCTTGTCTTCATCTGATCCCGACCTTACCTTGCACACCCAGTGACCCCACCTTGACCTCATCCAATTCTGATTTTGTTCTGAGGTCATGGCCAAGACCCTTGCACGGCCCCTGCAGAAGGGGCATCTTCCACGCAGGCCTCTCTCTTGGTGAACCGCACTGCGGGGAATCATGCGAGAAGCAGGCCTGGCCCCACTTAGACGTCCTTCGCCAGCTCTAAGCACGATCACCTTTTCCTCAGCTGCCTTAAATTGTTTGGGAAAAGAGGCAGGATATAAGGCAACTGTATATACTCAAGTCTCCCCAGTGGTTACACATAAAGAATCTTGTTGAAGTCTGCCTTCCCCCCGGCCCCCCTCCCAAGGCATCTGGAACCCCTCCCCTTCCTGCTAAGTCTCTGTGGGCCCCATGACTGACCAAGCTTCCCATCTTCTCTGATCCTACCACCCCCTACTTTCTTCCTACCTCTCTGGCTGCTCCTCTTCACTCCCTTCTTTCTCCCCTTCCTCCACTGGCCTCCTGAGTGTCGGTGCTGCCCAGGGATTGAGCCAGTCTTCTTTCTCTCCTTGAACATACCTCCTTCTAGTCCAGCCAGGGCTTGGCTTTCTTCCGCCGTTGACCTCTACACCGAGCCTCCAGCCCTCAGCTGTCTCCTGACCCCCGTGGCCAGCAGATTCTGGCCGTCTTCCCTTGGGTGTCCCAGGTTCAAAATGGAGCCCATCACTTTCCTCCCTTCCACCCCTGATGGCCCAGACTGTCCTTCCTCCCAGATTTAGCATTCCGGTGAATGCCCCTACCCTCACACAAATGTCTGGGAATTCTCCAGAAACCTGGCAACCTGCTAGGACCTCCACTTCTCTCTTTTTCCCTTCCCTCAAACTCAACACTCACCAAAGCCTATTAATTTTACCTCTTTAACCACTCTTGAATCTAGTCCCCCTTCTCTGCCTCCATCACCACCCTAGCCAGCCTCTCTCAATTCTTACGTGAACGACTGGAAGCGTTTCCTGTCTCTACTCCATGTTCTTTCACTCTGGGGCAAACTTTCTAAGAAATCAAATCATGTCCTCTAACTGCCTGAAACCTTCAGTGGTTTCTCCACTGCTAGCAAAGTAAAGCGCACCATCCTTACCAGACATCCCAGGCCCTTCATGATCTCGCTGCTGCCCACTGTCTCTTCTTCCCCCGCCTCCCCTGCCTCCCCTGCCCTGCAGCTCTGCCCCATCACCCCACTCGTCAGTGCCCAGCCACCTGCCACAACCCACCACTTCATGCCTCTAACATATTATGGTCAGATGCAGGTCCAGAGGGTTTTATGTACCAGCAGACTTGGGATGAGGGAGGACGGAAGGGCCTCTGGTATACACCATGGGTTCACTCAGCACTCATCCAATGAGCCTCTTCTGTTCCAGGCACCAGGGAGAGATGGGTGAGAGTCTAAGGGCTGTGCACCGGAGGAGCTTGCTGTCCCCTGGGGGAAATCCAGAGGGGGCAGGCAAGTACAGAATAAAGAGGAGTGGTTGAAGATGTTACATCCGAGTGTGACGACATCCTGACATGCTTTAGATGCAGGGTGTCGAATGTAGTGGAGCGGGCGAGAGTGGATGTGGGGAAGCAGGTCTGGAGCTATTATGATGGTCCTGGAGAGAAATCACGGTGCCTGGATGGGAGAGGAGGCAGTGGGAACAGAGGGATGTTTAGAAAGGGGAACGGGCAGAACTATACGACTCATTTCGCTATGGGGTGCAAGAGAGGACTCTAGAATGACCTCACGGTTTCTGCCCCAGGCAAGGAGGGGATGGTGGTACCATCCATGAAGTAAAAACTGAGGGCAGAGGGACCAGATGTGAGCCCCAGCCCTCCCCTAGGCCCTTGGTTTTTATCGTTGTTGTTGTTGTTGTTTGACTTAACAATCATGAGCTCTACAGTAGCCAAGCAGGTGCTAAGTGATTTACCTGCTTTATGTGATGCTATTCTCACAATTCTCATCTCCCTTGAGGAGATGACTATTATCCCCATTCTGCAGATGGGGCTACTGAGGCTCGAGAAAGTTCAATAATTTGCTTATACTTACATAGGGGCAAATGAAGGAGCCAGGATGCCAGGCCAGGCCTGTCTAACTCCAGACACCGCTCTTGTAACAGTAGTATTCTACCGCCTCCCCAGATGGTAACCCCTTCCTGGGGGTGTGAGGCTCAATGGGGCTGCCCGAGCCTCATATCCAGGGCTACTCTTGGGGAGTTTCTGCCTCCATTCCCTGCTTCATGCTCAAGGGTGGAGCTTGCTCTTCCTCCCCGTGGCTCTGGATTCTTACAGTGCCTGGGGGTAGCAGTGGGGGGTGGGGGTAGGGATCCAGAGCTGGGGCAACAGCCTGGCCTGGGGGCAGTGGTCTCACTTGTGCTCACATACATCAGAGCCAAGAGCTGTGCCCTCCAAGGCCTCTTCTGCCCCCCCCCCAACCATGACCTGCCCTTCTACTCTGAGCTGCACAGCTAGGACAGAGGGCAAGGTACTTCGTGGGGTTTGTAGAGGCTGGGTCGGGGAGCTGGCTTCTGTGGAGTGGAGAAGCAAGGCAGGCAGGGGGCGCCACAGACTCCTCCAGGGTGGTGGACGAGCTTGTGAGGTTGTACCTGATGAGATCCCCTGAGCAACCAAGCACTGGAAAATCAATATCGTTTTCCACTTTCTGTGCTGGGCGACTCATTTTCATTATGTCTCATGCTTCCTCTGTGCTGCTGGGGACTGAGACGGCTCTCTGGCCTTGGTCCCAGCCCTAATCTCTGTGCAGGCGGACAAGCTTGGTGAACACAGGGCTCTAGGACCTATGGTCCGTTTCACACTGCCTCGGCACCTGGGGGCCATCCCCAGGCCTGCCATCCTTAGCTACACCCCTGTACTTTTCACACACACAACACATTCGACCCTAACTCATCACCCACATTTTTCAGATAGTGG
Source organism: Zalophus californianus (assembly GCF_009762305.2). Classification (NCBI taxonomy): domain Eukaryota; kingdom Metazoa; phylum Chordata; class Mammalia; order Carnivora; family Otariidae; genus Zalophus; species Zalophus californianus. The sequence goes on along the minus strand of NC_045605.1, from coordinate 63,980,158 downwards.
GATGTATGACCACTGAAGCACCAACACTTAATCATGTTAACCCTTATGGATGAAAATCTCTCCTAAATGTTCTCAAATCTCCCCTGACTTAAAAAAAAATAACTGTATCTTTCTCTCTTTTTATTAAAATAATAAATATCTGTTATATACAAAGTTTGGCAACTATGGGCCATTATGAGGAAAAATTATTTTATGCAGAATCATTAATGAAGAAGAAAATGCAGACAGGTGTGCAGGCATATGGGGTCTGGAAGAAATTGCAGGTATGCACCAAGAGGGGGATGTGTTTATCACCCTCAAGCATCATCTCCTCCGAGAAGGAAGGAGACTCTGATCCACAGCGCTCGGAAGTGCCTAGTCTACAGCAGGTGGAGATGTGTAGAATGAACTTGCGAATGTGTTTCTGCATAAGGATACAGCCCCTCCTAGCCAGCCTCCAGGTCCTTCTCTAGCTCCTATTCAATAGAGACTCAGGAAAGGAAACAAAGGGCTCTGAGTAAAATACACATCTCAACTCTTACTTTGAAGAGAGGTCCCACACGCTTAGCTGGTCTATTTTATCTTCTTTCAGGACTAATTCATAAAGTTTGGTTATGTAGTCCTCGTGCTCCAAAGTTGATTTCCTGGCCTGCAAGCTCACCAGCAATTCAAAGCAGCACGAGGAAGTGAGGATGCCCTGGACAGATACCCCGGGGGCTGGCAGCACCGTGCGCACCCAGCTGCCCAGCTCGGAAACCCCCGCCCTGGGCGTTCCGAGCAGGGGCTAACAGCCCTGCAGCTACTGCAGCCTCAGAGTGCGTCCGTACATCACACCTGCAAACATAACCAGGACGTGGGCCATCTCAGGATAAAATCCTGTCTAGGATTTCTTTAAGAAGGCATGGGAGGCATGTGGTATTTGCGTTTTATTCCGTCCTTCTGCACAGCCCCCGCCCCAGCCATCCCTCACTCTGCTCTACAGGCCCACACTCAACTATTTTGAAGATGAGAGCGGACAGAATGCCCTTGTGTCGTCTCCAGTGAGGGATGATGTGGTGCTTCCCTGTCCCTTGCGCCCTCCACCCTTTATTTAGCTCTTTCCCACCCAGCCTCGCTCCCCAGTAGGGTGGATTCTGGTGCGCCCGGAGCCAGATCAGCCTCTGCAACAATGATTAATTGACCCTAGCAGTTTAAGAATGCTTATTTGCACACAGTTATGAAGTGTCACAATATGTCTCAAATGCAAGCGGCTTCCATTAGAAGCAGAACGGCAGAGCGGGAAGCGTGAGCAATATTTCCTTAAAAGTTCATCGTAGGCAATGGGGTAGTGTGCGGAGCTAAACAAATCCAGGCAATAATGGAAATGTAGCATGAAATTACTTCTGTAAACAACAACCATTCATTATTTGAACATTTTTCATAAGCGAGCAGGCAGGGAGCGGGGCAGGGGCTGTGGGTGGGAGGGGAGGGGGCTGCAGTGGGCAGGGCCCGGACACCCACTGGAGTTTCTGGGTAGAGCTTTCTTGGGGCTCCCTGTGTCCATCTGTCTTCAGAAAAATGCGAGGCGAGGCTCCACTCTGCCCAGCGCCTGCCGTCAGTTTCCCTTTCTTCATTAAGCGGGATTGGCGCAGGCAGAGGGAATGTATGATTTAAGGAGGAAAGAGAGGCCCACTACTTAATGTTGATTTGGCGGAGTGTATAACCCCGGAGAGAAATGTAAATAGCAGCCTGCAATAACATGACAGCCCACTAATCATATTTACAAACGATATTAAATCTGTCCGCACGCAGGCCTGCCTGCGGATTGGCCCGGCCGTAATTGTCATTGTAACCAGCGCTGGCTTATGGGAGGATTTAACTGCAGTGATATAAGGTGAGTTGCGGGCTTATTATGACTTTATTATTACCCGGTTTATGTTTATTAAAACAATTTGTCATGCAGAGCAGGAATGGAGGAATGGGAGCATTAAATCGTGCTGTACTCAACCTGGAGCGATGACTCCAGGGATGAATGGCAGCAGGCCCCCGAGGCTTCACTTGGAAGCCTCTGGAGCTGGGACCCAGAGGCACCAGCCACCTGGAGCCCTGGCCTGGCCAAGGAAGACCGCTCTGCCAAAACCTCAGGGCCAGGCGACACAAAGCCAGAGTCTTTTCTGTGGTTGTAATTGCCTTTGAAAGAGGAGTCAACTCAAGACAGCCGCAGGAAGAAAGATGGCCAGAGTGATGGCTGCGCTCCTGCAGGAGTGACCACAGGGGCCACAGCGAGGGCTTCCCTTGCCGGCAGGAGCAGAGCCAAGCCTGCCAAGGCTGCGCCGAGAGAGCCTGCCAAGGCTGCGCCGAGACAGCCTGCAGAGGCTCAGCACAAAAGGTCTTGGAAGAAGTTTAATAAAACCTGCTTTATTTTCTCTGGGGGTCCTTATTGGTTATTATCAAATTTATTTCATCCCCAATCTTTGTTCTTTGGCAAGACAGAGAAAAGGGAGGGTAGATGGGTCTGAGAGGAAGAGGTCCACAAGACTAGTAAATAACACTCCCTTTCCCCAATCCAATTACCCAAGGAAGAGAGGCGCTGGGAGGTGGGAGGAACAAGGTAGCAGCTCCCCACATAACTGGGGCTGAAGCTTGGTGTGCACAACATAAAAGTCACAGGCACCAGTTTCTGCTGCCAATCGCAGGAAAGACCGCACGTGCAGGGGATGGACCCATGCACACACTAGAGCTGGGGCTGTGACCGTCACAAAAGCTTCAGAAATGTGACCCTTGGTCAAAGTGACTTGAAGAGGAAAGAACCAAACAGTTCTCAGGGACCAAGTAGCTGCATTTTTAGGGTCTCCATTGGCCTTTATAAAGTGCCTCTGTGTGTATTAAAATGAGAAAAAGTTTCCCCTTCCTCCAGGCAGGGGTGGGCATACAGGGCCCACAGTTTGGTAAGCAGAGCAAAGTCGGGACTCCAACTCATTTGCCCCCTTAATCCTTGTGCAGTGAACAACCTACACAACTGTACATGATGGCCCTATCTGCCCCCCTGCCAGCAGCCTTGTGGCCTACAATGCCATTATTTAGCAACTCACTATCTACACAATATCTCCAAAGCCATTAATGTCCTGGACAGTCAAGCAAGAAGAGTCTCCAGAGCGGGTAATGGACAACAAGAAAGGATGTTCCCATCATCACTATCTGCCAGGATACCCACAGGTCTTAGGCCTTCTCGTAGGTGAGGGCAGGCAGAAGAGACAAACTGTTCGGGCTTCTTTCTGGGCTCCTGAGCAGTGCTGTCATGGGATGTGATACAAGATGCTTCCAGCATGAGGTGCTCTGGGGACATGGTGCTGCCTTTCAGGTTCTATTCCCCAGGGGCATGGGATACCTGGCCCCCAGGGGTACAGCACCAGGCGGCTGCCTCAAGTGCAGAGTATGTCTGAAAGGGTTACCACATTGCTCTGCTCCCTCTGTTCCTGTCTGGCCAAAAGAACCAGCTTGGCGATCCTGAGTCTGGACATTAGGGCTCTGGAGATGACTTCTTCAACCAGAATTCAGCCTTCATTCTGGGCGCCCTCTAGGCAGGTGGGCTCCTGGCCTCTGCTCACACACCTCCTGTGGCTGAGAGTTCAGTCCATCCTGAGGTGGCCTCTGGCTTCTGGAAGCCTTTCCGAGGACACCACCTTCCACTAGAGGACTCTGAAAATGAGGCTCATCCCCTGTGTCCCCTTTACCTGCTCCTCTTCTGGCTCTGTAGCACCCCTGCAGCAGGACTTCTGGGCCCCCTCCCTGTTGGAGTCCTGCCTTCTGGTGCTCTGGGGTCCTCCAGAGCCCCTGTTGGAGTGTGGGTCCCAGTGGGTCCTCTCCCGTGGGTGCAGCCCAGACGGGGGCTGCGTTGGGCCCTCCCCACCAAGGCCTGGCGCTGTGGTGGCTGTGGGGGATGCCTGTTAATTGTGGACCCAACTCCCCAGGCCTGGGGACGCCTGTGGGGCTTGGGTTCCCTTTGTCTCACTTAAGAAAGGAGTCACCATGCAGTGGCTCGGAGGAGGAACAATAAGCCTTTATTGCAGCTGCCCTTCTCCATAAATGCTCAACCTGCTGGCCAGTGGGAGAGGCCGAGTGGCAAATTAAAAGTCTCTAAACTTTCTTTATGTCTCCTTGGACACTCCAGCGCCTTTAACACTAAATAGGCTGGCCTGGCTCAGAGACAAAGAGGCAGGCTGGGGTTAAGGAGGATCTGCTGGTGTGGTCCCTTCCCGGCGAATGGATGATGGCTGGGTGGAGCGGGGTGAGTCTGGGGAGGAGGGTGCTCTGAGGCCCGAGAGGGCCTCTTGGGGCAGGACCCTGCTTCTTGACAGTCTTCACTGCTGTGGATGGTAGACACTGAATCCCCACCAGCCGCCTCTGAGGTCCATCCTCAAGGAAAGTACAGCCTGGACCCCCAGAGGGTCTTAGCTCCCCCTCAACCCCCTCCATCCTCATCGTGTCCTGAGGCTGGTATACCCCTAGAAGGGGTTGGGTGGGCTGGTTTCTGTTCTGCCACAGGGGAGGCCTCCCCACAGCTCCCACCAAAAACTTTGGCTCAGAGCCTCCGAGCTCTGATACAGGCTGAGAGGCTGCAGGTCCAAGTAAAGAGGGAGACAGGGACAGTCCCTGTTAACACCTGTAGTCCTCACATTATTCACTTTCTTCACTCCCCAAATTGCCAGGGTTTCCCGCTATGTGCCAGCATGGTGCTGGGTCATGCCATCTTTCCAGTAATAGCTGAGTCACAGGCACCACAGGGGAGCCCCACTGGCCCAGGCAATCCATTCTTCTGCAAACAAGTGCCAAGATTTGCAGAACAACGATTACCTTTGTGGGAGGAGGCACAAAGGCGCCTTCTGGAATACTGGAAATCTAGACCTTGAGCTGGGTGATGGTTACACGGGTGTACACATGTGTAAAAAAAATCATTGAGTCGCACCCTTTGTTGTATGTACATTTAAAATGTTGTGATAACAGACATAGGCTCACCCTTTAAGGGCCTCAGTTTTGGGGAACTTTTTTTTGAAGTATCATGACCCACAACGTCAGGGCCTCAGTTTGGACCCCAGCTCTACCACTCCCCAGCTGGATGGCCAAGGGGGCACCTCATGCTATGTCTGAGGGTCAGTCTGTTCATCTGTAAATGGGGAGACGATCACCTGCCTCTTTCTCCCTGGCCTTTGAGCTCCATGAGAATAGGGGCTATAGAGAATGTTCCCCATAGAGAACAGGGACTCCCCTCTGTGCTCCCTGGGCTCTACTCAAGGTCCAGTTTAAGAAACTGCCAATATAGTAAGACCCTCCCCCAGGGATTGGCAATGGCCATTGGTCTGAGGGAAGCCATAGCTCCCTAGGGAACATCTTACCTTGTTTTACCAACGTCCCAGTTATAATGTGGCTTTTGGTGAGTCCTCACATGCCTCTAGCTGTTCTTCCATGAGGGGCTTGGGGTCGCCTCGCTCTCCCCTGGAAAGAAGGACCAGAACTGGGGTGCTGAGGCTAAGACGGGGTCTGGGCCTTGGAAATTAGGAGCAGGAGTCCTTGGAGGTGTTGGGGTAGCTGGATTTGGCTTGGAGAGGGGCCAGAGCGGGGTTTGCTCTCCTGGGCAAGGAGGGGAGGGTTGACAAGCTCTGTTGAGAGAGGAAGGCCCAGCAGTGAGGCCCTGACTCAGACTGGCTCTCTGGGAGAGAAGGGGACCTGGGGTCTCCATCAGGGATGGTGGGGAAGTGCCCCCGACCCTGCCTACTAGATTACCCCATCTCCCCGAGGCCCCCACCAGGCTGGATGTTCCAAGCTGTTTTTTGGAGGAAGGGTCCCTTCTCTCCATCACTCTATCTGATCGTCTGCTAGGCTAGTTCTTGGCAATTTCTTGCTCTGTTTCTTTAATCCCTGATTCTTCTCAAGCGCAGAGGGAATAGGAAAAAGCTGAAAGCCTGTTGGTGGGGGAAGTGGGGGAGGGTGAAAAGAGCTGAAGGAAGTGGCTCCAGCCCTAGGCATCCAGCCTCCGGACAGGGTGGGGATAGCAAGGGCCCCTTGGGGATAGAAGCTGCCTCCTCCTTGACCTCTCCAGGACGGGCAGGGTCAGTGTGAGTGGCCTGGGGGCTGAGACTCCTGGGCTGCCGTCTTTTTTATAGGCGAAGACCAGAGGCCTGGGGTGCACAGCACTAAAGGCAAAAGCCAGAGAGACCCTGGGGAAGAAGATACAGTCAACTCACCACAGCTCAGCAAACTCTCAGATGCAGAGCTGGGACTCAGGTAAGACTCGGCTCATGGCTCAGACCCAGTCTAGGCTAGTGTTGAGGGTCCCTGGGCCCCAGCATGGCGGCTTCCCCACTGGAGGCTGCCGGCGGGAGGTGGGGGGGGGGGCAGAAGAGGGTTGTATGGATTCAGCAGGCCTGTGCTCCCCTCTGTGGCTTACCCCGCCACCCCCTCAGGCCTCAGAAGTCCTCCTGCTTCTAGGGAAGCCTGGGAAGTGCTGTGGCACAGGGCAGGCTCTGCAGAACGGAGTCCGTGTGGGGTCCGCAACTTCTTAGAGGAAAAAAACCTATTGAGAAGCTCAAATCACGGCCGTAATTAGGCCACTTATTTTGCAAAAGTCCAAATTAAATGGAAAATTTGGTGCTAATGAAAATGTTTCATTTTCCCCTTTTATTAAATCTAGCTCTGTGCCTTCCAAGAGTTTGGGAATAGCCAGCCCCCAATGGCTTTCTCCCAGCCAGTTCATATTCTCCGATTGTAGAGTTGCTGAGACAGAACACACTCCCAGGGCCTCCAGTTACTGGCTCAATTGAAAAATGTCCTTCATAAGGTAGCAGCATTAACCCACTCCCAGCCACCCACTCCTCCAGCACCGCCCCTCCCAGCCCCCACCACGACTGGCCTCCTGCTTGCCACCACCAGCTGGGCGGCGAGGGCCCCCAGGAGCCCAGGCCCAAGGGGGAGGGGCCGGTGTGCTCCTTAAAGCTGGGCTTCAGGCCTACTCCCTCTGCAGCCCAGGAAAATCTGAGCTCGGCGTCTTCTCCCGAGAGCCCTGTGGCCCTACCACTCCGGGCTGCCTGCGTCCTGACAACAGTTCTGGAAAGGGCTCCGAGGCCTAAGATTCCAACTGGACCTGCACTTTGATCCCCGGCCCACCAACAAGAGGCCTCAGGCAACTTCATTTGCCTCTCTGGCCTTCAGTTTCCTTATCTGTAAATTGGGGGTATTGCTAATATCTGCCTCGTAGAGTGCTGTGAGGGTGAATAGAGAAAAGGCATTGCCCAGCACCTGACCGGGGTGGGGGGGGAGCGCAACCCTCTGGGGCCTGGTCCCTCCTACAAGCACTCTCTCGGGCTAGGGCCAGGACATGGGTTCCATCATCCCCCCAGCCCCCACTAGGATTTCCTCTGGAAGGTTCGGCTGGGCTGAGAAGAGACACCCCCACCCCAGGCTAGGTATCAGGGGTGAAGCAGCCCACTCTGGTCCGGGCTGGCAGGATGCCTGGGCTTGGGAGCCTGGCTGTCAGGGTTGGGGAGGTCAGAGGCTGAGTGCAGTGGGTGGGAGAGTCATCCCACACAAACAGATGGAACGATAGGAACAGACATACACCAGCTTAGCCCCAGCTGTCCTCAGTGGGACAAGGACTTGTCTGTCAGTGGGTCCCAAGGAGACCTACAGCTTGAAGCTTAAATCCACATTTCAGAGCAACTCCTGATTAGTCTCCCCATAAAAGTTTGTCAGAAGCCTAGAGTGTACCCAGCACCGGGTTAGAAGAAGGTGAGGAGACAGGCAGACCGACAACCATTGTAACATAAGGGGCCCACCCCTCTCAGGCTCCCCACCTTGGTGATGAGCACCCCAACACACTCCTGATACCCAGATGAGAAAAACGGCTGTCACCTTACCTCCCGGACCTTTCCTACCCCAGTCTGTAGTCTCCATTTGTTTATCAGCTTCCCACCTGACCGGCCCCTGCTCCCTGCCCCACACAGCTTCCTTTCCCTCCACCTCCTCTCGTGTCCCTCACGGGAATTATAGTAACAATCCTCCTTTGGCAGTCCCCCCCCCCCCCCCCGCCACAGGCCCCAGAGGGATCCTCCTAAAGTGAGCATCGGAAGCCTTCACCCTCTGCTCCAATCACTGTAAGGCTCCCATTCTGTTCAGGAGAAAATAAACTTGGTGGTCTACTTGTTTGGCACCCCCCCTCCCCTCCCCAGCCTCTTTCTAGTCACGTTCCCCACCCCCCCCATCATACCCTCTACTCCTACCCAACAGCTAGCAGTTTCTCAAATGCAAAGCCAGTCTCTTATGGTTGGAGTGGATTTTTTTTTTTCTCCCTTCGGATTTCTTCTCATTCTGAGAACAGAATCCTCTCCTGTAAGGAAACAGTTCTTTGTGGTTTGAATGAAGATGGTTGGTGACCTAGGTCTGTGATCTAAGATAATAATACCCCATCCTTTTAGGCTCAGTGGTTAATGCAGGTATGTGAACATCACCCAGACAGGGCCCATTAAGAGTCTTCTCTGGGAATCTTGGCTAGAACTTATGAAAGAGAACACCTCCTAATGATCTTGCTAAGCTGAAAGGAAGTGAGTCTAGGGCTCTTGAGGACCATCTGACTCACTACATAGAGAAGGCCTATCTGAGAGATGTGGAGAGAGGTAGCCCCTGAAAATCTATTCAGCTCCTGGATCCAGCCATGCCTGAACTCACTCACCTGGTTTTCAATTATGTAAATTTAAATCTTGTGTGTGTGCCCAGTTTGAATTTTAATTAAGACAATGGCTGAATTACCTCATACTTTGTGTTTAAACTGTCAGCAAGTCTCACCTCCCTTGTCATATTGGAAAATAAGACAACGAATTTCAAGACTCATCTCAAATGTCAACTTCTCTGTCTCTCTTTTCCCCAGTCTGACTGTGATGATACCCCTTCTTTGTGCTCCTATAGTTACTTCACACTGTGTCATGATTACCCATCACACATCCAAATGTGGTCATTTCGATGACAGGATCCAAGCATCATTCACCTCTATATTCCCTTTGTCCAGCATATGATTAGATACAAGGCAGACATGCAGATACCAGGCAGAATATAGATTTCATTAATATAAAAAGAACAGGCAAAGAATCAGTATTGCTTAGGGATGTACAAATAAGTAATAAAACAGTAAGAAAACACAGGAAAATTATCTTCCTATAAGTCAGGAGGGCATTTACCTCTGGGGAGCAGAAAGAGAATGCAGATGGACAGGGGCACACAGATTTCTGAGATTCTGGAAATACACTGTTTGTAAATCTGAGTGATGGTACATAGATATTTATTGTATTTCTTTACATTCTGTGTATCATATGTATACCTTTTTACACATATAGTATAGTTCACTACAACAAAAAAAAATGAGTGAGATATTTTTGGACCTAACTTTTTTATTGTTTTCTAATTTTATTGAATCGGAGTCCTAGAACATGTGTCATTAATTATATCAGATTTTTAGTATCTGTTAAGACATCTTTTGTGGCCTCTTATACAGTCAATTTTGTTAATGTTCCATGTGTACTTAAAAATAAAGTATAGAGGGTTGGATAGAGGGTTTTATATATGTATATTAAGCAGGTGTTAATTGTGCAGTTTGATCACAGGTATTCAGTTATATATGTTCTTACTAATCTTTTGTCTGTTCCTTCAGTTTCTGAAAGAGCAGTGTTAAAATTATGATTGTAGGTTTATCAGTTTCTCCCACATTTTACTTTATAATTTTGCTTAATATACTCCGTTAATTTTTTCCTCTCTCTAGGGCCTGGTTCCTCCTACAAGCACTGTCTTGGGCTAGGGTCATAATTCTGTCATTTTAAGAGTTATGTCATTAAAAACAATCAGGTTCAGCATCACTATAGATTCCTATTGAATTGTTTCTCTTGTCAGTAAATATTCACCTTTTTAAAATCTCAGGGCACCTGGGTGGCTCAGTCGTTAAGCATCTGCCTTCGGCTCAGGTCATGATCCCGGGGTCCTGGGATTGAGCCCCGCATCGGGCTCCCTGCTCAGTGGGGAGTCTGCTTCTCCCTCCCCATCCCCCTCTGCTGCTTCCCCTGCTTGTGCTCTCTTGCTCCCTGTCCCTCAAATAAATAAATAAAACCTTAAAAATTAAAATAAAATATCAAAAAAAATTTTGCCTTAAAATCTCTTTCCCTTGCTGTTATAATATTATAATGTATAATTATGTTACATATATAATATAGAATTATAATATAACATTATATATTACAATGGCTCCTTTATTTTAGTTAGTATTTATATGTTCTCCTATCCTTTTACTATCAAGCTTTCTTCATGGTTATGTTTTAGTTGTTATATCTCTTATAAACAACTTATAACTGGAATTAAAAAATCTCAGAATAAGTGGGCTTAATCCATTTAAATGAATTGTGATTTCTGAAAAACTTAGTCTTTTTTATACCATCTTGTAAAAATTTTGCCATGTGTTTTTCTTTGTTTCTTTTCCTTTCTGTCTTTCATTTGGATTTACTGAGTTCTTTTTATTACCTTTTTTTTCCTCCTCTCTAGTGGTTTAGACGTTATATATTTTTTTAAAAGTCTAAATGTAATTAACATCTTTATTTGCCTCCTATAATACAAAGATCTTTAAATGTTTTAACTCCGATTCCTGCTCCCATCTTCTTGTTATTGTTATAAAGTACTTTAACTCTACCCTGTTTTTAACTCCTCCCAAAGGTTAGTCTTTATTTTTTGTAGGCAATGCTGGTTTAGGTGAACCAAGCATATTTTCTACCATCATTTCTACCTTTTTGTCTCGATTTCCTTCTAAAGTACCTTCTAAGGTACAATCTTTCCTTGTTAGTTCAGAGAAGATTATGAATTTAAACTCTCTCTGACTTTTTCTGATGTGTTTGATTTTGTCTTGACTCAGAGTGAATCATACATTTCCAGTTATTTTTCTTTTTGTCCTTTGAGGATGTTCTTCCATTCTCTTCTGGGATCAATCTGGCTGCTGAGAAATCTGCTGTGAGTCCAACCGTTGTTCTTGTCCAGAGATTCTGCTGTCTCTAGTTCTGTAGTTGCTTTTCTCTCTTATTTAATGTTTTACAGTTTCCTGATAATGCATCTAGGGATAGATGTGTGTTATTTGTCCTTCTCAGGACATAAGGGGTTTAATCAATTTGAGGACTCATCTCTTTCTTTAAGAAAAAAAAAAGATTTTATTTTTATTTATTTGAGAGAGAGAGAGCATGAGAGAGAGAGAGAGCACAAGTAGGGGAGAGAGGTAGAGGGAGCAGCAGACTCCCTGTGGAGCAGGGAGCCTGCTATGGGACTTGATCCCAGGACACTGGGATCATGACCTGAGCCGAAGGCAGACGCTTTAACCAACTGAGCCACCCAGGCGCCCGGAGGACTCATCTCTTTCTGCAGCTATGAAAAATTTTTAGACATTTTCTTTTCTTGTCTGCCCTCCACCATTCTTTCTGCTCTCTTCTTTGGGAACTATCAGGATCTTCGAATGATTTTATTTGTCCTGCTTCTTCCTCATGGTGCCTCATTTCCTCATGTAGTTGGTAATTTTCCGCATTTATCTTTAGCAGGGGTTTTCTTTCTGTTGGAATCTCTTGTGCCATCATAGTTGTCAAAATATTCCTTCTAAGCAGTTTCATGGTTCCTGCCGCTGGTCCCCCAGACCCATTTTATTCTCTTGGCTTGTGGATCCTATGCCGCACAGGTAGTATGCACTGGGAATTTCACACCTGCTTCTGTTTCATTCCCAAGTCTTTACCTTCTCATGGGCTCTTTCCCTCTCTCATCCACCTCCCCAGCACACAATATGCTTTCTTGTTGCTTCCTCAGCTTGTGAGTTCAGTTTTTCTACTTCCATTTTCATACAGATGGCAGCATTTCAGTGCTTCCAGCTATTTACAAGGGACTTAGTTCCAGCTCTGTGCTTTTCATGGGTAAGAGGCTAAATCTCCTGTCCCTGCTTGGGTGTTAAAACCCTATGACCACCACTATGGGACACTACCGCATCACTTCCTGCTTACCATCCTAGCAATAAATACAGTCTTCCACATCCTGGAGATTTAACTTTCTTTTTTCTTTCTTTCTTTCTTTCTTTTTCTATCTTTTTTCGTGTGATGCCATATTGAGCATCCCTATCCATTTAGTAATCTTTGTTTAGAAATTGAGTTTAAACTTTTTAAAATATACATACTATGGGTATCACTATTAATTTTTATAGTCAACACTTAATTGAATTTACCAACATACATTTATTATTTCCTGTGGTCATCTATGGTTTCCTGCATCCCGTTTGTTTTACTTTGTGTCCACTTTTCTTCTTACTAAGGGGACATCTTTATTTCAGTGAGGGGCCATGGAGAATATTAGCTTAGTCTTTGCATGTCTATAAGAAGTGTTATTTTTGCAGGGGCACCTGGGTGGTTCAGTTGGTTAAGTGTCTGACTCTTGATTTCGGCTCAGGTCATGATCTCAGGGTTGTGAGATCGAGCCCCATGCCAAGCTCTGCACTGGGCATGGAGCCTGCTTAAGATTCTCTTTCTTTCTTTCTTTCTTTCTTTCTTTCTTTCTTTCTTTCTTTCTTTCTTTCTTTCTTTCTCTCTCTCTTTCTTTCTCTCTTTCTCTCTTTCTCTCTCTCTCTCTCTCTCTTTCTCTCTTTCTCTCTTTCTCTCTTTCTCTCTTTCTTTCTTTCTTTCTCTCTCTCTTTCTCTTTGCCCTTCCCCCTCTAAAAAATGGTTTTATTTTGCATGCACTTTTGGGTAGTAGATTAGCAGGGCATAAATTTCTAGAGTGATTGTCATTTTTCCTCAGCACCTTGAAGATATTATTTCATTTTCCTCTGGCATCTACTGTTGCTGAAGAGAATCCTGCTTCGGTCTAGTTTGATTTTTGTCACGATCTGTTTCTACTTTCTAGTAGCTTTTAAATGATCTCTTGACCCTCGACATTCTGAAGTTGCACTATGATGTATCTGGATGTGGATCTATTTTTATTTTTCCAATTCAGTACAATGAGTGGCTTTTTAAATCTGAAAACTCACATCTTCAATTTTGGAAAATTCTTGACAGTTATCCTTAAATATTGCTTTTCTACTATTACTTTCATTTTCTTCTTGTGTAGCTTTTATTAGACACGTGTTGGAGCTCTTCACACATATTAGACACATGTTGGAGCTCTTCAATCTAAATTCCATGTTTCTCCATTGAGATAGATATATATATATCTATATATATATATATATATATATATATATATATATTTGTGATGCATTTTGGGCGAATTTCTCCAGTTCTAACTTCCAACTCAATTCTCTGGTTCTCTCTTTAACTGTGCCCAGTCTGGGGTTTATTTCATCTGTTGAACATTTAATTTCAATGACTCTATCTTTTGCTTCCCAGATTTCTAATTGGTTCATTTTCATATCCACTTGTCATTTGTGCCTGTTTTTATTTTATATATAAAATATATATATAAATTTTCTTTCATTAAGACTTTATCTCTTTGAACTTGTCTTAAAGTCTCTTTGAACTTGTTTTAAAGTCTTGGACAGATACTTCTGTCAAATGAATTTTATCTAGAGTGAATTTCGGTTCAGATTGTGGATCTTTTTTTCGGGCAAGAAATCTCTTCATATATCTTGGAATATTGATTTATAGGTTCGTTTTAAGCGGGGATTTCTTTTCTTTCTTTCCCTTTCTCCTCCTCCTCTTCTCCCTCTCTCTCCCCTGTCCGTTTTTACCCATTCTTATCCAAAAACAGCTCTTATAATAGCAGTTTGCAGTTCCTTTCCCCTGGGTGTAGTGGCATGTCCCAAACATAGTCACAGAGTCAGCTGGTCAGCTGGCCTTCATTCCTGACCACAAAGCTGCATCCTACCCCTAAAGGACCACTTGCGTCCCCTTTAACCTACAAGGGTTGAATTGTCAATGCATCACTTGATGCCAGACCCAGAACCCAGCAAGATTATGGCTTTGGTTCCATTTACCATTTTAGATTTCTATTCCATTTCTGGTCCGTGGAGATTTTAATCTTATGTTTGAAACTGCCGATGAATTTTGGGTTTCTTTTTATAAAATTTGTAGTCATTGTTTCTTGTAGGCAAGGCATTTTTCCTTGTCCAAATTAGGCAATCAAAATGTGAACCAACTTCATTCTGAAGCTGGCGACCCCTCCATCTCAATTCAGAAAATCTGGATAAAGAGAGCGATGGGCCCAGCTTGCGTCACAGGGTCCAAGACGTGCAATGCAATGACTGTTCCCTTTGTATTACATGCTTACCTTGTGGAGGGGGTGGTACCAGATACCTGGACTGAGAGCCTCATCGTGGCCATACAGGGCAGAAAAAGATATTCCCCAAAACAAAAAGGAAAAAAAAAAAAACAGTTCTCCAAAAGTGGGAGATGAGATCATGTGCTGAGCAGAACACAATCATGGCTACTACAGTCCACATTGGGAGGAGCCCTTCTCAGGGTATGGAGCACCCAGAAAGCTTAGACTTAACTTTGAATTTCCATCCCAACCCTCCGAGTGCCCAGCAGAGGGCTGAGTGCAAGGAAGGACCTCAGCTAGACTGACAGGAGAACTTGTTAGTGCAGCACAGGAGAGAACAACATGGGACAGCCCCCCTTTCCCCAAGCTCTTCTCTAAGGACGGCAGAGGCTGAGAAGCAGGGCAGCAAGCTTGGCCAGTGTATGAAGTTCCTTCAGTTGAGACATTTGCTTTACTTTTCCTCAAGCCCCAGCAGTATGTAAGTGGGCAAAGAGGCCCATGGCTCCAAAATTAAGAGAAGAGGAGCCTGGTGCTGAGCTGGCACTTAGATGCCATCTTGCCATCATGGGGGGAACAATCGTTTGTTGGAGCCCTAGTCTGAGTAACCAGCCCAGAGCCATGGGGTGTTGGGCAGGTGGTCATCCCACCAGGGGGTCTGGCAGGAGGACAAAGTGGGCCATGAGCCTTGGCTAGCCAGGGCACAGACCCCGGCCTCCCACCCCAGAGCTCCTGGGCTGGGGTGGGGGCGAGGTCAGGTGGAGATGGGGGTGGGTTCCTAGGCAGGGCTGCTGGGTCAGCTTCTACCCTGCACCCCCAGACCCCCATTTCCAGGCCGGCTCAGCATTGCCACTGCTGTAGTCACAGTTAATGGCATCTTTCATTTCATTTAGAGCTTGATTTGTTTACAAACTAATAAATATGATTTATAAAATGTGCCCGTGGTTAGCTAATTACTGCACATATGGCGTTTTCATTTTGTAAAACTGGCATTTGCATTATTTATAGATTATGACTTTGTGTCCCCAGTGCTAATTAGTCTGATTAGGCAGATAACTTCCCCGTTACTAGGCTGAGAGGCCAAAGGCTTTCGGCACTGGAGGTGATGGGGCTGGGGCTATGGCCAGCCTTGCAGGGAGGAACCAGGGAGGTCCCAAGACTTTGCTGAGGACCCCGGAATGTCAAGCAGCCCGTGTTGTGTCCTTCTCCAAATCCAATTAAGCACAGTGCGTTAGCACAAATTTCTTAATCAGGCCTAATCTTCCCACTGAATGTACAATTTCTGAATTGTCACAGAACTGGGTGAGCCTGCAGGGGATGAGGAGGCCGGCAGGGCCTTTAGCAGGACAGTGAAGGGACTGCTGCCAGACTCTTTCCTGTGGCCAGCGAGAAGGACACAGTGCTAGGCTTGCTGACAACCAAGACCCTGGGGGGGGGGAGGTGGGGTGACAAAGGAGATCCCAGGCCACTGAGCCAACTTATGAACCTCAGGTGGCTCCTCCAAGTGGTCTAGTCCACAGGATACATCCTCAGACCCCAGAAAGACCTTGGAGACAAAGCTTCCGGGTCCACCTGGAGGAACAGGTAGAAGGCTGAACAGCAGGCTTCACTGCTTTGGGAGAAGGTCCCAGCTGAGGGAACGGGCCCAGGTCAGGAGCAAAGGTAGCCATATCTGAGGATGAGGGCTTCTCTGAGTTTCTGGGATGTATAATCCCTGAGGTTCTTATAAAATAAAAAGGAGGGGAAGAGAGAGCCCACGACAAATAATGGACATTGGATCTCTCGCCAACCTTGGTGAGCTTGGGCTGGCACCAGATTTCATTTGTGTTAGAAAACTACAAAAATGTGCCAATGCTTACACCCTGGGTGTCCTAGAGGGATCAGTACCTGCTTCATTAGCCCCAAGGGAGTGTAAGCTGCGGCACACATCTTTGGAGTCCTTGTGCCAGAGCTAGTTAAATTTTAAACAGTGCTTAGAGAAGGGCCTCCTGTCGGTGAATGTGCAGTGGAGAAGTTGCAATGGATATGCAGGGCAATCAGGGTCTCCGGGTTCCAGGGGAGGCCAGGCAAAGGCTTCACAGAGACTCTGTGGCCACTCAACAGAGGTGGTCCTGGGCCCCAGCCACCCACCTCTTTCCCTTTGCCCTCCCACCAGACATTTGGAAAGAACCTAGTCACACCTGGTCCAACCTCCTTCCTCCCCTGGATCCCATGGCTGGCTCTTCCATCTGTCATGGCTCAGGAGCTGAGGAAGTGGCATCTCTGTGCTACCCCAGCTCCCTTACACATTTCCTGTCACAACACTTAACACGGGGCTGACATGATTTTCCTGTCTTCTCCCAGAGCCATGAGCACCTAGGGGGCAGGACTGCGGCAGCCTCACTCGCTGCTGTAGCCACAGTGTGGGTGAACTGCTGGGTGGATGGAAGGATGGATTACTATGGGTTCTGGAAACCAACTCCCCCTGTACAGGTCTTTCTCCCTGCCTGATCCTGGGGCCTGAAGGGGCCAGCACAGGAGAGGGATGGGGTGGGGGTAAGGGCAACAGCATTAACATGGTCTACTTCTTTGTCTCTTTGGGCAGGAAGCCCCACAGATGCAGCAAGGGAGGAGCTGGGGTCCCAGGATCACCTTCCTCATGGGCCTTCCTCATGGAGTCAGGAACCTGGCAGGAGCCTCAGACCTATGCTTGGAAGTCTGGGAAGTTCTAAGGGGAGAGTTCTGACCTTGGAAGATCTGGTCCTGGTTCACCTTGGAAAGGTCATTTCCCTCCCCGCTGTCTGAGCTTCCATTGTCTCCTTTCAACAATAGGGATCAAATAGTCATCCCCTTCCTCCCTGAACAATATGATGATTCAAAGAAGTAATTGTAACAGGGAGGGACCGGTGTGTGCGCGCGCGCGCGCGTGTGTGTACACGTGAATGTGTGGATGCATGTGTTAGGGAGGAAAGGGGAGTGCAGATGAGCCCAGGCAAGCCCAGTGTGGTGGCCTCCAGGAGAGCGGTGCTTTGCTCAGTGGTCAGGTTTGCTTAGGACTCAAGACTCTGAGGGGTGGGCCTGAGTCCCCTGCTCCTCTTCCACTTTGACGTGAGGGAGGTACTATAAGAGGATTGCTTTGTCCCATCTATTTGAATTTCATAACCAGCATCCTGGTTGTAGGGATATGATTCTTTCCCATTCTTCAAAAATTTTAATGCATTCTGCTTTAAAATTTTTTTGAAGTAATAAAGGGATTTTCACTGGCAACAAATGAGTCTCTGGACAGGCTTAATCTGAGGCCAAAAGCCAGAGACGGGGATTTACCTCCCATAACGGCTCCTTTCAAGTGAGACAAAGCGGAAGCCTGACTTCCACTCCTGAAGGTGATCCACAGAGAGACAAGCAGGGACACCCCAGAAACCCCTGCTCCAGGCCTAGAAGCCTCACTTATGAGCAAACCCAGGCCAGCAGCTCCACGAACCCCACTCCGACCAACTGCAGGGTGTCACCTCAGCCACGGACTAACTGCGTCAGTCTGCCTCAGGGGTCTGTACCATGTGCCCCAATCTGTTCTGCTCCTGGCTACATGGCCACAGTCAAAGCTGGGGAGGGACACTGAGGCTGAAAGCCACGGGGTAAGCTTTGAGGCTGAAGAGTCCCTGGGGAATGAGCATCCCCTATCCCACTCTCTTCCAGAACACCAGTCAGCTCTGTGTCCTGGTCAGGAAGAAGGTGATGCCATCTTGATGATGGTGAGCACAGAAGGTGGGGCTGGCCTGGGATTTGGTGAGGAGTCTAGTTGTGGACGCAGTGAGTTGGAGGCACTATGGGACATCCAAGGGGAGGGGTCCAGGTGCTTATATGTGCAGGTCTGCAGCCTGGGGAGAATACCCATGTAGACATCCAGGCACCCATGGAGCTGAGCGATTGTATCACCATGTGTGCACATGAAGGTAAACCCTGGTACGCTGGGCTTGGGAGTCCCACTTTGCAGCCCCGGGATAAAAGGGCATGATGCAGGCCAATAAGTGAACGATACCCCCAGACTTCTAGGTGAAACCCTGAGCTGGAAGGAAAAAGAAAGAAGGAAATGATGGCACCTCTTTCATGAACTGGGGCCACAGTGGCCTCTGTTGACCGCCTGCATGTGGGTCATGGGCACGTACTCCTCTGCAGTTAGTTCAGAGCTCCTGCCATGGGAGGTGGAAGGTGCCCTGAGGGCATCTTCCGTGTCTCAGGTCACCTCTCTGCCTTTGGGACAGCTATTGTGTTGTGGGAAAAGGACTCACTAGGTCGGACCTGGGTGTTGTTTCTAAGACCACTCTTATAGGCTATGTGACCTTGAGCAAGTCGCTTAACTTCTCTGGGCATCAATTTCCCCATCTATAAGATAGGGATGATGTTCCCTGCCTGCCTATTGGTAGGAATGATATGAATCAATGACAGTGAAAGTTCCTCAAAGCTGTGAAACCTTGTATATATTTGAGGGGTTATTAATATGTTCTTCTGCCTCCCAGGCTGGCCTTCCCCGAGGAGATGATGCAATGTTTTTGAACATGGAGCAAATTCCTAAACTGTGCCCTCCCCCTCTCCACTATTTCTGCCTTGGATTGTCAAAAATGGTAATCTTCTCTCAGGCCTGAAATTATGAGCCTGCTTTATTGGTCAAAGGCCATAATAATTTGAGCTCTTATTTTATAAACTCATTTCTGCACAGTGATATCCTGATAGGAGCAGGAATAATAAATCACAAACATGTCCCCCAAGATTGCATTGTAAATGTCAAACTAGACAGGAAATTGTAATTAAAGAAAGGAAATTGCTACAAAGAAGCACTTGATTTTAAAATGAGCCAAGCATAGAATTTTCTAAGCATTTAATTATAGTCCAATTTCAACCGACTTGGCTTTTGCAGTCATATTTCTTATTATAAGTCTTCTACATAATAACCCAATCTCCCTGCTCACATAGGTCCGGCCCGTCAGAGGGTAAGGACACTGCATAAGTACAGGGATTAGGAACTTTATAGGGATGGTAATCACGGCAGAGGCTGGTGTGATGGACACAGGTGTCAGATTTTAAATCAACCACAGTTGAATTTCCAGCCAACAGGGGAGCTACCTAACACCTGTGAGGGAGCAGATTTGGCCCAACTTCAGCTCGGTGACAAATCCGTCCAGGGCCTCGCTTCTGTCAGGAGAAGAGACTCCCAGACTTCCACATTCTGTTCCTCACCCCCTCAGACGTGCCTGGGAACAGCCCCCACACCACCTGCCCCCTACGGGTCCCACTTTACCCAGGCTGCACCTGTGGCTGGACATGACGCAACATCCACATCTTGTGCTGGGTGCTGGGGGCTTTGTATCCATATTCAACCAGATGTCCAGCATCCTGAGGCTTGAGGGGTGGGAGAGCAGAGTGGCTGAGAACGTAGGATGTGCTGCCCGACAAGCCTGGCTTCAAATCCCAATTCTGCCACTTACCGTGAGTTGGACTAAGTCACATAACCTCTCAAGCCTCAGTTTGCTCGTTTGTAAAATGGGCATCATGATAGTCTCCATCTTGTCTGGTACATGGTTAACAATCATATATGGAAGTGATTATAAAGGTCATTATGGCCTGAGTCTGTGCTGTGCCAAAGAGGAAGAGGGGGAAATGGATGGGCTATCTTGATTAATGTGGGCAGCCCAACTAGATGGGGCTGAGCCAATGCAATTAGTGGTGGATGTGGGAAGTGCGGGTGGTGAGCAATGACCGGGGGCACTTTGTTGCCACCCTCCATAGTAAGGAGGAGAGATCAAACCACATCAAGAAGTCTTTGCTGGCCCAGAAATTATCCCCAAAGTAACCTGTCCACAGGATCATCTTGGGTTTCCCTAAGTTCATAGGGCCCAGAAATTGGTCAGCCGCCGGTTCAAGTCCTGGTCCATGAGGGCTGCCAGTCGCAGCTGGGATTCCCCAGGCCCTACTACTGCAGGCTTAGCTTCTCCCACAGAAGGGACAGGAAGACTCAGAATCAGGAGATCCTTCTTTTTGGAGTCTTTCTCTCTCTTCAGACGATTCAGCTAGGTTGTGGGCAGCAGGGTGAGTGAAGTCTGATGCGGGAGAACAGAACAAGGCCCCAGGAAAGGCCCGAAGACTGCTGTCTCCGTGAAAATGGTGCCCAAGGAGGTACTGTGAGTGGGGGTCCCACAGGTCTGCTGGTCTGGTTGTGTGATTTTTCATTGCACAAGCTCCAGGGAGTGCTATTTACATAGACCACAATATGAATGCCCCCTCTTCAAATTGCACAGTGCGTACCTCTATATCCGAACACGATGAACCTAGTCTCTGGGCTCTGAGATGGAGCTAGATTGGTAGGGAGGTAAGGGTCGGATTAAAGAGAGGTGCAGAGCAGTTTGAAGATGAGAACTTGAAATGGAGTGAAGAACTGAAGGTCCCAGGATGGGAGCAGAAACCAGAGGAGCAAAGTCCAAGAGAACTGCGGAGGCCTGTCTGCGGAGAAGGCCAGGTTGATAAACCCTCTCCCCTGGGTGCCTCTGCTCCATGCGGTTTGCCTCATCCCAGTCTTCCGGGTGGCAGGGGAGCATGGCATCTGATAGAAGGTGCTGAGTCAGACACCAGTCTGCCCTCTGGCAGAGAATCTCATCCCTACCTGTAATGAGTCAAATGCAGGATCAGCCACACATAGGGTAGTGTGTGTGTGGTCGGGGCCCTAGGACCAACTTTCAAGGCTGTGACCATCCAGGGGGACTGGCTCTAGCTGTGAGAACTGACTTCCCCCGCAGGAGTGCCACTGGAGATGGCCATAGCGGAAGCACATTGGAGTTTTGTAGGTGCCCATGGGGAAACCCATTCCTAGGAGACAACCTGAGCAAAGGTGCCGAGGTGTGAACATGCTTTCATTCATTCGAAAAATATTATGTCATCTACCACATGGCAGGCACTATTCTGGGCACGAGGTGTACGCCAATGAACAATACAAAAATCCTTGCCCTCATGAAGTTTCCATTCCAGTGGAAGAGAAGAAGAATAAATAACTACAGTAAACACATTATGTAATAGGCCAGCAGGCCGCAAGTGCTACATAGAAAAATAAAGCAGGGGGGCACCTGGGTGGCACAGTCGGCTAAGCGACCTGCTCTTGATTTTGGCTTTGTTTATGAGCTCAGGGTTGTGAGATTGAGCCCAGCATCAGGCTTTGTGCTCAGTGTGGAGTCTGCCTGAGTTTCTCTCTCCCTCTCCCTTCCTCCCTGCTCTCTCTCTCTCTCTAAAGTAAGTAAATACAGCTTTTTAAAAAATAAAAAAAATAAAGCAGGGAAGAGAAATAGAGAGTGTTGGGGAGGAGTTGCAATTTCAAATAGAATGCTCAGGGACCTTCCTGGGAAGGTGATATTGGAGCCAAGACATGAAAGAGGTGAAGGAGCAAGACAAGCAGACGTACTGAGGAGCATTCTAGGCAGAAGAAAGAGGCAGTGCAAAGGCCCTGAGGTCTGGCATATTCAAGGAACAGCCATGAAGGCACTGTGGAGTGAGGAATGGGAAGCAAGAGGGGCCAGAGAAGTAAGGAGGACCAGGTTACATAGGGCCTTGGAGCGAATCGTAAGGACTTGAACACAATCAAGGTCTTTCTGACTACATCTTTGAGAACAGACTGAAAGGGGTCAAGGGCAGAAGCAGACACTGTCTGGGTTCAAATCTTGGCTTGGCCACCTACTGGCTGCGTAACCTCAGGCAAATTACTTCACTTTCCTAGACCTCAGTTTCTCAAATGTTACCCAGGGATTGATAACGGGGTCAACTTCATAGGATTGTTACAAGGCCAAAAATAGCTACTTCACCTAAAATGCTTAAAGCAGTACCAGGCTTGTAGCAAGTGCTGCGTGACTGTCAGCCGCCACAGTTTCAAAGAGGGGACAGACGGGTCAGATCTCCGTCTCATAAAGCTCACCTAGGCTGGTGTGAGGAGGTGGGATGTCGAGGCAGGCCTGTAGGCTGGGAGAGTGGCTTTTGCCATAGCCCGGGGGGAGAGGTCATGATGGCCTGGACTGAGGGGTCTGAGTGAGGGGTGGCGGACTGACAGGACTGGGAGAGTTTGAGAGAAATGTAGGAGGGAAACGTGATGACAGTCAGAGGGGGGAGGTTGAGGGAGCCAAGCCCTCCTCGTGGCTGGCGGGGTCCCTGCAGCAGTCTTCCAGGCACCACCACCCCCGCCCGGAGTCCCATTGCTCACTCCCCTCTGCCCCCAGTGGGGTCTCCTCAGGCAGGCCCCTCCCTCCCCTGCCTGAGCACCCTGCCCCCCTGTGCCCCTATCCTGACGGAATCCAGTCCCGATTCCTTGGGCTGGTTGCCGAGGCCCTTCCCACTCTGACCCATGCTGGCTCCATCGCTCACTGCCCCTCCAAGCCCCCTTGTGCTCTACGCCTATGGCCCCGCATCCTTCTGCCGGACCCTCCAGTCCAGCAGGCCCCCTGCGCCTTCAGGGTCAGCCCGGCAGGACCCAGATCCCTTGCCGGAGACGCAATCCTGCCTCCTGGTGGCCACAGGCCCTCAACAAGGCAATGATTTGTCCGCATATCGGCTTCAGTAAAGGACTCTCTGGCCCGTGTGGCTTCCTGTGTGACTGCTCCGCTGTGCACGGTGACCCCTGAGCAGGCTGCATCTTGGGGGGAGCGTGTCCCTGCCCCCAGGCACCTCTAGCTGGCCCAGCCGGGACCCACTCGCAACGGAGGCAGTTGTGTGCTCAGGACTCTAGCAGGAGCCCCACACCTTGTCACCCTTTGCTCCAGGAGACCCCCAAAGCTTTCTCCTGTGAAGACAGAGCTTCAGGAACGGACCTCAAACCCCCAGTTCCTCGGGAGGAAACTTGAGGCCCATTGGAGGCAGCCAGGCCAACCAGCGGAGGCAGCCAGCCTCCAGAGCCCCCAGAAGCCTCTCTTTCTCACAGAGAGAGTGTCCTCCAGCTGCCAGGTTGTGTTGTCACTCCAAGGCTCCATCTCATTCCGGCCAGGCCACAAAACCATATCCAAATGTCTCCTCCTGGGCTCCGAGGCCCCCTGCCCTCCCCACCACTGCCCATGGAGAACTCTGTGGCCTGGCCATCCTGACTGCTCCTCTCACCCCAGCAGGCTCACCTCCCTGCCCTGTTCAGTCCTGTATTCCACCTTCTAGCCAGCTTCTGCACCCTCTCCAGGGAGCAAGGCTGCCTGGTCCCTTCACCTGTCTCTGCCCCCTTCCCCTCTTTGTTCCAGGAACCACCATATTTGACTACCTCCATCACTGAGGGCCCCTTAGGGCCAAGAGAGCCTCGGGCTCCAAACCTCAGCCCTGCCTGCCTGAGGCCTTCCACAGATTCCTACCAGGCTTCCTCCAGGCTATGAGCCCTCCAGGAACAGGGCCCACCCGCCTTTGCCTTCTCTGTGTCCCCTCATGGGACCTGACAACAGTGGGAGCCAGAAGTAGGTACCTGATCCACGTCCGCAATGGTCCCCCTGAGGCCTCGAGCCTAGACCCAGGGCCTGCCAGGGAGACACCAACCTGGTGGGGGCTTCAGGCAGCACAGGGTCCAGTGGAAGCCCCTCATGGTGCTTCAGCAAGGAGCCCCAAGCTGCGTCTGAGGGAAAAGCAACGTCCATTAAGTCCATTAACTTTAACACTGAAATCAATGTTGCGGCCACCAGAAGTAATTAGCGTAATTCACATTTCAGATCAGGAGATTTCTGAAAACCAAGTTTAATTATGTTGAAAAATGACAACTTCATTTTCCTTCCCTGGATAGGTTCCCCTGATGGTCCCCACACTTTCATTAAAAAGAGGACCTGTCATAGGTTTTTGTTGTTGTTGTTGTTGTTTAATGCCATTAAGCAAAAGCAGTACTTTGGCTATTTCAGAGCTAATAAATCAGCTTGGATGCCCACATAGAGTTCAAATAGCTTTGAAAGGTTCCCTTCCTTTTATCAGGACAGAACATGGGGTTTTCGGCCTGAGAGAATCCAGCTGGGACTCTCCAGTAGCCAGAGTGGCTCTAAGAGATCATCAAACCCATTTTACAGATGAGTAAACTGAGGACCAACCAAAGGAGGAGACCCATTCAAGGTCAACTTGTCATGCCCCAGGCCAGCTTCCAGGCATGCAGAGATGGCCCCTGCCATCAAGGAGTGGGGGAGATAGAGATGTGGGCTGTGACAGACCAGCCTGGGGAGTCAGACAAGGTGGAGGTGACATCAGATCTGAGTCTTGAAGGTTCTAGGACTTAGCTGGGGGAAGAAGAGAAGGCTGCCATTCCAGGTGGGGGAGAAGATAATAGCCCAGGTCAGGCAATGGGCAGGAGACTCAGGAGTCGCTCTGGATGTAGGTAGAGGATGGGAAATGAGATCTGGGGTCACTGTCTCTCACCTCACTGTGATTTCCCAGACAGAGGTCCTCACGTCCACACGAGGATATCAGATTCCCTATACATTGAAGATGGCAGCCTGGAAGCCACACTGTCCGCCGTCCCCCCAATCCCATTCCATTGACCCATCATACCCTGCTCACACCCTCCCCCATTTACTGTTCCTGTGGCACCCAGCCCCTACCCCAAGCCCTTCCGCCATCTCTTTGTCCCCACCCTCAGATCTGTCCCACCCCGACATTTTGGCCTGTTCATCCTTATTTTCAGCTTCCCTCCACCCGAGCCTATGTTTGTAGCCTCTGGCCTCTCTGACAGATGCATCTGAACTTCCCCCACCCATGACTTGGTCCCATGTGTTTGTTTAAGAGGCTTCCATGGTGCTAATTGCTGTCTTTATTCCTGCTCGCCAAATGCGCACTCTGTTTTGCAGACATTTGCTTGAGTGGCTCTGGATGCCTGGTCTTGCTTATTTTTCTTTTTGGGGGGAAGGAAAGAGAAGCATCCTTGTCAGCACTGCCTTTCTGGGACCACAGGCCAGAACCAGTACTAGGGCCTGTCCCCTTGTCTGCCTCCACCCCTCCTCTCCAGGACGGGGCTCTGGTCTCCCATTTGGCCTCCTGGGTCAGGAATGTTTCAGTTCGCTGTCGGGGGTGGGGGGCTGGGGCAGCATTTCCCTCTCTGGGAATCACGTCTCTGTTTTCCCAGCTCCCCCACCCCGCAAGGCCAGAAAAAGCAAGTGTTAGCTCATTGGTTGTGCAGTCTGGCCTGGCCTGTTCTCTAAGTAAAGGAACAACCTAGATGAGAATGTTGTGCTTCGCTGGATCTCAGAAGATGAGGCAATAAATGTGAGCCATCCCAGCCTCCAGGGATCCCCACGAGGGCTGCTCAGCCAGGCAGGCCCCCACTCCCAACACCCCCCTTCCCGTGCCAAGCCGCACCATTGTGTGGGCTTGCAGGGTGGGGGGGGTGGGGGGTGGGATGGGAGTGGAAGGGTTGTGCCTGCCAGGGTCTTCTCATCACAGCTTCATGCTGAAAGACCCCACCCCCTCCCCTGGGCCCCACCAGCCAGGCCAGGGTCAATGGGATTAAAGGCTCAATTCACGCCAGTCAGTTCTCTGGTAACACGATTTCATTAGAGGCAGGCAGGGAGGAGAATGGACGGAAACAGCTGGTGTATAAATTATAAAGTCTACTTTGTACTGAGTGAGCACACCTTTCCCCAGCCACATGACTAATTAATGTGGCGGGGAGTGGACTTAAAGTCAAATTGCCTTTCCCCCTCTCTCCTGGGGCTTGGTTAACAACAGGTCCCCGAAAAGCTGGGAGAAGGGAAGATTATGCAAAGCTATCATCATATGAAAATACACTGCCTGTGAGCTGTGTCCAATCAGTTCCCTCCCAGTGGCGTGTGTATGAAACAATTAGAATGGCATCTCCACCACGCTTCTTTAATACATTTTGGCATTAATATAATCAAGGAGTGGGGGCCTAGACATCTTGCAGGCATGGTTTTCTGGAACACCCCTGGGATGTTGGAGGGAGATTGGTGGGCTCCTAGGGGGCGGGGCGGGACGCGGCCGCGCTCCCCTGGACCAGAACCTCAGGCGTAGTTCTCCCGAGACGCCCTGAACTCTGCCAGCCCCCCACAGCCTCTGCCTTCCTGGAAGCAAAGCTGTCTTCCCCTTGGGCGAGGGACCACAGACCCCCATGGCTCCTCTACAAGCAACAGCTTCATAGTTTCGGAGGCAGAGGGATCCTTTCAAAACACCATTCACATCTTTCAGTCACCTGCTGAAACCCCAGTGACTTCCCATCCTGCTTCCAATAAAATGCAAACTGCCCACCAGGGCCAACATCTACCCCTGCCTACCGGAGACCCTCCCTGCCTGGAAGCCTTTGTACTTGCCATTCCCTCTGCCTACTGTGGTTGTCCCTCCTGTCCAGCAGGTCTCAGTTCCTCTGAGAGGCCCACCCCGACCCACTCAAAATCAGCTCCACCCCAGTCACTGTCTGCCTCTTTGGTTTCTGTCATAGGTCTTGTCCTGATAAAAATTGTCTTGTGTATGGATTTGTTCCTTGGTATTTGCTGCTTTCCGCCAGAGTGGAAGCACCTGAAGGCAAGGACCTTGTCTGGCTTGGTCACGGCTATATTCCCAATACTGTAGTGGTTATATTGGCACATAGTAGATGCTTGGCAAATATCGTTTGGATGAACGGATGAATGAATGAATGAATGAATGAGCAGACGGCTCAAATCCTAGCATCAGGAGGCTCCCGGGGGAACCAGTGGAACTGTTAGGAATCCTGGCTTTGCTGCCATCTTCCTACATGGCCTTGAGCAACTTGACTTTGTCTCATTTCCCCAAGCCTTCATTCAGCACCTGCTGGTTGCCCAATCTTGAGGAGCTGGGAGAAGCAGGAACCAGATGTGGTTCTGCCCTGAGGGGCTTGAAGCCTAATTGGGGAAACAAGTCTAGATCCGAGAAAAGACCAGCTTTCTCAGTCAGCACTTGAGCACAGGGGGGATGAAAATGTGGGAGTGAAGGACCTGGGGCCAGTTCTATTACTACTGTTGTTGTGTGATCTCAGACCAGTCATCGAACCTCTCTGCATGGCTCTTTCCCCATCTGTAAGGCAGATCATAGCCAAAGGCAGCTTGAGTCCCACTTCAGAGATAGACAAACTGAGGCCCAGTGTGGGAAAAACCTTACCTAGGGAAAAAAAAGGGTGGGGGGCGCCTGGGTAGCTCAGTCGTTAAGCGTCTGCCTTCAGCTCAGGTCATGATCCCAGGATCCTGGGATCGAGCCCCGCATCGGGCTCCCTGCTCAGCGGGAAGCCTGCTTCTCCCTCTCCCACTCCCCCTGCTTGTGTTCCCTCTCTCACTGTGTCTCTCTCTATCAAATAAATAAATAAAATCTTTAAAAAAAAGAAAGAAAAACCTTACCTAGGGTCACAGGATGAGTTACTGGCAGAGCCAGGACCAGTGCCCTAAGCAGAGCCTACTCTTCAGTGGGGTACAAGACCCTCGGCTCCTCTCTGCCCCCCGTGTCCCGAAGAGTTCCAGCTTCTCCAGGGGTCTACCTGGCACCTGGCCCTCATCTCACAGCTCAGAGAAAGAGCTGAGACCCTCCTTCCCTCATAGCTGGTGGGACCATAGCTGAGTGACTGTGTCTCCAGACCAGGAGCCCTTGGGCCATGAGACAGCTGGAAAGGGGCCTGCGGCCGCTCCCCAAATTCTATATGAACACGGTCTTGTCTTGTGGGAAAGAACCAGCACAGATAGGCCCCGCTCAGGCCCCTCCTCCCTTCACCTTCTCTGACACCCCTGGGCGTTGGCCCCAATGAACTCTGGTGTCCATATTCAAAGCGACCAACAAGTGTTTACTGAGTACTTGTCCTATTGGCTGGAGATGCATCAATGAGAAAAACACAGTTCCTCCCACGGCTCTTACACATAATGGGAGAAACAAACACACACACACTAGTAATACTATATAACATTTGAATAATAAGTACTCTAAATACATATAGCAGGGGAAGAAGATAGTAACCAGGAAGGAGAGCTCATGGATAAGGTGCCAGGTGGGTAGAGACCCAGATGTAGTGATAGATCAAGGAATGAATGTGCCTATCTGGGGAGAGCATTCTAGGCAGAGGGGA